>NC_137517.1:5572500-5685000 GCF_041902795.1 Electrophorus electricus
TCCCGGAGCCATACTGAGCATGTGAAGCGTTCTATAGCTTCGCCCACTGCTGTTGCCATGGAGAACATCTACACTTGCTTTTTTTGGCTTCTTTGCTTCGGTGAAACACATTAGGCCTGTGTGAATTCATACTATTATCACACGCAGCAACTACGGCTCTAGCTGACATTTTCACAACAACGCGCGGATATGACAGAATTCTTCTGCATGGCAGGATTAAGGACTGCAGGACTTAGATTTGTGATATCGCTTAAAAGACTTTTTTCCCGCCTTTTCAGAACATAAGGGAAGCATGCCAAATTACTCACTAATTACTAATATTAAACAAATGTAAAACATTTTATGACTCAGTACACCATATTTTTTAAGATGTGAACATGTGTTTGAAGATCTATCCATAATGTTCTTCCAACTGCAGAAGAGACGGAACAGAAAATTGCTATTCAGCTTCAAATGACCAGTGAGTTAATAATAGCAATCAGTAACAATATTTGGTTGAAACTGCTTCTAAATAAGCAAAACTAATAAAATCTGACTAGATTGTATATGCCTATCAAAATTGGCTTCTTTCAACTGCCAAGATCTGCCAACAGCAAAGTTTTCAAATAAATAAACAAGCTCTTTATGAACACACAACTACATAGCAACCTCATTTCCCACATGTATTCACCATGACTGTCATGACAGACGCTACAGATTACTAGCCTTGGTCCACTTAGTTGGTGGGTTTTGGTAATTGGTTTTATCAGTATGTGACAGGAAAATGAGATAAGAGGGCTTTTACCACTAATGCATTTCAACCTCTCAAAAATGTAATACAAGTCTGCATTAATGCCTTGATGCACGACATAAGCAAGGAGGAGACTTGAGTCAACGATGGGTTTAGACACCATCGCTCAGAAAATAGCAAACAGAAATACAGGCGCAGAGACGTCATCTAACACAACATCGCCGGATAGTTAACAATCCAATGCAGTGCATGCAGAAAGACCGACTGATGAGGCGAGGATATTTATTCTGCTATTTGGCGGGAACGTTGATTAGTCACAGGGTTAGAGTTATCGAGAGAAAGGGAAGAGCATGGGGCTAAACCAGGAATAGCAGTAGGGGGCAACAGAACCTGGTACAACAGGGGGGCAACCGAACCAGGTACAGCACTGGTTCCCATGATGCTTAGCTGCATGTTTTTTGTGTTCATTTGCCTGTGTGTGTATACATATACCGCATGTTTTCAGCTCTGTTTTGTCTGTTTTTACTGTCTATCCTGTAGACTCTTTTTTTTTGTCATTCATTACGTGTTGTATTTCTCTCCATGTTTCACCTTGTTTTTGCTTAGCTTTGTTTCTATCGGTTTTGTTTTGTCCGTGTTTATACCATGCGTTCTGGAGAGGCTTCTGTTTATGGAACTGACCTCCATAAATGTCACTCATCTCCACACACGAGTCTTACTTCACTTCAACATTACCTACAACATTGTTATACGGTCATCACAGTTCAGACTTTTCAAATAATTAGAGAACAAAAGATCTTATTATAGAATAAATTCTTATTCCAAGTCAAGAAAACAAATTGTTTAACTGAGTGACTTATCCCTTTATCTGGCGTACGGAAAATGGGAGAAAACGGAAATCACTGTCACAAATGAAAATTATATGACGATCTGACGTGCCAAAAAAAAAAAAAAAAGATTTCACAATAGGCAAGACTTGACTAATCAGATTCTACGATGTAAATTCTTAGTTGGGGAACACACCTCACACTTGTCCTGAATACTTGAGTCTGAACCTAGGATTGGTTCCAGGCTCATTTCCATATGCACTTCTATATGTCACATTTCTGTGTGCCTTTCTGTGTGCGTTCATGCATTAACTGCTTTTTTATTATTTTCCTTGGATTCAAACACTTAAGCAGTTAAAAACAGCATTGTATGGATACATATGGCATTTCACTGTGCAACCTTGACAAGTGATGCGATAAGTCGAAGCAGTCATGTTACAAAAGTAACCAATCAGGCAATACCTGTTTTCCATCACTGTGTCTTGTTTCGAGTTTTAGCTTTTGTGTTTTGTTTCTTTATGTATTCCAATTTTGTCTGGAGTCTGGAAAAAGCAGAAAAGCACAATCCTAGGAATGGCAGAAGTATTGTGCTACACTCTTAGACTCCAAGGTCTGACAGAAGGCTCGCGAGTAAGAAAAATAGGATATGAAGTATTAGGTATCTACTGTGTAGCGTAATAGCTATGTACAGTGTAGCTTTTTTCAAAAATCTCATCTAAAGGCAAAAAACAGACACAGACACGTGTTTGCAGGTTATAGGTCCATAGAGTGTAGGAGTAATACTTAGAGTGTAGGGGCAATACTTAGAGTGTAGGAGCAATACTTAGAGTGTAGGGGCAATACTTAGAGTGTAGGGGCAATACCTAGAGTGTAGGGGCAATACCTAGAATGTAGGAGCAATACCTAGAGTGTAGGGGCAATGCTTAGAGTATAGGGGCAATAGTTACATTCTCTAACCTTCCTTTCCTGGTTCCTTGGGGCCCAAGAAAAAATAAATACAGGGTAGAAGAGATGCTGGTTATGTTAATAACAATATCAAGTGCATGAAACCTAGGAAGCTGTATATGGTCATTTATGTGGCTGCCTAAATAAATAAATGAAATACAGTTTTAGAAATCTTCAGTTTTGTGTAAAACAAGTGCTAATCTACCAATCAGAAGCAAATGCTGGTGGACGTACTGTGGAGTTGTGATTGCTGGAGTGAAAAGGGGTTATACGATCAAGATTTTTATTTGAAGCCATCTCAGCATTTCCCAGTACCCGATTAACACTACGTCATGAAAAACACTGGGGCTTATCGGTCGGCTACCGAGCCAAATGCCCGCTGGATGCCAAATCGGGTGCCCTACTGAGCGACAAAAACTAGATTCTCGGTAGACAACCTAGTTTGATAAAGATAAGTCGGACTGAGATGCACTTCTGTCGGCAGTATCGGCACCTTTACTGGTGGCTGATGGGTATCGGCTGAACTGCGCAGCCTGACACATTTCCCTTGTCCTCTTCTGTTGTCTCTGAGGTCAAGGGGAAAACAACGTGTGCGGCGAAAGAAATGCAAAGTAATGCACATTTCTTCTCGCAAATCTCATTAAGACAGCTGATTAAACAGACAATGCGCTTGATTGGATCAAACAGTCGGGAATATCTCATCATCTTCATCCTTTGATGTCGTTCTGCAGTATCTATTCCACGGGAGCCGGTGGCCTGAAGCATTTGCGTTTCTTAATCCATGGACAGTGTTCGGTATAATCACGTTAACTGAAGTACATCTAGTTTTGACAGATTAAATACAAGTACTGTATTTAAGTTTTATATTAGTAAGTAACAACTTGGTTAAGTGGTGGCCAAACACTTAGTCCAAGGGATGGACAACCAAAACAGGTGCACTTTTGAATAGTGGGGATTCTTTGCCGCATACTACAGTCCCATGAGAGGACCCCTGGAAAAGACCTCGTCACAGAATGCTCCCCTTGCCACTGGTCACGTGGTATCGCCCGGCGCGTGCGGTGGGATTCACGTTGTCTTGTTTGTAACCATGCCTTCCTTGATAGCACACACCTGCACATGGTTTAATGTTGCGTGTCTGTATGTATTTAATCCACTGTTGGTGTGTGCATCATTGTTGGTCATTGTTCCTGTAGCCTTTGTTAAGGTTCGCCTTGTTCAAGCTAGTTACATGTGTATTCATGTTCACCGTTTACATTATGTGTGAGTGCCACCGTCGTCTGCGTTGTATGTTAATATACGTCTGTCTCTGTCAAGGGAGTCTGTGCATCCTGCTCCGCACCCTGCGGCACTTACCATTACAGATCTCCAATAATAACAAGAGACAGCTAAAAACTTCCCCTAATGAAAACTTCCCTGCTATCTAAAATATTTTGCCTAAACAAATGTTTTTGGAGATCCTTTTCTCTGGTTTTTCATTCTTCTACTATAACTGCATCTTTCCAACATAATGCACTCACTTAATGGCTGCTTCCTTGACCCAATCCTACAAAACGTGGTAATATCACTGTTAGAACAAAGTGTTGAATTATTAGAGAAACCTTTTGTGCCTTTTTTGTTTGTTTGTTTACAGGGGTAATTTTACATCTCTCTCTCATCGGAAGAGGGAAAGGCCCCTCTGCAGTGAGTACAGGCTCCCAAAACGCAACAAACGCTGCCAACGTGGAGGATAAAAAGAGCGCTCTCTGAAAAAAGGAATAAGATCAACAAAAAAATATTATTTCCTGCGTCTCACCTGTCCAATCACAGCACTCAGCCCTAATGGGGAAAACAGAAAGAAAGAGAAAGACAGAGAAAGAGAAAGAAAACAAACCAGTGGCACAAAGAGAGGGACTAAATATGGCGTCTGCGCAGTTTTAGGGGACCTCGAAACGCACCCGCGTGTCATGCAGCCCTGTCCCGCTTACACGGGCCATGTTCGAGCAGCCCCTTGCACCTTATAGCAAACTCCATTTAAATGATGGGATAGAGCTCCATTATGTGACCCATACCCTAAAAAGGGTCGCAGAGTTCATTTCATGGATGGTGCTTAAGGCCTTATTTCTCATTCTTTATATCATGCAATTTCGGTACAGTTGCCAAGGCAATGAGCACTCGTATATGGAACCCTAAAAAAAAAGTGTGAATGGATGCAGTCATGACTGTTGCTCAGAGACTGGAAAGAGCCCATTTCCTATACATGGATTTTGCAAGTCATCTGAAGCAGCAGATTACCAAAAATGTTATGTACAGTGTCAGGATAATGCACAATATTTATGATGACATGTCACATAGTCTGTATCTTAATGTCTGTACTTTTTGTACTGTTGAATATCTGTATATATATACAGCTCTGGAAAAACATGAGACCACTACAAAATGATCAGTTTCTATAGTTTTACAATTGATGGATATGTGTTTGACCAGACTGAGCAGTTTTGTTTTATTCTATAAACTACTGGCAACATTTCTTCCAAATTCCAGATAAACATATTATATTTTAGAGCATTTTTTTTTTAATGAAAAGGACTAATTTTCAAAATAACAAAACATATACAGAAATTTCAGACCACAAATAATGCAAAGAAAACAAGCTCATATTCCTTTATAAACAACACAGTACTAATATTCCAATTTAGGATGAGTTGAGAAATCAATATTTGGTAGAATATCCCTGATTTTGAATCCCATCTTTCATGCATCTTGGCATGCTTTCCACCAGTCTTTCACATTGCTGTTGGGTAACTTTACGCCGCTCCTGGCACAGAAATTCCAGGAGCTCGGATTTGTTTGATGGCTTGTGACCATCCGTCTTCCTCTTGATGACATTCCAGAGGTTTTCAGTGGGGTTCAGGTCTGAAGATTGGGCTGGCCATGATAGGTTCTTGATCTGGTGGTCCCTCATCCACACTTTGATTGACCTGGCTGTGTGACATGGAGCATTGTCCTGTTAAAAAAAACAATCATCAGAGTTGGGGAACATTGTCAGAGCAGAAGGAAGCAAGTTTTCTTCCAGCACAGTTTTGTAAGTGGCTTGTAGGCCTCTCCAGGTCTCTGTCTAACCATTACACGACCAGGTGTTGGAGACAGCTGAAAACTGCACTCATCAGAGAAGGTGACCTTACTCCAGTCCTCTACGGTTTAATCCTTATTGTCTTTCACAAACTTCAGTCTGGCTCTTCTTTGCTTCTCATTGATGAAGGGCTTTTTTCTATCTTTGCACGACTTCAGTCCTGCCTCCAGAAGCCTTTTTTGAACCTTGCTGTACAATTCACCCGAGCTGCTGCATGCCATTCTTTTCGTAGGTCACTTGACGTCACCTTATGGTTGTTAAGTGACATTTGAATGAGGTGTCGATCATCACGGTCGGTAGAGAGTCGTTTTCAACCTTTGCCAGTCTGTAGCTGCTGTTGTCCCATGTGTTTGCTGCTTGACCTTGTTCTTATGAACCATAGTTTTTGAAATTTTCAAGATAGAATCAACCTGACGCTCACACTCCATCTGCCAGTAAAGCTACATTTGAACCCTTCTTTTCAAGTCAGTTGGCATGGTCTGTAGCTGTATTTTGACTATACTAATTTTTGGGTAGTCCTAGCGCTCCTTTTCCCATCCAGATGGTTCTATAACAAGTGAATAGTGATGGCAGCAGCAGTGGTTTTTATACTGTTGCTCGTTAGAACAGGATTTTGTTAAGGTGTTCACTTATTCAGCATCTCATTAAATAGAATGAGGTGTGTCTGTGAAGGAATTCCACACACACTTGAATGGAATGGCTGCTGTACATGTGGAGATGCTGATTTAAGAAAAAATTGCAGTGGCCTCTTATTTTTTTCCAGAGCTGTGTGTGTGTGTGTGTGTGTGTGTGTGTGTGTGTGTGTGTGTGTGTGTGTGTGTGTGTGTGTGTGTGTACATATATACATGTAAAATACATGTATATTTTGTGCAACAGTAATGAATGTAAGAAAGCACTTTCTCCTATATTCCTATATATTCCTATAACATTTACTTATATCCCCTTGCCATCTTCAAATGCAGACTGGAGACTCATCCATTTGTGGAATATTTACATGACCACTAAGCCTGCACCAAATGTTATAATACTATTTTTTAACTTCAAACATTTCAAGCAATTATTTTTTAGTATTGTTTAGTATTGCACTTATCGTTATTTGATATAATTTCCTCTAGGTGTCAGGATTGATTCCTCTATTTAGCAGTAGTCAATGATATCTTTGACTCTGTCACGATATGGCCCCTCCTCCCAAACATCTGTGTGTGTGTGTGTGTGTGTGTGTGTGTGTGTGTGTGTGTGTGTGTGTGTGTGTGTGTGTGTGTGTGTTCGTTTGTCCGTATGGCCACGCCCTCCCTGTGTTTCACACCTGCTCCTCATTGTGTATCGTTAGTGTGCGTGTATATAAGTCTCGTGTTTAAGTGTCAATATCGTCGATGTTTCAACCCCGTTAGCCTGCGAGCCACGTAGTCATCCTTGTTTTGTGTTGCAATAAACGTGTCATTGTTTTGTACACGACTCGTGCCCAGCTCTGCCTCTGCGCATGCTGTACGGGCGAAGATGCATTCTATGAGTAGACGGCAAAGCACTTTTGTAAGTCTCTCTGGATAAGAGCATCTGCTAAATGTCAAAAATGTAAATGTAAATGTATAGATCCCTCATGGTGCCAGGTTGGCACAATTCAATCCTAAATTGTTCTATATGGCTTTAATATGTTTTCAAAATGTGACATGCAGGTAATAGATGAGATGTGCATATCTGGTTTGTGTATGAGAATCATGGGCAGAAGTAATTATTCTAATCTCCGTGACGTCATGAGAGCTGAGCCTCCGGTTGCAGAGGGAGGGGGTTGAGTCTGGACATGCCGAGGTTCGAGGACAACTTAAGCCTGAAGGACAGAGAAAAGTAAAAACTAACAGGGACAAAGCATTTGCATTAGCACAAGGATGGTAATATGTCCTGAATCCATACCACAACATTGGGAACATTTTCATTAGCCCCTTGTAATTACACTCTCATATAATAGAAAAAATGTTCACATTTGAAGACTTGGTCTGATTATAAAATACCTAACGTTTTTTGAAAAACAGTTTGCTTTCTTTAGAGCTACATTCCTGTTTGTGCACCTCTATTTTGACATTCTTGGTAGTATCCGCTTGATATAGATGTGTGCCATACTGGGTTTGTCGTACATCGACTATGGGTAGTTGAAGTGTCAACTTTCGTTTGAGGGGTAAAATATCCTGATTGGATGAGTCATGCTCTTTTAAATAATCCTCCAACTTTAGGACAGTTTGGAAAATTAGCTGCTCGGTTTCCTGCCTGTATGTCATGGCATCGTCAGCTCGTGCACGAGTGCTAACAGAATGTGTAGCGTCAATTCTAGTTGAGGTTTTGGGATCTATTGCTCTTGTCTTTCAACATGAGGACCAAAGACGTGTCGATGACGTCATGAGGCTGAAAAAATTAGAATCAATCGATCACAGATACAGGCACAACATCATAAGTGTCACACTCTGTTTGCTACATTGAAAAGATGAAAAAGATGCTTAGCATTAGTGAAAAAGCCAACAGATTAACACAATAACAGCTGACTGAAGATTTGTTTTTTGGGGGGTTATGAAGAGAGGCTGTCAAACAGATCAAGGACACAACCTAGGATGTAGTCATAAATGTGTTAAAGACAAGGATAAAGAGAAGAATACACTAGAATGATCGCAAAGGGTTTAACACAAGATGCTGGATGTGGGCGAGCCTCAAAAAATCCTTAAGAGTTCTGGCCTAGCTGAGACAGAGGTTAACCTCTAAGGGTTGAAAGAGTGAAATGTGGAGTGAAACAGAAGGAAACTGCTTGTGATCTGTGTCAAAGAACATCTCATTCTCATGTCAGAATGACACGATCCATGGCTACAAGTGGAAGCAGTATGCCTGAAGTGTACAGGAGCATCTTACCTGTTTAGATCCAACCAAATGTTTTGCTGTTATTCAACTCAACTTACAGTTCAGACTGAATACAACCTGAGTAATTCAGGGTTAAGGGCCTTGCTTGGGTGCCCAGCGGCAAATTGGGGGTGGTGGGGCTTGAATTGGCAACCTTCTAATTACTAGTCAAGTACCTTAATCACTGAGCTACTGCTGCCAGCACTGAGTAGTACAATATTATGGAGCTTGTCGGGGCCAAAGAATGGACCTTTCTCGACTAGTCAGTTAGCTAGACTGAGCCCTGTTGAGTATGCATTTCACTTCTTGAACACAAGACAATACAAAAATCCATCTAAACAACTATGGACCAAAGGCAGCTGTGCAACAGGACTGCACAACCCCAGCATCACAAGGGAAGCTTTGCAGCATCCAGACACATCTGTGGATCACAGACTCCAGGCAGTCACTAACTGCAGAGTCAAAGATGACTGACTTGTCAAAGATGACAGACTATTCAAAATAGCCCTAATCTGTACATTTACTTATTGTCTCTTGAAATGGCGAGCCTATGCATAAAATAGGACATCATTTTTGTGTGGTGTAGGCATAAAGGCGGCTTTCTGTGCTTTAACCTCATAATAATTTTGAGTCCTGTCTGCTGGAGTACAGATACTTCTTGTTCAAATACACTTTGTGATTCTGTATGTCAGTAAGGTGCCAGAAGATAACGTCAGACGGTAAGTCCTCCCAGCGTCACACCCGTTCAAGATTAAAAGCGAGCACAGGAAGCGAAGGCCCGCTGAGATGATGACAGCAGATAATGACAGTGGAGATCTGTGAATGTCAAGCAGGCTTCAGTCACGTGCCCAGAGGCCTAGTGCTTTAAGGACTTAGTGTGAAGGTTTTGAAAACCGTCACGAAAAAGACATATCTGTCATATTACAGAAATCACTGAGTCACAGACAACTTAAAACTATTTTATTTGCCAGATTTCTGAGGTCCCTTTTATATGATAAAACACAGCGAAACCTAAATCAAAATAATACCAAATGAACTGGCACTAATACGAAAGAGACAGTTTACGGGAAAACACTGCGTTGGTCATGTGCGTATACATTCTGCTTATAGGCAAATCCAGGGTTCATTGTCATTGTGCAAATGTGGAAGTAAATACTGTACGTAGAGTGGATGCAGCATTTTCGGATTAGTCGCTGCTATTATAACGGGAGGGAAATCAGTGCAGAGAATGTGATGGAAATATAGTGAGCACGTGGCGGTATCGGTGTGGTGAAAAAACGACGGCATACTCATACATTAGTTAAAACAATTAGCACAGCCTCCATCATCCCGCCTCAGCTGAATGCATGTTTAATAATTATTAGCATAACCCACAAATAGATTCTGCCCTGTTAAAACGTAGAAAAGGGGAGGGTGATAACTTGACAGCTCAGCGGTGGCAGATTACCTTTAACGTGCAGTTTAGCGTATTTGGTACTCCGTTTTAAGTTTACTGGTTTCGTGCTTAATATTTCCTCATAATAGGCTTAATGGCTTTATATATATATATATATATATATATATATATAAATCAAATGAAAGACTCAAAGGCTCATAATGTAAGAGAAGAGTCAATACTCACAGTTGTAAGGGACGTTAACCACACCATCCAACAAGCGAGTGCGTGCATCTTGGCTGTCGCGCACGAAGGAATGACCGCTGACAGTCCGCCGCGCGCTCTGCACATAACTCGGCGTGTCTGAAGAGGCTCTGCTCGCGGACGTCCTTTATAGACACGAGCACCGCCGCGCGCCAGGGGAGGAGATGAGACGCAGAGACCGTCTGTCCAGCTGTTCGGGTGTACACAGGGCTGTCTCTGCCGTGTCTGTACCCAGTCCCTGCAAATTCCTCGCGCTGGAGTAGTTATTTAATTGGTTCTACTGTCGTTAGAGCCATCGAGCAAAACTCATAACTGTTGTCATTCACATGCAGCGATGTTGGAATAAGATGTTGGTTTCAAGGTTTCCAAAGATTTCCAAAAGAGTGGCTTTGGTTTGTCGTAATACTTTATTAGGAATGAAACAAACTTGATCGGACACGCACAACAGCAGAGGACGTGTTTACTTTCGGAACAGCTAAGTGCATGCGAGACATTTGCCTGCCCTGCGTTTTCGTCTCCGGAAAAGCAAGCGTCGCGCGAGGCGCAGCGGGAGAGCGCAGCACTAAAGCGCACCGGATGCCCCTTTTTGCGGCCAGCAAGAGCGCGATACACGCGGGAGAGCCGGATCGCAGGCTGTGACTCGCCAGTCAAGCCAGTGCATTCACCGTAATTGCGGTTTCCGGGGGATATAAAAACTTGCATAATTCCACCCATATTGTTCGAGCGATCTATTTATTTGTGTGCGCACAACAGCTAGCTGCTGCTGCTGCTGTCTTTCGTCCTTCTAGTTCTCCATGTGCGCGCAGCAGCCAGAATCGTCGGATTTATGCATGTTAAGAGCAAATATTACCAGGAATTCTCATGAAGTCTGATTGGTCTCCGTGCTTAGCCTCTAATTCCTGATTGACTCGCACCGGCCTGTCCCGCCTCGCGGACAGCAGACAGCTCGTGGTGCCACGGTTCCGACCTTGGCAACTTTCATAAAAGGGAGAAGTAGACGGAAATCAGAGCAATCAGCAAACAGCAGGGTGAAGTGATCAGTAGGGCCGCCCTAAGGTAGAGGGTAGAGGGGAACACTACAGAAAGCGCCAGCAGGCCTACATACACGTGACGGGGAATGTATAGGCACGTGCTGGTGGATTGGCAAATGTGGAAGTGATATGATGCGATTTTAATTTTAGGTAAAAGTAATTAAGGTTCTGTTGAGCCTTAGTTTTCCAAGACTCCATCATGCTTATTTTATCCTGAAAAAGAACCTCAATTATTCTCCAAGACAGAAATTCTCAATGCAGAGGGACCCCTAGCTGGAGGTCATTAGTGCCACAGAGCTCTTCACTACCTGGACAAGGGAACAGAATAAATGCATGGTTACTAGGGAGGTCCTTAGGATGGGATTGATAACTTCTTCTCCAATTTTTCTAATCTGTAGATATGCTTGGAAGATTTTTATTAAGGTTTGTTAAGGATAACATTTTACAAACATAACGATGTATCTAGGTATCAAACATCCCACACACACACACACACACACACACACACAGATATTCACATATATGGATGCACACCTAAACGCACATTAACAAAAATGAGCAGTAACCAAAATGTACTTGTTGAGTGAAATAAATTTTAAAATATAACTGATAATTTAAAAAAAATATGAAAACTACATCAAAATTATAATGGTCACTACTACACTAAAAAATAAATAGAATTAGAAAAAAAACCCCTTTAGTTTTCATATTTTAGCTTAGACATTTGGCTTTATAGATTCCCTTATTCCTTATTCTTTTGGTGAAATTAAAATAAGGACACCGATGGATATTCTGGTTTTATGTGGACAGGTTTGTATAAATGTTTATATTGTATTACAACGTTTATTACTAGGAAGCTAGCTATAGCTTCCAAAACTATACTTTCTGTAAAAAGATAGCTCAGAATTCATGCACAACAACTCTTGTATAACATAGTCGTTTTTGTATTCCTCCATTTACGCTAAACACCAAGTCCTCTGTTGCAGTTGTAACCACAGACCTTTATACAAATACATATACATCATACATCAAATCATTTATACAGCATGCACTTTTAATTATGATAACATTGTCAGATATAACCTTGTCATCACAACTTGCATAATAAATATCAAAAACAAATTAAATAAAAACTAAAACTACAGAAAACAAAATCAAAAACTACTCGCATAAAATGAACTAAAACTATACTCAAATAAACTAAAAACTACATAAAATAGAATCTAATGAAAATCTAAAAAAATCTTACACTCATAAAAAATGGACAACAGGTATGGAGTAATATACTTTTATTATATTTTTCAAAATGTTTACAATCTCTTGTGACAACTACACAAGGTGACTGCATTGTTTAAAGTAAACTCAGACTTACCCACTCAACAGTTTATATAAAATGTCCTGAACAACTCTTATAAAGGTCTTATGGATTTGTCTAAAAATAGTTCTCAAATCATTTTAGGTTAAAGTGCAGCATTTTTATATATATATGAATATGAGAAGAATTGCACAAATTGTCCATGATCGAAAAATAAATCAATGATTGCATCACCAAAGCTACAGTACAAAGCAGCAATGAATTTAGCCATTTCTGCTTTGTTGGATTGTAAAGAGAAGTAACGTAATACAGAAATGGTCATAGAAATGACCAGTTACAACCCGAACTAAACCCAGAGAGTGGAGTAGCAAAACGAACGCTGTTCACTAAGAATTACAACATACAACAGCAAAAGTAGAAAAGAGTTAAGAGAACTGAAACCAAGCTGGATGAGAAAATGCACTAAATCACGAATACTTCATCTCCCATCGTGAGTAACGGACAGACGGTGGGTGTTAGTATACATTATAAGGTTTTTACAATGAACTGGAATCTGGTTTTAGAATCCATTTATCATGTGTGGTTTTTAAGTGACAGACCATTAAGTATACATTTACATTAAGTATATAGTAATTATTCATAAATAAGGTTGTTATTACACTTTCAATATGCACAAAGCATGACGCTGGCCTGTATTTGGCCTCAGGAACCTCCCCTCTTCAGTGTGCAGCAGTACTTTCCACTTACCAATTTTCTATACTGCACATAATGACATGCGAGTATACTAGAATAAAAAGAATATGGGTGATAGAAATAGTCTGGAAACATATTTGGATCCAGCGTGAAGCAAAATCACTGTTGACTAGTGTTATGAGGAGGGAAGACATTTCACTCCGTTTTATGTCAATTAGTGATGTTAACAGTAGGATCTGTATGTAATGCATAGCTTGTTTATTAGTGAAATTAATTAACCCTGGAATACCACTTGACCCAGGTGCTTTCTCATCAGTTATGCCTTATTAGAGGCACGGCAGGTATCTCTGAGTAGTGTACTAGGTTAGCTCCTGCAGCGCTGAACATGTCTACTCTCACTGTTGTACCTTATTTTAGCTCCCTGACTCCCATAGCATTCAGAGCATTGGAAAAGAGAGCCATCTCTGTTACAATCAGGCCTTTGATGTGCTGTCAAAGGAAAATGATAGTGTCTCCAATACTAAATTTACATTCAAGGCTGGAGTTTAAAAAGACCAACAAATGACTCTGAATGCTTCTTCCTGGTGTGCGTGTGAAATGTTATCTATTAGTGGATGCGTCGAAAACAATTTGGAAACACGGCTTCATTCACATTAGCAATAGCGGATGAAGTGCTGACGATGTGACATTTACTATTCTGTAGTGTGCCAATGAATACAACACAAATTTAGATATTTTATCCATAAAGGTTTGCCAGAAAGTAAAAACAATATATAAAATATTCTCACGTAGAGTATGTATGACTGTGTTATATGCCATTTGTTTAGTAATGGCTACTGATCCATTACAGATACCACATATAACCTTGCTTAATGCATTTGTGCAGCAGTGTGAATACCTTTCAGGGTACAGAAATGGTTCTTCTCATTACTGTATTAGTGCTAAAGTACAGGGGCTATTTGAAACCCTGTGGAACATAAAACACTTGGCACACATGGGCGCAGTTTAGGACTAAAAGCATCAGAAATAGAATAAAAGAAAAGAGAGCTTAAAACAACCCCATCAAAAACAAAACTAAACTAAAATTCCTACAGGCAGTCACTTCCATCATAGATGACTGGCTTCTCGATGGTTAAGTGGTAGTTGACTTTCTTGGAGAGAAACCTAAAGATACAATGAACGCTGTTAAGGAACGCCAACGTATTGCATGTGACTTATGCAATAATCACGATGGCCATTGTAGAAAACATCTTTTGTGGCTGTAGAACGCACAAATGCAAACAGTGAAGGTTACTAGGTTTCTCTGCATTCTCACGATCATTTTAAACATAAGACCATCTAGTCGTAGTCTAGATATTGCAGGAACATAGCCCTTAGATTTGTTTTGGCTCTCTCCTCCAGCCTTAACCAATGTGTTTTTGCAGGCATTAAAAAGGTTGTGTTCCTGGCCCTGGGGAGCCTACCTGGAGAAGGAGTTGTCAAAGATGAGGAGGTAGACCCCAGGGTTCTTGGCTATGAGCTGGCCCTGAATCCTCTCCTTGTGTGCGTTACAGCGAGTCAGAGGGATCAGAACCTAAAAAATGAACATGCACATTCACGGCCATCTGAAATGAGCAATGCACAAGAGAGGGCCCTTAAGACTCAGATAAGTTCTGCTTATTCCAAGTTTATCACAGCTAAAACCTCACACAATGCTGTAGCATAATAACTCGCACGATGAGACCACTGAGATTCCGCGCATTAAGCCGCACAAAGACATCTCAGAGTAGGTACACTGATTTACATTTCTTTAAAGGAACACTCCCCCTTTTAGTCTTCCAGTCACACCAGGATTGTGAGCACTAAGTGACTAAGATTTCATTTGTATTTTGATAACTGGATCTTGCTGCCTGATTATTTTAAAATGTGAGCAATTTTAGGAGTCTCCTTTAAACATTTATAAAACAATTTAAATTTAGACAGTGGGTTACAGCAAACTAGACAGACTGTGAATGCTTAATACAGCAACTCAGGTAGGAGTGTACTGTGTAGGGTTGGGTGTACTGTGTACTGTTAAGGAACTGTGGAGGGTGGGGTGTACTGTGTACTGTGGAGGGTGGGGGTGTACTGTGTACTGTGGAGGGTGGGTGTACTGTGTACTATGGAGGGTGGGGGTGTACTGTGTATTGTGGAGGGTGGGTGTACTGTGTACTGTGGAGGGTGGGGGTGTACTGTGGAGGAACTGTGGAGGGTGGGGTGTACTATGTACTGTGGAGGGTGGGGGTGTACTGTGGAGGGTGGGGGTGTACTGTGGAGGGTGGGGGTGTACTGTGGAGGAACTGTGTACTGTGGGGTGTACTATGTACTGTGGAGGGTGGGGTGTACTGTGTACTGTGGAGGGTGGGGTGTACTGTGTACTGTGGAGGGTGGGTGTACTGTGGAGGAACTGTGGAGGGTGGGGTGTACTATGTACTGTGGAGGGTGGGGGTGTACTATGTACTGTGGAGGGTGGGGGTGTACTGTGGAGGGTGGGGTGTACTATGTACTATGGAGGGTGGGGGTGTACTGTGGAGGAACTGTGGAGGGTGGGGGTGTACTGTGTACTGTGGAGAGTGGGGTGTACTGTGGAGGGTGGGGGTGTACTATGTACTGTGGAGGGTGGGTGTACTGTGTACTGTGGAGGGTGGGGGTGTACTGTGGAGGAACTGTGGAGGGTGGGGTGTACTATGTACTGTGGAGGGTGGGGGTGTACTGTGGAGGAACTGTGGAGGGTGGGGTGTACTATGTACTGTGGAGGGTGGGGTGTACTGTGTACTGTGGAGGGTGGGGGTGTACTGTGTACTGTGGAGGGTGGGGTGTACTATGTACTGTGGAGGGTGGGGTGTACTATGTACTGTGGAGGGTGGGGGTGTACTGTGGAGGAACTGTGGAGGGTGGGGTGTACTGTGTACTGTGGAGGGTGGGGTGTACTATGTACTGTGGAGGGTGGGGGTATACTGTGTATTGTGGAGGCTGGGGGTGTACTGTGGAGGAACTGTGGAGGGTGGGGGTGTACTATGTACTGTGGAGGGTGGGGGTGTACTGTGGAGGGTGGGGGTGTACTGTGGAGGAACTGTGGAGGGTGGGGGTGTACTGTGTACTGTGGAGGGTGGGGGTGTACTGTGTACTGTAGAGGGTGGGGGTGTACTGTGGAGGAACTGTGGAGGGTGGGGGTGTACTATGTACTGTGGAGGGTGGGGTGTACTGTGTACTGTAGAGGGTGGGGGTGTACTGTGTACTGTGGAGGGTGGGTTCGTACAAACAATGGACTGTGTGACATCACTAACGAAAGGGAAAAATAAAATCTAAAGTGGATTTTTCCGTGTCGTGTGTGTGTGTCTGTCTATGTCACCTTGGCCTGCTCCACAGGAGTGCAGACCGACTCTCTGAAGACCACGCAGAAGGAGATGCTCTTCGGCTCGGAGGAGAAGACCCAGCAGACGGTGGGGCCTTGGTCGCCAACGGTGATGGCGATGGCACTGTAGCAGCTGGACTTGACGAAGAGCTCGCGGGACCCTTTGCCGAACTGCGGGATCTCATCGATGTGTAGCTGCACAGAAGAGCTACGCGCGCGCCGCAGGAGGGTAAGCCATCATGTACAGCAGATACTACTCGCGTCAGCGCCGGCAGCCCTCCAGTTACAGACACAGACACCCGAGTCACTTTGCCGTGCACATTTTCCCAAAAACCATGCAGATTTTCGCCCGGAAGTAGGGGAGGCGCCCCAAAACCTGACAACATATCTTTCATTTGCTCTCAGGTTACACTGCCAGCATATTCCTTCCTCAGACATGATCTGTCATCAAGAAGTAATGAGTGAAAATGGAAGTCAAGCACAGGGCTGGGAGCCATGAGCCGTAGGTGTTCTGTCTGGCGGTACGGGAGCGTGGCTAATGAGGCGTGCCTGTACTCACGCGAGTTCTCCTGACTTGAGGAGATTGATCTCAGCATCCAGTGCGGTCATGGGCATCTCCTCCTGCTCCTCAGGAGCCTGGTCCCCCGAGGTGCCTCTGTGGGACAACATGCAAACATCACTTTTTACATAACCACAAACACAAACTATAGCAACAGGTATTCATCAACTTAGAACTGATATAACGAACTGTATGCACAAAGTCAATTATTACTTTTTTATAGGTCTCTACGTGCCCCATGCTAATCCCGGCCAAGAACCAACAGGTGCAAACGTTGCTGTTAATTGCTGCTAAAGAACTGGGCTCAGGTCTAAAAAAATCGAAGACCTCTAGGACATTGAGAGTATTGAGCGATAAATGGAAGAAACTGAAGGTTAGGATCTGGGTCTCATCAGAAGGAGAGCCCGAACTAAGAGAAATCGTTTCCCATCATAGCCACACCACAGGGCTTCCTTCCTGCTCCTAAAATGATTTCCTGTTCCTTAGAAGGTCTGGTGGAAAAGCTTCCAAGTAGACCCGGGGCGCGGAAGAGGCCGACGGGGGAAAATGATGAATGCCTTTGCCAGCACAGTTCCCTGTGCTTGGTGTGCATGTTGGGTGGTGGTCAGTGTCTGTGTGTACACTCTGAGTGATGTGCTATGTTTATGCATTTACAGTGGCATGCTGTTTTTCGTGGGAGTGACGCGTTCTTTTTCGTGCGCGTCTTTAGTGGCGTGATGCATTCGGCTTTACGTTTTGAGTGCCGTGCTGGGTTCAAGTTTTACTTAGTGTGCTATAATTGCATGTGCATTCTGTGTGCTGTGTGTGTGTGTGTGTGTGTGTGTGTGTGTGTGTGTGTGTGTGTGTGTGCGTGCGTGCGTGCATTCTGCGCGCACAGACTCACAAGTCCCTCGCGGGCTGGCCCTCACCGTCCACCTCCTGCATGCCGGCGGTGGTATGGGCCAAGGAGTCGAGGTCGTACAGTCCATTCACCTCCTCCTCGGTGATGATGTCGAACACACCATCATCCTGCTTCAGGCTCTCATCTGTCGCTGCATCACCTACACATACGCCGCCCCCCCCACAAGGGAGGGAGAGATAAGGAGGGATGGAGAAGTCAGAAATGAACACCTCCACCCCCAGCCACCTGCCCAGCATTAACATTCATGAACTGTTAGTGGTTGGGTTCAGGAATTCTTCTAAACTTCTTGGAAAGCTTAAATCTTCCCATTTACACCATATCATCAAATTGCAACAGATGAGCGAGGAAACGGAATTGTCATAATGGTCTGACGTTCGTGACAGAGCACAAATCTGCTCGATCTCTGTTCATTAAGGTCATCTGCCAACATGTTTCACTGTGAAAACAACCCGAGATTGCTGAACATCGGATGAAATGCAAACTGGACTCGCAAACTACCATCCACGCCATCCAAGTCATTTCGCATTTTAGCAAATCTTCGGACGACTGACAAAATTTAGAAGCCAATGTCTACACTGAAAGAGTCTGTAAAAAAAGAGTCAAGAGTCAGAGAGGCTTCACCATTAAAAATCTCTCTCAGTGTGGGACTTAATCCGTGTCATCACCAACCACTTGAGCACGTTTGCTTGTGCTCAGACACTTGAGTGTCTGTCCGGATGGTCTGTCCGCATTGTCCGAGGCTGACGGGAAGAAGGGTGACCTCGGGATGAACTGACGTGACACTCTGAAAGTGCAACTGCTGCTCTAGAGTTGAATGCACCACTTGCTTCCCGAGCTCACCCAAAGAGGTGATCAAAAACAGAATCTGGGCTTTGGTACTTCACAATGGAGTGCTGTGCTACTGAATTGCAGGAGCTGAACGGGTATAAATGTTTCGGGTCGTAACTATGAGCTTGAGATTGCCCAGTGGTAGCTGTGTGGGTGTGAGAGTGTGCGTCTGTGTCTGCACAGTAATTCTGCATAGTAACGGGTCTGCAGTGGTTGCAGGTTGTGACAGGTGAGTGTGTGCACTTGTCTGTTCACACAAGAGACTACACAGATGTGGCCGACAGGCGTGTAAGTGCGTGTGTACCTGTAGTTAACACTTTGGGTCTGCACAGTGGTGACTGACTGTGGTCTGCTGGTGTGTGTTGGTATGCACCTGTGGGCGTGCCTTTGCTTGGCGGAAGCGGAGAAGGCGGCCCTGGCTGTGCGTGGGCCGCTGCCAGCGCTGGCGTGCGTGTGGGACTGCTCTGCTCGGCACGGGGGACTCTCTCCAGCACAGCGCTGTGCTGCGTGTAGCACTCCCAACAGCAGCGCTCCTTCTTACTCCCACACTTCGTCATCACAAAATGATTACTGCAGTAGTAGCAAAAGATCCGGCCACACAGCCTGACACACACGCGCACACACACACACACTGTTAACCAAACTAATTGAAAATTAATTTTTGAACACAAAGAAAAACTGACTCTCCGGCAAGTATTCAGCTACTTGTTAAACAACCATAAACTTAGCCCAAAAAAAGGGCTCCCATATACAGCACATTGATATGAGCCTAAATTGACATGTAGCCTAAATCATAGCAGCATTTTGTGGCAATAGCAGCGGCACGCTGGCTGAGGGCAGTGCGGGGCATATGTGGCGTGCTGTCTGAGTCCCGTGCGGGGCGTCTGCGGCGTGCTGTCTGAGTCCCGTGCGGGGCGTGTGGGGCGTCTGTGGCGTGCCGTCTGAGGGCCGTGTGGGGCATGTGGGGCGTCTGTCGCGTGCTGTCTGAGGGCCATGCAGGGGGTCTGTGGCGTGCTGTCTGAGTCCCGTGCGGGGCGTCTGCGGCGTGCTGTCTGAGTCCCGTGCGGGGCGTCTGCGGCGTGCTGTCTGAGTCCCGTGCGGGGCATGTGGGGCGTCTGTGGCGTGCCGTCTGAGGGCCGTGTGGGGCATGTGGGGCGTCTGTCGCGTGCTGTCTGAGGGCCATGCAGGGGGTCTGTGGCGTGCTGTCTGAGTCCCGTGCGGGGCGTCTGCGGCGTGCTGTCTGAGTCCCGTGCGGGGCGTCTGCGGCGTGCTGTCTGAGTCCCGTGCGGGGCGTCTGCGGTGTGCTGTCTGAGTCCCGTGCGGGGCATGTGGGGCGTCTGTGGCGTGCCGTCTGAGGGCCGTGTGGGGCATGTGGGGCGTCTGTCGCGTGCTGTCTGAGGGCCATGCAGGGGGTCTGTGGCGTGCTGTCTGCGTCCCGTGCGGGGCGTGCTGTCTGAGGGCCGTGCGGGATGTCTACCTGCAGTGATGTTTGCGGAGCCACCAGCTGAACTGGCTCTGGCAGCCCAGGCAGTGTGAGGCCTCCCGGTCCACCAGCCACCACTCCTCCTCAGCCCTGAGCTTCTGCTTGTACTCCAGAGCGTCCGACCTCTGCCACAGTGTGTCCTTATCCCTGCCGGGGAGGGCAGAGGAGTGACAGATGGAACAAAATAAAGAGGGAATGACTGTAAATCCAGTCAGAGTAGGATTTCATTTAAGAGGGAAAAAGTTTAAGGTAAAAAAAACAATTAATTTTAATTTTTAAGTCCAGATCCAAAAATCAAAAAAGCATTGGCATCAAACTCCAGTTCTGGGGAGGCCAGGGTCCAGCACAGCTTGGTGATTTCCCTCCTCTTAGACACCTACTGAACTTGATAATTAAGTGATGAGTTGCATCAGGTGTTAATGAACAAGGGAATCACCAAAGTTGGCTGGACTCCAGCCCTTTGGGTCTGGAACTCGACACCTGGGCTTTAAAGTGGAACGAGTCTAACAGCAACCAAGGTACAAAGTCTGTCCTAGATTCTCTCCATGGAGGGCTCCACACTTGTTGACCTGATCGGTCCTGCTCTGGCTCCACCCTGGCACCGACTTCTCATTATCGCCTGCACCTGACTCCTGTTTGTGGACTCGTAAGGACTCTCAAATGTCTTCCCTGGGTCATTTCAGTTCTTGATGAGATCTTGATAACAAGGGTTACTAAACCAAGGTTACCTAGGTTTCAGTTTTTCCCTTGCTTTGCTTTTTGTTCAAGTGTTTGACCCTTTTTAAATGAGGGTGTTTTTTATGGTCAAAGATTTGCGCAAGTAAACTGTAAAAAACTAGACTATTTATGGCATTTTCTAACTTTTCAACACGGAACCATTCTTTCATTTCTAACTGTGCTACAAATGGAGCCTGTCTGACCTACAGCTCCAGGAACAGTCCTTATGAATGGCGTACGGCCATGCCACTTCCAGCCCGTCTGACCTACAGCTCCAGGAACAGTCCTTATGAGCCCATGCCCCTCCATTACAAAGGCAAAGCAAACTTCGTCGGTGACACCGGAGCGCCCATCCCATGCGGCGCGAGCGTGAGTAATCTGGTTCTGACCTACACATGCCGCTGCAGCCAAATTCCGCACTGCCCAATTATCTCCGCTGACCTCAATTTAGCTTCCCATCAGCTGGGAAGGAGGCGAGGAGAACCAACCCGCTACCGGCAAGGCCACGTTGCCAATGAATTATCTCTACAATGGAGAGCATAAACTGTAAAATTTAGACAGTTTAGCGGGGCAACCATGCGAGGCAGAGGGAGTTGAGGATGAACAATAATCAAAGACATGTTATAACTGAACAAGGGAAGTGTGTACAACATGGGCAGAGGCACTGTGCAGTAATTGGTTTTAAGTCAACCCAAACCCTTCCCACTTTTCATTTTATTGGTTTTGAGGCCACCCCAGCCCCTCCCACTTTTCCATCACTGGAACGTGCGATCACTGTTGTAGCTGTAGTTTGCACCCACATAATGTGATCAGTCTGGCCCGGTCTACAAATCAAAAAAACCTTTCATGTGTTCGAAAAGGTGCACTGGCATTTAAAGAGGGGAAAAAAAACAAAAAAACCTCAGTGCTAAACATCTGCACCTTGGCCCATAAACAACAGAGATTGCGCAATAAACGTACTGCTCTTTGTTTGATTAATGACGTGCTGGTTCCCTAGAATATGCAATTACAGAGAGCCGCATGCTGCGGTGAGTTAAGTCAGGGAAACATTTTTGAGCCATTGTCTCTTTAAATTAAGCCTGATGTGTTCTGACTCATGTCAGCCTCAACACCATTAACGAGGGCTGAGGACCACTGTTTAAAAGATAACACAAACACAAGAATACGGTTGTAACATTTTGAGAATGAAATAAGTTTTACGCTCGACATGACCATATCCCATTCAAACGACGCAACACGTCTTAACAGAGCAGAAACTATGACGCTGCAGTCTTTTAGGAACAGAATGCATTCGGGAGTTTTGAGATGGCAGAGAGAGACAAAAGGGAAAGAGGAGAATATGTCTAGAATACATTTCAATCTCGGCCCATCTTTTCTTTTCGTTCGCAATCCATTCTCCCTACTTTCTTCGCCCTCCATTATCTGCCATTTCCTCTATAACATCTCATTGTCATCTTCCTCTTCCCTAGACCATCTGTGAAAGAGCAATAGGATAAAGAATCAAGGACCCGCGCTGGCTTATTCGGGGTGGTTTCCGTGCGCGCACAGTGCCAGGCGTGCAGTGTGCACCGATTCCACAGCGCCACGAGACACAGGGCGTTCTCTGCTGGCCCCGTTTTGGTGCTGCCGCTTTCCCCGCGTGCAAAGACAAGCGGCGTGGTCGTGGAGAACCACCTCAGCCGTTTGGTGTGCCCTGGTGCGACCGCGATTTATTCTGAGCTTCGTCTCAAACGAAACGCCTCTCGCTCCCCGGCTCGGACTGACAAAGGACGCGAGCAACGCGCCCAGGTGCCGGGCCGAGCAACGAGCGCAGTGTGAAGCCCCTTATCAGATCATCCCTCCGGATCCTCACGCCTACGTCACTGCTACACCATCAGTAACAGCTGGAGCTGCTATGCCACTGAGCAGTGTTCCAGTACAACCCAAGTTTCTGACTGAACATACAAACCTCTAAATACATAGTTTCTATTATTCACTCTGCCAAAATACAGCCTCTCCAGGTCAAATCCTTTTTACCTGGCAGGACCGTAGCTAGTTAGAGGAGCATATCTGATGAGTATGTCTACGTAGTGATGTTGAACAGGTGGGGTTCCAGGTTACTCAGTCTGACTGTGCAACTGCGATAAATTAAGACGACTTTGCGGATCCGGTTTCCAGAACAGCCGGATAGTGCGCTGGGGCATTGCTAAACACCTTCTTTTTGATAGACAGCAGTGATCAACTGGAGGCTCAAATAAACTGTGCAAACCCTGCGTAGGGACCGAAGGCAGGTCCCTGAAGATCAGAACAAATGTAACGAACACTACAGAAGCCAAACAAAAACAAATCCTAGGTCTTCAACAGCTGTCTGGGCCGGCTGTCTTGGCCGTGGAGGAGTAGCGTGTTGCAGGGTGTGGAAGAGCCTTACCGGATGAGCTCGATGAGTCTCTCCTCCAGGATGCTCTTGATGCAGCCAAGATCCTCGATCTCTGCAGCCATTTTGAACTCCCGAGCCTGAGCGTCTGATCGAACCTTCTCCAGGTCCTCCACCAGCTCCTTCCTCTCCCTCTGCGCCACAGCCAGAGCCTCCTCAGTACTTGGGGGGGGGGGGGGGGCGAACGGAGAGAAAGGGATGGTAATGAATGGAGTGAGGAAGACGACGAGGAAGAGCAAGTGAGGGAAGGTGCGGCGACATATGGAGAGAAAAGGAGAACAGGCAAGAAAGGGAGAAGGAGATGGAGAGGGTTGAAAAACACAGAAGAGGAGAACCGGACAGGAACGAATACATGGCAGAAGGAAGGAGGTGTGCAGCACACGCACAATGTCCATAGTAGGGGAAAAGCTTTAGCGCGAACTACACGTCAGTGTGCAGACATGGCATCAGTGCAGCAGGGAGCTACACTCCACTGGATCTCTTTCTCGAGCTCACATATGTGCGCGTTTGGTAGCCCTTTGCAGAACACATCCAATCCCTTTGAATCATTTCGCCGAGACTCAGTGGTTTGAGACGGCGCAAAAATACTTGTGACTGCATCCCGCTTGAGAGTCCATTACCAGTGTCCTGCTGCAGGGTCTAATTAGGCGCCCGTCACCGTGGCCTGGAGCTAGCCACAACGAGCCGGGCTTCCGGCTCTGCGTTCTTTCCAGCTCGTCCTCTTTGTCGTCCACTCGCCCTCTCTGTGTGTATCCGTTTGGACATGTTTGAGCCGATTTGGGAGGGGATTTGGGAAGAAGGAGTGTGCGCTTGTGTGTATGAGGGAGAGGGTGTGCGTGTGTAGTGTGTGTTACCTTATCACACTCTGTCTCAATTCCTGTATTTCATTCTCTCCTTCATGAATCAGGCTCTCAGCCTTGGTGATTTGAGAGTCTTTCTCCTCCATCAGACGAGAGCACTCTGAGTTCACTCCCTGCAGAAACACAGCCATAATTCAAGGCTATCTTATAGCACTATATATATATATATATATGAGAGAGAGAGAGAGAGAGAGAGAAACAGAGATCCTACTACTGGTGTAATATTTTGCAAACACTGACATTACTGGATTAACAGGTGATTTTAGATAGGAGTGACAGAAGGCATTGACAAATAGTTTATGCACAAAACAATACAGACAGAACAATGAGAGCTACATAGCTTCAGGGTTTTCCAAACGGTCTATTTAAACCAGAATCTAATGCTGAATCTAATGCCTTTAGACGACCTTTCTGAGTTTGTCTTAAAATGTTCCAGGTATTTTCCATGGTGCACTGTCGCCGCTCAATCATGGATTATCATGGATTACAATAATGTTGTGAAGGATTAGCCATCACCTCATTAACATGCATCACTTTCTTATTTCTTTGTCTGCGCGCTTTTCGTCCTCAAACCCAGCAGAAGAGTCCAAATGATATGCTATCAGCAGGACGTACAAAGGCAGTGACACGTGCCCTTTTTGTATCTCGCAAGGCACCTATAACTGAGAAAGAGTTATAATGGGGAATAATTACAGCCACATTTGTTCAGAAAAATACATGAAGCGCGTCAGCACACAGCTAATGAGAGCTCAATCATTCCCTGCCACTACACAATTAACCTCTGCTCCTCAGCATCCACCCTATCGCCTGGTCTTTCACACGCCCGAGCAGCACTATGAGATGTTCACCATTCTAACTTCCTGCATATTAGACGACTTAAATCGGCGCTTAATTGCCAAGTGGTAATGCATATTCATTACAAGGTAACAATTAACTGATGGCTCATAAGATGCAAGATACCCGTGATGCTGTCACACCTTTATCTACTGTATTCAAGCAAACTTGTTTAAATACAAGGGAAGAATGCTACAAGGCTATACAGTATGTGTGAACGAGCAGAACAATCATATAGTCCCACAAATGCCCGGATGTAATCTAATGTACATGGTTAATCACTGGCTTTGTGTGGCAACACCTTCTGCCATTGCAAATCCAAAGGTCTGGAGCCTGGGACAGCAACACAACATTACATAGGGTCTGTTTTGTTCCCAAAACATATTCAACCAATGCTGCCTTCTGGTCGGTTTGAAGGAGGACATGGCAAGGCGATTTCTCTATCTGCATTTTCAAACTTGGAGGTGCCTTACTTAAATACCACCGTGGCTAAAATCAGGCATGTGGAAAAGGTAGCATCTTTAAAAGCAATTCACCCTTTATAACATTAACAAACTACAGATGCAAAGACCTAATCAGGTTACTTGAACAGACTGAATGCAGCTAAACCCGCCACACACCTCCAGCTCCGCCATTTTAGCCTGTAGGCTCGATGTCTTCTCTCTTTCTGTGCTCAGCTGCGTTTTTAAACCCTCGAGCTCTTCAGACAAACTCTGCATAGGCAAAAAACAGATGATTTTTTGGTGAACATAAAATACAAAAGCACAAAACAACAGAATCAAGAACAGTATTCAATAGTAAAGTTAGTCCAAAAGAGCAAAAAGGGATTGCAGTAGCTTTGAACATTTTGTGAGGGTGAAGCTCCCCATACCTTCACCTGGTTCTGATGTGCCATATTTTCCGTGCTCATCTGAAACCTCACTGCTGTGACTTCTTCCCTCACAACCTCCTTCTCCCTCTCGGCTTTATCCAGAAGCTCCTTCAGCTCCAGCACTGTTTCTGGGAGCTGCTGCGTCTGCTGAAGTTCCTCTTGCAGACTGGCACTCTCCTGCCGCAGTGCCACAACGCTGGCATTCAGGAGGTCTATCTGCCGTCTGCCCTGCTCGTTCAGCTCCTGGATCCGAGTGACCTCAGTTGTCCAGCATTTGGAAGCCTCCTCCCGCTCCATGTTCAGCCGGCAGACGGTCATTCCCAACTCTGCCATTTCCATGTTCGCTCCGTGGAGCTCCTCTCGGGTCTCGGCGCTCTCTAGCATTATTTGCTGGTTTTGGGTCTTGAGCACGGCTACCTGTTTCTGAGCTGCACTGAGCTGTGCCATTGTTTTGGTCCCAGTGGACCTCAAGGTGTCCAGTTCAGACGATACCTTCTCCATGCACTCTTTGGACTGCAGCAGTTCGCTCACGTGGGACCGGTTCAGCTCCTCAGCTTGCTTCTTCAGTTGTTCTGTCAGGGTTCGCAGTTCAGCACAAGATGCATCGGAGACATCCAGCCTGGCCTGGACCTTCACCTTCTCCTCCACAGCACTGTGTAATTTGGCCTTCAAGTCCACCACTTCCTCCTGGAGCCTGGACACCTCCTGCATATTCCACCCCAACTGCTCCTCTAGTAGAGTGGCTTTTGAGGCCATCTCTTGGGCTTCCTTTGCATGGCAAGCACTCGACTCCAGCTGGACTTTCTCCACAGCTCTCCTCTGGACCTCCAGACTTTCCATCATCTCCCTCTGCTTCTCAAAGGCTCTCTCTGCCTGCACTTTCCCCAACTCCAGCTCTCTCTGCTGGGCTTCAAGTTCCTCCACTCTCCCCTGGAGTTCCTCACACTGCTTCTCTCTGTCCTCCAGCTGGGAATCTCGCTCCTTCAGCTGCAAGGTGAGGTTTGCCTCGGTGCATTTTGCCACACCCAGGCTTTTCTCCACATCGGCCATCTGGCCCATAATGCCGCGTAGCTCTTCCTGCTTGGCTTCGAGAGCACCCTGGATGGTGGCCTGCTCCTCCCGGAGCTTTCTGTTCTCCTGCTCCAGTTTACTGACTACAACCTCAGACTTGCTGTCCCGCATGTTTGCCTTTTGGAGCTGCTCATCCAGGCTGCGGTTCTCCTCCCGCATCCGTTGTTCCCGTTCATTCACTGTCACTTTAGCATCACTTAGCTGGCCTTTCAGCTGCTTCTCCGATGCCCTCAGCCCGGCCAGCTCACACTCCATAGCGGCCTTGCTTTCCACCAGCTCCTTTTTGGTCTCCTCGTTCCTCTTGGCTGTTTGAAGGAGGTTGTTCTTCAGCTCTGTGAGTTTGGTACACTGCTCCTTGTATTCTTCAATCTGTTTGGCATTGTCTTTTATGGTGGTCTCCAGCTGTACCATATTCCTGCTCAGGCCCTGTCTTTCTCCTCTCAGCCTCTCGGCGTCAGCCTCCAGGTGCTGGATCCTCTTGGCGTTTGAGAGATGTTCAGTTTCTTTGGTCTTGAGTTGCGACTTTAAGCTTTGCAGTTGCCCTTCCAGACTTCCTTTTACAGAGCTAATCTTTTTCTGCAGTTCATCTCTCTCCTCTGATGTCCGCTTCTTATCCTCTGCGGTCAGTTTCTCCATCGCCTCCAGCGAATGCTGAAGGTCCTGCAGCTGTTTCTGAAGATCGTTGGCTTCCTTCTCTCTCACCACTAGCATCGCTTGGATTTTATCTATGACGTTACGTTGGTCTTCTGTCTGCTTTGTCAGCTTTTCCCCCTTCTCCATTAAAGCAACCATTTTCGCCTCTCCATTCCTCAGGGCCTGCTCCTTCATTCCAAGCTCCTCGGTCAGTTGTTCGGCCTGCCTCTTCCTCTCTTCTCCATCTGCTAGCGCTTCCATCCTCCCTTTCTCCGCTTCCTTCAGTCCATCCAGTAGCTCGTGGATCTTCACGGCTGAGTTGAAATGGCTGGCCACCCTCTCCCCTTTCTGCTCAAGCACCCCATCCAGTTTAGCTCTCAGCTCCTCATTTTTCCTCTCTGCCGTGGCCAGCTTTTCCTGAAGTTCACGGTGCACAGCCTCCTTGATGCCCTCGCGACCCCTCAGGGTATCCAGCTCTTGGGATAGGACCCATTCCCTCTGCCCCAGTGCCTCCAGCTTGTGCTGGAGCTCCTGGTGGTTAGCCTGGGCTGCAAGTGCGATGTCCAGTTGCCTCTGGAGTTCAGCCACCACTCCACGGAGCTCTATGGCCTCTCCCCCAAGTTCCTGGACGTGCTCAATGAGATCTCGCTGCTTCATTTCGGACTGGTCCAGCTCCAGGCGCAGCTCATCCACAGTGCTGAGGGCAGACTCAGACAGAGGCTCAGCAAGGTCTCCCAGGAAGCCCTGCCCAAAATCTGGACTGCAAGGAAACTCGGAGGGCTGCTATGGTAGTGAGAGGAGAGACACGAGAATGGTGTGTGTGTGTGGGGGGGGGGATGACAAGCATTAGATCCTTCGATCATCACACTCATCTTCTCCATCACTATCATATCATGGCTTCAAATGCAAAAATGATCATATCAGGTCTAAATCAATGGAAACTTGGACCCCTTCAATTTTAATTTTGACTGCAGTAGTAAGATTTTCACCCTTTGCTTTAGCATGTCTACACATGCATATTTGGTTAAGACGAACAAAACTAGGGGCATGCCATTACAGGCAGTTCTCCAAACGATGCCTAAAGAAATAATGGGAGCGTCTGAGGTTGGAATTAGCTTTTGGTAACTACTGCCATCTGCTGGACATGAAGCATGACGCACTGAGTATGACCGTCATGAGGGGCAAAAAAAAATAAAAATAAATAAAAAATTGGATACATCAAAAGCTAAACATTGCCTTTATCTCTTTACCATGACTGGATATTTTGCCTTTTAATTGCAGCATATATAAGAGCAAAGCTCATCACCTGCGAGTATGTGCTGGCCAGGCTGTTGACACTGGTGCTACGACTGGGTGGTTTCCACATGCTGCTGGGAGAGTTTGTCATACCCAGAGTCCTCCTGGGGGGCGTGGGGCAGGAGTAGGGAAGACAACGGTTATATCCTTACCCCCCCCAAAAATTCATGATTAAATTCATGATTCGTCTCATAACAAAACACATGTATTCCCACATCTTTACACTTACTGACACACACGCTGGTACACACGCGCGCACACACACACACACACTTTTGTGATCGTAATGCTCACAGAAACAGGACAAAACAAAGAAAAATGAGAATCCTGCATGAAACGAAAATGTTGACACCCCCCCCCCCAAAATTTGGCTACCTTGCAAAGGTGGGCCAGGCTGAATCAAGGTCGTGACCCCTGGAGGCCAGGTCAAACTGGACTTCGTTGAGCTCATAGAGATAATTAATAATGTCCATGCTGAGATGAGGCTTCAGGAAGGGACTCCGAGAATAATACCAGTCACTACAGATAAAGCACACATTCAATTAGATACTCTCCCTCCTGCTGCTTAACACTATCATACCACAGTTCTGCATAGTTCTATTTAGGCAATATTATTCAATCTAATCTGCTACAACTAAACTACTTCTCTGTTTTATCAATTATCTTCCAAATAATTACCAAACTCTACAGAAGGGTTCAAACACCAACAAGTGCCTTACGGGGTCACCCCAAGACCAAAAACCGTAATTAGAAATATAAAATACAAATACATATTAACTTCATGTAATACCTGGTCTAAATAGACACTTCCAGGAGAACCGTAAGAACCACATCCATAAATGCACTCATAAATGCACATAATCATCTATTATTCTGCAATGCCAAAGAAAAGTTCAAGTTTCACTCAGGCTCGCGTTTATAAAACGGAAGCAAATTTAAAGAAGTACAACCATATGAAGGAATTTACAGGAACATGGAACAATAGACTAAAGAACACCACTCTTCCCTTGGCCTCTCTGAACACAGGTGGTAATGCATGAAATTAACCCATTATTGTCATTTAGCTCTGTCCTCTGTTCAGACAAAACGCATCTCCATCTTTATTTAAATCGCCCCATTAATCAGTGTTGAGGATCTTCAGGGGTGCCATGACCCCATTTCCCAGTGTTGCAGACACTGCGGGTTAAGTGGCACAGTCTAAGGCAGACAGTTATGATGAAGTGCAGAGCAGCCCACGGTTACTATGTTTATCATTACTGCCTTCACCTATGAACCAATAGTCCTCTAACTCCTGGTCTTGAACCTTAACCAATTGAGTCCAATAGTCCTTAGACATCAAAACTAAGATCCTTGATACTGAGATGCTTTTGATGGGAAACCCCAAAAGAAAATCTGAGAGAGACAGCTGGACCAAACATGTACATACTAACTTTTGAGTAGAACCCTAACAGAGAAGTGTGTAGCTACCTGGTGACCTTCTTGTTAATGAGGCACTGCTGAAGTGTGTCAGCTAGACGCTGGTGCACCAGAGAGTAGCGTATGAATGCCCGGCCTTTCCCCAGCGACGTCTTCAGCTGAGTGGACATGAGAAAGACATACTCTCAGCACCCAAGCCGGACTTCGCAGGATGTCTTACTGCACATGGATTATTCTTCTCATACTATCCACTAAAAATGACCTAAGCAGCTGTATCTAATGAAAGCAATGAAGCACAATTAGAAGTGCTATAAGTTCAAGGAGCTGATTAAGTCAGTTGCTGATTTTGTCGTGTAAAGTCCATGACAAAATCCTTCGTCTGGTAAATTGTTAAGTTGCTAAATTGCTCAAACTAAATTATTAAAGCACTGAAGTAATGAGGTTATATATTTTATAAACAATGAACACTGTAAACATAAACAAACAAAGAAGTAATAGGAAGGCATTATCTGCATGAATGTTCACTTAAAAATAAGTCGTAGAAAACCCACAGATGGCCAAATTAGGGAAATGTCATTTGTTGAGAGAGGCCAGAATTTCCATGCATGAAAACAAGGTAGAGACTTACACAAACTTAACAAGAGACTTTCGTCTTGGCATACTGGATATCAGCTTCTGGGCAAAATCCTGACTGATGTTGACTGAATCTTGACTTATTCATGGCAGTGTTCTTAGGCAAAATTTTGCCCAGAAGCTGATATCCAGCATGCCAATGCAAATTGCAGAAGTCTTAAAAAGGAAGGGTCAACACTGTAAATATTAAGTCTTTGCATAAACTGGATGTATTTGTCAATAAAAAGTTTTAAAATGTACGAAATGCTTATAATTGTACTTGTACCATATAAACATCTGACAAAAGGATCTAAATAAACTGAGGTAGTAAACGTTGTGAAAACCAAAATTTGTGTCAGTCTGGCCATGACTGTACACACACACACACACACAACACACACAACTGTATTTCTCTAGCAGGTTTTGTAACTGTTTCTTTGATCAGCATTAGGATGTAAGGAGAGCCTTTGGCAGGAATTTAACCGGGCAAAGTGACAATCATTTCTTCGTATTGTGAGATCTGTTTCCTGAAGCAGCTTTTCACGTGAGAACTTGGTATTTAAAAACAAAACACTTCTCACTTTGTGTGTGTACAAAGGAAAGACAAATGCTTTGTACAAACAATTATTTCACCTGGTGCTATGTATCAGAAACAGAACTAACAAATACGGAACTTTAACAAAGGCGTTTACAGACCAACCTTTTTTACTCTGTGTTTGAAGTTACAATGCTTTTCTAAAGGGGCCTAACAACTAGAAACCATAATGAAGGTATTTTGGGACAGGATGAAGAAAACACATATGCAAACATTTATGTAATCTGCTAGCAGCGTTTGGGTGCCTGGGTGAATATATCCTACCTCAGGAACGGATTTGACGAAACGAATACCATCATTAGCTCCTTTGACTTTGACCAGGCAGTCATGAAAATAGTCCCAGTAATCTTTCCTTGTGCCCAGAAATGAAGCCTTCTCCTTCTGGTCAAACTGTGAGAATCAGTAAGGTTGTGCTGTGGTACCAACGTGTGAACTTCAGAAGCATGATGAATTCATAACAGTAAACTGGTTCAGCAAGATTAGGTTTTTTAATAACGACAGCATTTCAGTTAAGTTGTACTCTGGTGTGCTAACAAATACAAACAAATAACAAATACATAAGTAAATAATCAAAAACCACATTTCGTAGTGTGACCCTTCTGCAAATAGAATTCAGCATTATAATGAAAATGCTGCATTTATTGGTCAGCATGACAGATGTTCACTGTTCATTCCCGCCACGGATATGACGACACTGTCTTCTTTAGTACACTTTATGTGTGTGCATGCAATAGAAGTGAATCCTAACCTGTAGCAGGTACTCTAGTTTGTAAGAGAACTTGTGCAGGTTTGGACTGTCATCTGTAACTGGTTCTCCATTCTCCTTTTCTTTAGTGAGTTCTGCCACAGCATCTGTTGGGCGCAGTAAAGTTCAAAATTTTAAACGGGAACTAAGGGCACGATGCAGACACCGTCATAACTACAAAAAAAACAACAAAAAAAACAAAATGTGTAGTTTAAGACCAATAGTAATGGACACAGAGTAAAACACTCATGCATGCTGATCCACTGTGCTCAGGCGTATTGCAGGCGGGGCCTTGTCCTATTCCAGTAAAGGAAAACATCAAGACTCTTCTCCTTATTTTAGTATTTATTATCTTCATCAAATGGAACGAGATACATGTTTTAGTTATATACAGATGCTTGAGGTGGACATATAGCTTATACACTTGTTACTTTATGAGTGAGAAGACCTGTGTGGGAACCAACATGTTTTAATATCATGCTTATATGAGCTTTAAACCTGCCTCAAAAACTGTCTGTCCCATCTGCTCGCCAATGCCCAGATGATCTCTCCATCATCTCTCTCTGCATCCCACTGTTAGCCAAGGACCTTCTAACTCCCCAAGCACCCAAGCTCTCGGCTCTCGGCCATTTTCAGCCTTCTCCTTCCTTTAGCATCCCTGCACATGCCCGTTATCCGTCAAAGATGACAGTGAGGGGTGAACTCTGACCCTGTAACAGGAGGCGTAACCCTGCTGCTCCAAGTCTGCATTCTGCAGTAAAGCCTGCACTGTCTCGTCAGCCACCCCGGCCAGAAAAGGTAGCACTACTGCAAGTGAGTTAGTCTGGTGCTTGCTCTCTCTCTCTCTCTCTCTACCTTTCTCTTTCATCCCTAAGTATACTTAGTTTCCTTCTTTTTGCGCTACACATTCAAGCACACCCACACACACCCATGTGTACAAATACATGCTTGCCACACATACATTTAAATACTTAATTTGGATTAATATGTAAGAAAGAGCCATTATGAAATTCTAATTCTGCCCACAAGTCAAACAATCTGTAGACTCCTTACACATATTCTGTGCTTTTGCTTCTGTGCTACCAAAAATTAAACAGTTACTATATACCGATACCCTCATAAATTAAAAAGCTTTGACTAGTTGTTGATAGTTTAAACATTTTAAGGCATAACACTGGTCCATCAACAAACAAACAAACAAACAAACAAACAAACAGCCATCTTCACAATTATGACAATTTTAGCAGCTTCATAATATAGTTTCATAATATAGTGTTCACTACATTACTAATTGCATGTTGGAATGCAGAAATACAGTCCTCGAAAAGCAGGATATACATAATATTCACAACATGTGCTACTCATTCTGTTTCCTGATTGCTGTGCAGTAAAACAGATGCTTCATTTTGTGACGGGAACCAAAGAGAAATGACACTTTGTAGGTAAAACCTACAAAGTGTAGGTAGGTAATCGGGCTTTACTTGTAAACCTAATGACATTCATCCACTGCTGCATTTTGTATGATGGTCTACACATGACAAGCAGGTGAGCTTCTCCTGCAGTCCTAGACCACTCCAGTGATGGCGCACACACACACACACACACACACACACACACAAACTGTACCATGCAGATCTCTGATAATCCTTTGGAGCTGCCCCTCCCCAGCCATTGTAGCAGTCGCCATGATCCGACGTGCTCCTAAGCAACCAGGTCAAGAGGTCATCTGTGGTCTGCCAAGTCAAGAGAATCACACTCAGCAGAGGCAATACATATATAAGGGCACAACTTACACACACACACACACACACACACACACACACACACACACACACTTCTACGGCCAGAGGAGGATGCCCCCCCCCCCCTTTGAGTCTTGGTTCCTCTCAAGGGTTCTTCCTCATGCTCTAGGGAGTTTCCCTCGCCACTGTCATTCAGTGCCTTTGGTCACTGGGGGCCTGAACTTGGACACGTGTAAAGCTGCTTTGTGATAACAGCTGTAACAGCTGTATAAAGTACTATATAAATACATTTCACTGACTTTGGCCACACACACACACACACTCCTATATACATTAAAAAATTCCATACTGCCATTACTCTGATAATTTACACCTCTGTAAACTACACTATTTCTGTACACTACTGTACTCAGAGACTACAGACACTGAGTTAACACATCAACCATTATTAGCTATAACTAAAGCATCCTCATCGACACCATTTCTGGTACCTAATAAAAGTAACTTGGAGAAATAAGGAAAGTGTCCGCAGTGAAGTTTCAAACAAAAATAACTGTTCCTCTGGTCATGCTGAATAGTTGGTTTTAATAGCTTAATTGTTCTGAATATTTTAAAGCAAGCAGCAAGCCCAAATTGGGTCCCTTATGGTTTTCCTGAATTAGGGTACCCCATTGGTTTTTGGTGATCAACATTCCGCCCACCCATTAATATTGATGTCACGGAGACAGCCTGGTTTCTCTGAAGTGGAGCCCTTCCCCTCTACGATAACTCTCATCACGTGAAGTGGCCAGTATCCAGGGCTTTGTCTTCTCCTCTACACTCGATGGAGGAGAAAGGGGGCCATTTGACACAAATATTGTAAAATGACCGTTTTTCAATGTTTTTGCATCACACGCAGGGGCAACTGATTGTCTGAACGGAGGTGCAACAAAAACAGACCTTTGTGAAACAGAGCGTTATTACAAGTCCCAGGTAAAATTTTGTTTGTGTGGCCCTCTAAATGATCTTCCTATATTGACACACGGGGACATGTGACAATATATCGGTTTTAACTGCTTCAAGCAAAACTGTTCACAAAAAACTTCATAAACCTTTTTACAGTCTAGCACCAGCAACTCTGAAAGCCAACTGCTTGCTTGCTTTGCTGTACTAGCTAACCTTTTCTGTATTTGGCCAAAACGTGTGGCCATCCATTCCACTTGTTCCTCCACAACAAACTTGACAAACCACGTCTTTATGGGCTTCACTTTGTGCACAGGGGCACACTGATCCTGGAATAGTAATATGACCCTCCACAAACTTGTTACAAAGTTGGAAGCATGTAATTGTCTAATATGTCTTTGTGTGCTGTAACATTAACAAAACCTTAACTGGAACAAAGCCCCAAATCCCTCCACCATACAACTTTACCCATGGCACTACTCAATCGGGTAGGCAGAATTCTTATGACATCTGTCAGACCCAGATTCATCCATGTAGCAAATGCAACTACACCTGGTCTCAAACCCAGGTCTTGCAGGTGATAAGCAGGTGCCTTGACCGCCAGCCCAGAGAATCAGCTTTCTGGCACACAGCCCAGAGCACCCATCATACCTTACAAAGTGACGGTCTCTGTCACATGTTCTCATGCTCTACGTGCTTCAGCACTCAGAAGCACTGCTCCAAAAAAGCCCTGAAGTTGTACACCTGCACCCGCTTGCTCAAAAGAGCAGGCTGAATGGCACTGAATGCACTGGAGAAATAAAAAAAAAACAAAAAACCTCATAGTGCAGCCAGTCCTGTTCAGAAGGCACATGACTGCATCTTCCACACCAGTGCCATCTTGGTAGATGCAGGGAGTTTGTGGATGTTCAAAGGTGAGTATCTTCGTTACGTGTGATTTCAGAGTCATAGCTCATTTGCACATTCACAGCTGCCTTCAGCTGGATTGGAGCATTGACTGGTGCAGTGCTCAGTTCCTGTGATTCTATTTCCTAAGAATTCTGCTGGCCAAGAAGCCTACAATGGGCCACAGCCTTAGTTTTGGATTTCATCAGTGAACCAATGTGAGCCAATGATGCAGATACACTTTAAGAGGATCTCACTGAAAAACACATATTTACTGGCAACTGACCCTTGGCTAACCCCCCTATTTTGGACAGATACACTGAGAGCACCTATGGGTTTGGGATACTTGGGAGTATATTGTATGTTAGAACGTCTCTGTCATGCAACCAACGTTACTAGTTTCTTTTATGTGGTGTATATGCACAGTCTCAAATGGTCCACATCTATCTGACTTGAAGTTAAACCATAATTTGCCAAGTTATGGTTAATATTCTTTCTTGCTAACAACTCTGTGCCAAGTGAGCTAACATTAGTTAGCATCTTAGCAGTTTTTGTTGATCTTTACTGGATTCAGATGTGAGTGAGAGCTACAAAACTGTTTAATCCATATCCGACACCTACCATTTTAGCTTTAGAAAAGCAAAAAATATGACACCCCCATCTAAACTTTGTCAATATCTGCTGTGGGATTGTACATTCCATTTGCACACCTTTTCTGTGGAATTTGTAGTTTCATTTCCACACCTTTTCTGCACTTTCCCATGTTCTGAAAACTTGACAGCCCTCCCACACCTAGTTGAGCAAAGTTGCTGGATATAACTGATTTGTTGAGCTTAATTTGATTGATTGAGAGGTCACCTCAGTTTCATTCTATGTGAGATGTGCTCATTGTAACATAGGGTTTTAACCTGATCCGCACAAAATTTGTATCAAAAATATTCACAAGAATCCAAGTAATTAGCAAAATAATACAGCTGTCATACATAAAGCAATAGTCCAGGGGGACAGCTTTATTTACTTAAAGTTGTATCTTCTGAACACCATTTTTTAAAAGACTAACCCTTAATTCTAATATCGATTGTCTTTGAAGTAGCTGACCAAAGTGGAGTTTGTCAATAAGGTGTGCTATAATTTGGACATAATTGTCTCAGGAACCACTGGTTGACTCAATAACTTTGCAACTGCAAGTGTTTACAGAAATCTTACCATCTTTCTGCTATTGCTGATTTTCAATATAGCCCTAGGATTTTCACCGAATGGGCTCCAGGTCAGTCTTAAAATAATTGTAAGAGTCTGAAATGAAGCAACTTTCCATAAAGATTTTGACTTTTTGACAGTATTTTATGGCTGCTTTACCCGAGTCAAATGGCTTTTCTAAACTTAACAAGCTAAAATCTCAAAGGTGTAGACTGTGACTAAATTTGGAACATATTTACAACATCGCATTCTGAAGACATTTCCTAATTTGGTCAAAACTGGCCTTGGGGATGCTAAAGTGGTGATTCTTGTAAAAATGAATTAGATTTCTACATCACACTTGAAATTTTGCAACAGCGCTATTTTGGATCAGTGTCACAGAGACAAAATTATTTTTTTCCTCTCATTCCTGGAAACCTGCAGAATAAATCCATAGTGGGTCAATTTCTTTGTCAGCATTTCATCTTTTGAAATAATTCACATAATATGAAAAGCCTACCACTTGCAACTAATCCTAGGATTTCTGCCTAATTTCTGCCACAATTCTCATACAACTTACCAGGAATAATCAGTTATGGACTTTGATGTGACCAGAAGATTTTGGTACATTTTTTTACCAAATGAACGACCTCTGAGATGTTTGAAAGAGACCTCTGAGATGCAAACCATCAAAACAAAGAAAGAAAGTGGTGAGCGTCACTGTGAGGCACCATCATGTCAACCGCCAAAATACAAACAAAAGTAGAAACATGCTTGAACCTGGGAATTGTTGCTGGTGACTATATTTGTCTTTGTTATCAAGGCTGTTCTCCATTTTATAAAGACAAAAAACTATTCTGCATGCTGAGCTTCCTTTTGTGTGAACGTGAGAAAAGGGCTAAGGTAGGGGAGGGACCAATATAACTTCAGCACACACAACACAGGATAAAAACGCACCGCAAAGTTCTCCTGGTGAGTTTGCTGAGAAAAATCTATATTATTTTAAACTTTTTCTTTTCAAATATGAATTTCAGAGATAATTTTCCGTGGTCTGTGACAAAGTAGAGGGATATTTAGAATGGGTATGTACAGCCATTTTAATACTGCCTCAAGAGTGGTAACTGCACATTCTGTCATTAGATGTAAAAATGTAAAAATTTAAAGCATTTGATTGTGGGTAATCATGTTTTTTTCCTTCAGAACTACAAGTTCCTTTTTAAAATATTTTATCAAATATTGCATTGTAAAAGTAATCTGAGACCAGGCTGAATAAAAATATGTTCTTTCTCTGTCTACCCATCATCTCTTTGCTCTGCAGACAGTGAACTGGACCTAAGTGATGAACAGTATTCAAGTGAAATACCACCTGATGAAATGTGTTACAAGGAAACTGTAGTTAAAGTTGGATCCATTACAGTTCCCATATTTTTTAGCATTGTGGTCCTGCTCAGTCTCCTTGGTAACATACTAGTGCTTGTGATCCTTGGACTCTATGAGAGCCTCAGATCGTTGACCAACATCTTCATACTGAACTTGGCTCTGTCAGACCTAATGTTCACTTTTGGTCTTCCATTTTGGGCCTGTTACTACATCTGGGGCTGGACGCTGGGAGATGCAGCATGCAAAGCTGTGAACTTTGTCTTCTCTGCTGGATTCTACAGCAGCATTGTGTTCCTGATGCTGATGACTGTTCAGCGCTACATGGCAGTGGTCCACCCTCTCTCTGACTGGGAAAGAGGGCAAGGGTTTGCTGTTATTCCTATCATTGCTTGGGTTATGAGCATTTTAGCAGCATTGCCGGCCTCACTGCAAAATGAAGTCTTTTCTGAAGCAGATTCTCAAATACTTCACTGTATGCATAACAGCACTACAATACACTTAGCAGTTATATATCAACAGAACGTTTCTTTTGTGGGTGCATTTTTAGTTTTGAGTTTTTGCTATATAAGAATTCTTCAGACTGTCTTCAAGTCACGAGCAAGCAAGAGACACAGGACTGTAAGATTAATTTTTTGTATTGTTGTGATATTCTTTGTTGGTTGGGCCCCTTATAATGTTGTAATATTCCTGAGGTCCTTAACTTACCATCAGATTGAGCCTTTTACAGAATGTGATGTTACTGATCATCTCGACTATGCGTTGTACGTCTGCCAGCTGCTGGCCTTTTCTCACTGCTGTCTTAATCCAGTGCTTTATGCTTTTATTGGCGTAAAATTCAGAAATCATTTGAAGATGATTCTACAGAAGATAGTTCGAAGGCAAAAATACATGGACAATAATCGAGGAAGAATCACCTTAGTTCAGTCTCAGGGGTCCATGTACTAAACTGTGATAGGGAGTTAAATAATACTGCCAGAAAAGTGTCAGATTCCATGTAAAAAAAAAAAAAAGTGTATTGTATTGTCACTGAGTGAATATGATCTCTTTTTATACATTTGTGCAGTATTCAGATAACTTTGATTATAGTAAAGTTGGATAGCAACAATAATATGTTGTCTGTTTTACTACGTTTTACTAAATATTTCTCTTGCCTGATAAGAAACAGGACATAAATTTAATTTTCCATCATTTTGTATATGAATCAGATACTATGTACATAAAATGTTTTATAAAACTATATATATAGTGTGTAGATGTATGAACTGTAGGCTATACATTGTTTTGTGGACAGCACTAAAGAAAATCCATAATAGCAATTAATATATTCACATTGTTCATAATTCCCTTATGGCATTTATTCACCAAATCCATTCATTCTTTTCAACTAAAAATATATACTGTATCTTGTTAATTTGAATAAATATTTAGGTAGGTCTTTCAATACTTTCAATGAATGGCCAAACATGGAAACTACACAGTCTGCTGCATTTCATAACAGGCAGATGTAGGCTGTATTGAAGCAACATGCTGTGGACACACTGTGGTCAATAACAAAGCTGTAAAATGGTTTTAGTTAGACAGTATTCGGTTTTATCTAGATGCCCATATGCATTTAAAGAGATACTGTCTGTATGTTGAATGTTGGCATCTGCCTTGAGGACCTTTTACTGAGACATAATAAAGCTGTTATACAGGCTGAATAAAGAAAATGTTACTCTATTAAATGACATTATAATACATTTGATTATAGTCATGGAAGATGTCATATGCAGCATGACACTGAGTGGCTTAAAAGAATAAAGTGTAACCTAGTCCAGCACTCAGAATAAAGCATTAAACTAGTCCAGCACTCATATTAATATATGGCCAGTGCTTTTATTTGTGTATTTATTATCACTGTTGAACCTTATGGAGGTGTCATGGACTTAATTCAACGAAACACCAATGAAGGGAGGTGCCTACCTGATGACCCCTGAGAACAGCTCACGGTGTTGTTACTGCTGGAGTGAAGAGAGAAAGCAGACCCCTATGTAAAGCTCTAGTGGTCCTCTGATGGCACAGGGAATCTTACATATGTACAACGTGTAGCCAACCTCTATCCGCCAGATATGAATATTAACTTTCTTCTCCTTCACTGGGAGCTTGACTAGCTGGCTAACTACGTGTCTCGGCAACATTTCTCCAGGACGCCATAGTCGGTCTTCTGCAGGCTAAAGGAAGACCAACATCTATATTGAGTTACATTTGCTGTAAAGTGTAACTAACCGAAAGCGCAAGCATGACTTAATACTGAAGCAACCATAACCTGAATAACAGGTGTGTATGCTAATGACGGAGTACATCATGGCATTAAAACAATAAACCCTGCGACTCTATTATTTTTGAGGGGCTTGTGTGGAAACTCTGAGACGATGTTTAAATATTCCTTAGCCTTTGCTTCGTAAAACCGCTGTTCTCCGAGAATAAATAGGTTACTCAGACTGATTCACTTTCTTCTTTGTTATTTTGTCTTGGAACAGGGCAGATAACTATTGGTCTTGCCTGTAGTTTTTTGACATATGACAGAGGGATCTTCAACTAATATTACGCCACGGTAAAAAATACAAGTTATATTATATTAGGCTCCATAACTAGGTTAGCTAAGTTAGCTTAGCTTAGCTATCAAAGTCATAGTTGTGGTTTGTCAACAGCTGGGGAGCGAACAAAGTAGGTGGAACGAAGTTAGATGTGATACAGTTTGTGTAGTAACTAAACTATAAATTAAAACAACCCCTTTTTTACAATACGAAAGTACAACAACAATAACAAAACTTTGACATACTTCGTTTGGAATCCTGAGCAGTCAACTTAGTTTACGCTGGTGAACAATCTTGCTGGGCTTCGTAAAGCGCTTGATTGACATCGACCTCAGCCAATAGGAATCAAGGTGTGTAGCTACGCGGACACAGGGGCTCCTTAAAATGCGCAGCACTGTGGCCCTCGGAAAGGTAGCTTGATTAAGATGGCTATCTTAAAGAGGATTTTAGCAAATGTTCAGTCAAAATAAACGTGTAATAAACGGTGAATCCTGGATATTACTTTTCACGATTCCATTTGAGCAGCCTACAATGCACTCTAAAACAATCGTGTAAAACACCATTAAGTGTGCTTGCATGGAAGAGGCGTCACACGACAGCTGGGCATACTGGCCTTGTGTCAACAATGTACTACATACTGGTTGGCCCCCAAATCATTACGCCGTGTGCAGTATGCGACCAAAATCATTGTTCCAGTACACGAAATATGACGTTTTACTTGCGGCAAATATTGCAGTATTTGACCAGAGCTGTCTTCATGGTGTATTGGTGGACAATCTTTCCCAATTTGGGGCAACCTTCACACGTTCCCGTGGTCTCGTAGTATGGTTCGCCTTTTCACATGTTGGATAAGCTACTATAGTACTATGGAGACCAGTATACAGTGTACTGTGTATACTGGCTATTTCCACAGAGCCAAAATAAGTGGAAAGTCGTCAGCATCATACACATGGTCCCACGCACGAAGTCCGGCAGCCATCAGACAGATCTGAGTATAAACTTGTAATTTGTGGAGATGACAAGTTCCTGCCAACTACAAAAACCTAATTGAAAGCATACTGATAACACGCTTCCAAAAAGAAGAGCTAATTTAAGGTAAGACTTGGGAGCTGTCACGGGGTTTGGCCCGCCATGTGAAGTGGGAGGATATGTTTGTGGCCACACCTGCACCTCGTCTTGTCTTTATGTATATAAACCAGCGTGCCGGGTGTTGTTGGTGTAGCGTGTGGAGTGCAAGAAAACACAGACAGCTGAAAGAATGGAAGAGAAACAGAAAAACGTACAAGGTCACTTAAACCAAACAAGAATCACTAAATCCGCCCTTGCTGTTAACCATATTTGGATATTTTTAAAGTTTTGTTTGTGTATAACTGCAAGGGGTTCTGGTAGTACATGCATAAAACTTGCGGCGGCCTGCTCAAGTTCACTCTTTTAAAGATTCTATTAACATTCTAAATTTAGGCTGTTTTGAAAGGCGAGCAGGTCAGGGATGTTCGTCCCCTGTCCTGGCGGGTCACAGCTGTGCAGTTTTGGTTTTCATTCTTTGAAAGTGTCTACCTGTGTCTCTCTGTTACTGATTTTCTACAGTTGCGGCACATTCTTCGGTTCCAATGTTCCAATCTGTTCCAAATGGTTCTAAAAGGCCTGCGTCCTCTCATTGGCCTGTTTCAAATTCTTCTGCAAAATCAGCAGAGCGCCATTGGCCTGTTCCAGTAGGGCTCTCGATTTTTCATTGGTTCTCCCGTTGCTATCCCGTTGCCGGCTCGTCATACTGTCACACGTCTCGCTGCTGTCGCTTCTCACGGCGTGCGGTAAGTATCGCCGGCTAAGGAAGTTTCCCTTCCATTCGTTTTTTTCAGACGTTTTACGCTCTTTTTCTTTACCTGGCTTTTATTCATCGTCTACCTACCTCGGGAATGTACTGTAAAAGTGACATTTCACGGGCCCGATTAGCGGCCAGAACCGACCGAGCTCGCTCGCCTGGTGGTTTATGTGCGAAATACCGGATGTCCGATCATCTGTCTGGCTAGATGGCATTAAAATGACTGATGAAATGTGCTCATCTGGAGTGGTGCTTTACAACTCCAGATCGACCGTGTGTGTTGCTGTATTGCATGTATTACGGACGCGCAGCGTAGTACCGCGTTCATTGTAAATGTTCATTCACTAAGCAAACCGCGACCGTGTCGGCCTTATTGTGTATGTGTGTGTGTGTGTGAGTGAGTGAGTGAGAGAGCACGAGATTTTGTGATGGAATAATGTGACCTGCTGGTTGATCTGTGATTGTGTTGGCGTTCTTTAGGCTGTCCTGCGACAAGGAGGTCGTTTGCCTGATGCGGGGTCGCACTCTGGGGAACAGTGTGACCTCGCTGTACAGGCACCTGTGCGTCAGGCACAGACAACAGTGGCTGGCCAAGTCCTCAGAGTACCTCTCCATGCTCAAGAAGTTTCTGACCCCGGGCACTGACCCCAGCACCAATCACCCGCCAGCTGCCCCCGATGGTGCCGGGGCCCACTCCAAAATGGCTGCTGACGGTGTACGCGCTGGACGTGCTGTCACGGCTCGAGGAGACGAAGGCCAGGGTCGTTTTGAAGATGGACTCCACGAAGAAGGTAAGCTTGGGCACAACGTGCACGCACGTGCGCCGCTGAACGGTAACCTCTACGATATGCTTGATTGTCACGTGTGCGACGTGCGTCGTGTGCCCTTTGTTCCTCCAGGTGACCAAGAAACTTGCCAGCACGGCGGCATGGGCTACAAACGTGGGGAACGAGTTTGGGCAGGTCCTCGTCAGCGTCCTCGCGGTGGCGGAGGGCGAGGGCCTGCTGCCCATGTGCGTCAAGCTGATGGAGCGGTGCCGGCGAGCCGGAGAGGCCCCTCCTCGGCTCCTCTACGTGGACCGTGACTGCTGTTCCAGCGTGGGGAAGGGCAAGGCAGCTGCGTGTTCCACGAGTGGGACCGGCTGGTCGTCAGGCTGGACGTGTGGCACTTGGTGCGACGGTTCGCGGCGGGTGTCACCACGGCCGGTCACCGGCTGTACGGCCTCTTCGTGGGCCGCCTCCCCTTCTGTGGATGGGAAGTGATCCTACTCGGGTCTGCTACAGCGGCCAGCTGGAGCACTACGCCAACCAGCTGAGCCAGCAACTCCTTGGGCTCCAGCTGGCTGAGGATTACACTAGTCCTGGAGAGTATACAGGTAATCATCCCCCCCCCCCCTCTCATATTCTCTCTCTCACACACACACACACACACACACACACACACACACACACACACACACACACACACACACACACACTTAACCCTTTTTTCCCTTTGTGATGTATTAAACACTTGTATAGGTGAGCTCATCGGGGTGGAGTATCTGTACTCTCAGACCGGCGTAGTGCTGCAGGAGGACCTCGGCAGGGATCCAGACGCTCCAGATGGGATCAGCAATGAAGACCTTTCGGAGCTGGAGAACGAGGGCTTCGTGGACATGGGATTTGATGAGTTTGCAGACCCCGCCTGTTCCGAGCACAGTCTCGAACCACTGCCGCCTCTCCATCGCGCAGCAGTGGAACCTCGTCACGGACCCGGTCCGACCCAGCCGAGTCCTCGGCGTCCAGGATGACCAAGGAAACCGTCCCTGACGGCCAGGTTGCTACCCAGACTCGGGCTTTGAGTGGGGATGAGGAGGATGTAAGTACACTAGTTCTTTCTGTTCACTTTGTATTTACATGTACAGTGCAACACAAGTCCTAAGCACTCCAAAAAAAGGTGTTCAACCATATGAGAGCAGTAAACGTTTGTGTGCTTCAGTCCAAAAGTGTATGTTTCTTTCTTTTATTTCTAGGAGAGCCTGGGACCTGATGGTGTTCCAAGCTACCATCACGTAGTAAACCTGGACCTGCGTCACCAGGCCTTTGCGACACAGCAGAGGGTAGACAGCATCGTCGCTCTCTGAGACAAACTGCCAGAGAGTGACGAGGGCGGCGTTGCCTAGCTGGCGCGTCACAGAGACCGACTTATTAAGGGACGGATTAAAAGCAGCCTCTCTAAGACCTCTATTGTAGCTGGAACAGAGTCTGAAGCGGTAAGCGTGCTCTCCATAAACCAATGAGTTTCCTTGAGTTTGACTTGTAGCTGTGTGAATAATTGATTCTGTCTGTGTGTGCTTTTGTATCTTCACAGCTGCTTCCTTGGACAAGGCAGCGGGCCTGCTCAGTGGCCCAGCGTCAGCCACCTGGTGGAGGCCGTGTGCCTGGCGCTTTGTCGGCTTCACCCGGCCGGTCAGACCGTCGCCGGCGTCAGCGTGAACAGGTGGGCTGCCGTCATGAGGGACTACGGCGTCATCAGGGACGTAGTCCTCGGCAGCCCCGGCCTCATGACCCGGACCCGTATTCAACTTTTTGAGTTGAATCAGCGGACACTGACCCAGTGGTGAGTTTAGTGGGTTTTATATTGACCTTTTTGGCACTGTGGACTATACAGGCTGAGTACTAATGGGCTCTGCTGCTGTTTTTGTTACAGGTACAACGCCAGGAAGAAAAAGCAGGAACAGGATGTTCTGCACCTGAGCGTTGGCCAGTCCAGCACTCCCATGGTGGCCCCGGAACCCCTCCCTCCCGCGCTGAGTAAGCTCCCGGAGCGTCCGACTCGCGGGCACCCTGCCTTTGACTTTAACATACAGCAGGATGCGTCCAGGCAGGCTTCTCGGCGCGTCTGAGGCCAACCTCCTCTTCCTCCCAGTGAGACCCCGACGAGCTCCGGTCCGGAAGGCGACGCGGCTTCTGCCACCATCGCCACTCCTACTGCCCCGGCCGGGCCCAAAGTGCCCCGGACCACGGCGTGGCGTTGGAAGAAAAAGGCAGAGGCCGAGGCCGAGGCTGCCGCCGCCGCGGATGGACAGGCCGTCCCCGCGAAGCGATGCGAGCATGAACACTGCCTGCAAGCAGTGTGGCCAACCTAAAACTAAAGAGTTTGGTCACAGCAGGTTTCACGGGGTGCACTTCTGCGTGGCGGCAGCGTGGGAAGACCGTGGGTGGAAGAGATGGAGAGGAGATGCTGGTAAGTGTCAGTGATCTGCTGACCACCCCACTCACCCCATTGTTCATACTTGTACATAGTTTTATATGTATTCCTGCTTTAATTATTTATTGTGTGTTCATAATCATTTGTACTTAAAGTGAAGCAGCACTGTTTAATACTGTTATACTTCACAAAGTGAATGAGCACTGATTTCTTGTGCTTCACAAAGTGAATGAGCACTGATGCACGCATGCTGTCCTTATATGACATTATAGGGTTTCCAAGGAACTAGTTTCATTTCTGTAGAATAAAAGAAACTGGGGACAGGCGTAAATTAGTGTTCCGAATGAGGAGCGCTGAGAGAAACCATTTTTAAATTTAGCGTTCAAATTTAAATGGACTGAATCACTCATGGGTATGTAAATTGTTTTAAAATATTGAATTAAAAAATCCTACTATTTTAGCCTACTCTAAGTGTGTAAAATTAAAAACTTAATGTATTTTTAATCTTTTCCTTTGTTTGTATTTACTCATTTTGGAGATGATCAAATATTCTATTTTATAAATAATGTAATCTTGAAGTTTTAATGGAAATTATTTATACAATGCCATATTATAAAAATCCTCTCTTTACTCTCCAGAAGGCATGGCAGACACGGACCTTGAATCTCTTACATTTAATTATGATGAACCACAAAGTGTCATTTCTGATGGAATGTGTTACAAGGAAACTGTAGTCAAAGTTGGATCCATTACAGTTCCCATATTTTTTAGCATTGTGGTCCTGCTCAGTCTCCTTGGTAACATACTAGTGCTTGTGATCCTTGGACTCTATGAGAGCCTCAGATCGTTGACCAACATCTTCATACTGAACTTGGCTCTGTCAGACCTAATGTTCACTTTTGGTCTTCCATTTTGGGCCTGTTACTACATCTGGGGCTGGACACTGGGAGATGCAGCATGCAAAGCTGTGAACTTTGTCTTCTCTGCTGGATTCTACAGCAGCATTGTGTTCCTGATGCTGATGACTGTTCAGCGCTACATGGCAGTGGTCCACCCTCTCTCTGACTGGGAGAAAGGGCAAGGGTTTGCCGTCACTCCCATCATTGCTTGGGTGGTGAGCATTTTTGCAGCACTGCCAGCCATATTGCGAAGTGGCGTCATGCCAGACCCAGCAGATTCTCAAAAACTTTACTGTGAGTATAACAACATAACAGCATACTTTATAGTAATTTATCAGCAGAACATTTTCTTTGTGGTTGCCTTTTCTGTTATGAGTTTTTGCTACATAAGAATTCTTCAGACCATCTTAAAGTCTCGAACAAACAAGAAAAACAGGACTGTAAGACTCATCTTTTGTATTGTGGCAGTGTTCTTTGTTGGTTGGGCCCCTTATAATGTTGTAATATTCCTGAGGTCCTTAACTTACCATCAGATTGAGCCTTTCACAGAATGTGATGTTACTCATCATCTCGACTATGCGTTGTACGTCTGCCAGCTGCTGGCCTTTTCTCACTGCTGTCTTAATCCAGTGTTTTATGTTTTCGTTGGTGTAAAATTTCGTGAGCATTTGAATGCAATTTTACAGAAGATTTTTCAAGAGCAAAACTATATGAACATCCATGGTATAAGAGTTACCTTTGGTCCATCTCAGGGTACCATGTAGGGACCTTGTGTAATTACAGGGTTACAATATTTTCAATACTGCATGTTTAAAAAAGAAAAAAAAAATTAAATGTTTATTTTTTACAGTATTTGTTGGGTATTTTGTCTTGTTTTTGTAACATGAGAACTTTGCAAAAAAAATTAACTTGTATAAATATGTAGTTTTATTTACATATTTATATGTACATCACATATTTGTCACTGGTAGACATTCATTAGTCTATGATCAAAAGATCTGCTCCCCAAAACCACATACCCACACGATTTACACACACTACATGGATTTTAGTGTAGATGGAAAAACGGGTTATAAAATTGCTTGCATTCTTAACTGTAAACTGCAGCTCTGTCAGCACTTATGGTAAGTGACATTGGGCTACTAAATAAGAAAATGTGAACACTTTAGCTTGTAGCTCTCTTCTTGTCATGTGTTTCTGACCTGCTTGAGCCAAGATCAAGAGATTCATTCCCTATAGGTGTAAAGTCTGTATTCCTGAAAATCTGTTTCAACTGATGAACAGAATTCTAACCCAATGCATCACTATTCTTTTTATCTATTCAATAGATATGTAAAATAATCTCTAAAATAGAGTTGAACCCATCTTTTGTTGTTGTTGGCTTCAGAAACTGTCACTTTTTTTTTTTTAAGATTTAAAAAATATTTTATCATGAAGTGGCACATTTAGAAATTCTCTGATCCCTGCTACTAACCTGCTTTAGATTTTAAGAAATACCTTTTTGTCTTTGTTAAAAGATGAATTAGTCATCAAACCAATGAAGGAAACACTTAGAATTCTGAATATAGACACTGTCCTCCACTCAGTTTTGACAATACTGATAGTTTGACACAAAAGAACACATGAATTCCAGTTGCGCTTACATGTTATCTTATAGTTTAATTGCAAAGCAGACATAATCCAAATTACTCCAATACATATTCTGTATTTTTACTTTAGAAATTTTTTTTTAGAAAAAAAACATTTGCATATTAAGTTAATTGGAAACTATAAACTAACTGAATAAACAGGATTGCCTGCAACTATAATTGTAAACATGCAAGCAGCTCTTCAATTTTCAATGTACAATTAAAAAAAAAAAAGAAAAAAAAGTCAGTCTAATAAAATATTTGAAAAGCCAATTGGAAATGCTTCCCAACTGCTCCATGTTAGGAATGCTAGCGTGTGCGGATCAGTGAAGCGATGTAGACCCAGACAGAGAGCACATTACTGGGGTAAGGGTGCACATACACAGCCAGTGCAAACTCCACGCTGGGGGCCTCCACGTTATGGACCCCTGTGCTGTAAACGGCTTCGATGATTGGTCGAATCTCTGAGAAAGGAAGGTGCAAGGGGAACCCCGAAATCTGATGTGGAAATGATCAGACATAAGAGTAAATATTTTCATACCCACCCAAAATAGTTTAAGGTTTTAAGATGAAAACAAAAGCTCTTTCTAAGTCATTACTCTTATCTTCATATAATTTAAGATCATATAGAGGGTGTTACCATATAATGAACAAAGGAAGGGCTTGATTGGATAGAACAAGACAGCCAATCAAAACACTCACCCTGTAATCTCCCAGGAGACTCTGTAGCTCAACGCGATGTTCCTCAGACACCTCGCGACCTCCGCTCAACTCCATCTTGGGCAGGAAGTGGCGTAATGTGGAAGTGCAATAACGGTTCCAGCGAGTCGGGTGTCGGGGGCGCCAATCCATGATCTTCTCCCTCAGGATCTTCTCTATCCTACAGAGCAGGATGCTGAAAAGGATTACTTACCACTACCAAGTCCTCCACTGCACTAGCAGATATTGGAGCTCACCACCCATCGCTGTAAATTCCTTCGAGCTTTACTTGTAGCACAGAAGCAAAAGACAGACTGAAGACCAAAGAGTCTTCAGACACTCGCCTGTCCTGGAGCTCAGCGGCAGCAGTCTGGTCTGTCCGTCTGTACACTAGGTACTCCGGCTTCAAAAACACACACAGGCACTCAAAAAGCTTTACTAACCCCCACATTTGATGAGTGACATTTGATCATTTTCATCCAGTTATTTGTTCTATCCTCAGTGTTTTAAAGTGTATATATTAATTTAAATAAAACAGCAACATTAAAAACCGAAAATTGTTATGGCCACTCACCTGTACACTGGAGAGGCCGGGGTCAGGGAATGTTCTGGAAAAAAACGGCTTCCAACACTTCGGTTTAGTGACATCAAAACTCATCCTCATCGGAGCAGCGTATACCTGAATGTTACACCATACCTGCAAGAAAACAAAATCCCAAAATCAATTCCTCTAAAGCTAGATTTTAAAAAGTTAGTAAAAACAAGCAAAAAAACTGCGAGTTTGAGGTTGAGGTTGACTAAGTTAAGCTTGTGTGTTCTCGTTGTTGTGAAAAACTGTGTGCTTACTCACATTGTCTGTGTTGATGAGGCAGCCCACAGCCTGTAGGGGGCAGAATGTGTCGTACTGGCCATAGTACTGTCCGGTGCTGGGGTTCCAGATCAGGTACCGGCTATGTTCTTGGGTCAGAACATATGCAGTGGGGCCCTACAACAAGCCACATCCAGACAGTAAACTATATTTATACTGATACTGACAAGAAATTGTTCATATCTGACTATATAAATTGCTTCATGAAATAATGTAAATAAATATATACTAATATAAATTCCAGTCTTATTATTGGTACTAGAGCAACTGACATTTACAGCATTACAGCATTTAACAGATGCTCTGGTGCGGGGCAGTTTACAGATGTGTTTTGTTGATGATTATTGGAATTTCCCACAATGCAACTCCGTTTTCTCTAAACAGTCCATCCTTTAATCAGTAGTGCTACAATTTTATTTGCCCTCATGTTATGCTGTCATATGCTGTTTATATTTTTAGATAGGTAAAAGGTTATGCCAAATATGGTTTGAACTGGTGATACACAACTTTCTCATTTTTGATGTTGTATATTCTATCAAGTCTGAACATATTGTGCTTAGTCATTTACAAATTTCTGCTTACTCAACTGCTTTGCCATCTATATATACTCATGTTTCTCTGAATAAAGCATGCGTGTTTCTCAGCATATGACTCTGTGTCATTCGTTATTAGAAACGCACCCCAGGGCCCTGAGGAGGATCAACCAGACCCACGTGAGGGACAGGGTTAATGCAAATAGGGAAATTTTCCTTACAGCGATGATGGAAACAAATGGACTGCAGTTCTTTTTAGCGCATGTTTAGAAGAAAAACTCATCCCCATTACTGTTCATTCCATTACATGCAGTCTGAGGAAGGGTGGGTCCTCTGATAAGCCACGCACCTCAGGGAGGGCGGGTCGTATGATGCGCCAGGCACCTCAGGGAGGGTGGGTCCTCTGATAAGACACTCACCTCAGGGAGGGCGGATCCTATGATAATCCATGCCTTTTTGCCCATGGCCAAGAAATAGTTGCAGAGCAGAACGGCGTGCTCCTCCTCGTCCCCGGCTAACAGCGTCAGGAATTGCTACAAAAATGATATAAAATTAACTGGTAAACTTGCCATATTTCACCAGGATGAACAATGAACTTGGAAAAACGGAGTTACCGAAAACCGCTCACATCGCAAGTGCTCCACAGGTCGCAGACGCTGGCGAAAGACACGCTGTCAGGCAGAAAAGGGATAAAGGACACGTACCGAGCCACCAGCTCCTGTGAAGGGGTGAGAGGTTGGTGGAGGTTGGTGGAGACAGGGAAGGAAGTGTCTACATCACCCGCACTGTCCAGCTAGCCAAGTTGGTATAGGATGCCGGTCAACAGATGAGGCCTCCTAACCTGGTGCTCAGTTTCTGGTGCAGTTCTCAAAAAAAAAAAACAAACCCATTCAGTTCTCTACCCTACGAGTTCCATACTTGCTCGCTCAAACAGGCCCTGTGCTAACGGTCAAATTCCCGCCACTTGCATTCTTAGACGTTTAAGTCCAGATCATTTGTTTCATGGAAGCATTTTTGACTTAAGTACTTTGAACCTCAATTTCGGCTTGAAATGCCGTGCTTCAGGTCTCATGAAAGACAAGCATCAAGAAAGCATCGAGACAGCATCGAGACTGTTCTCTGTCCTGCCCCCCGGATGGTGTAACAAACTTCAGCTGGCTGGTCAGACAGCAGAGTCCCTTGCAGTCTTCAAACGCAGACTGAAGACTATTTGTGGAATATTTAACTAACCACTGATCCTGCACCTGTGTCGAGTAACTGAAACTCTAGTACTTATTATAGGCTAGGGGTGGGGCAGTGGTAGCTCAGCGGTTAAGGTACTTGACTTGTAGCCCAAAGGTTGCTGGTTCAAGCCCCACTGCTACAAAGTTGCCACTGTTGGGCCCCTGAGCAAGACCCTTAACCCTCAATTGCTCAAGTTGTACTCAGTCATAATTCTAAGTTGCTTTGGATAAAAGTGTCAGTTAAATGTAAAAATGCTATTGTTTATTGCACTTACCACTGTCTGGGATAATGGTTATGTGCAAAATAATAGCAATCACTAATGTATTTAATCACTGATTTTGACAGAAAAGATAATACAACATGGGGAAAAAATTCATGACGAGGTGTAGCCAAGTAATGGCCAACCAACAGAATCAACAGTCATGACATGCACGCTGCTAATTGGGTGTAATAGTCTCATTTAATGAAAGGGGTGTGTTCAAATTAATAGTAGTGTGGAGTTCAATTAGTGAGGTCATTTATTCTATGAAGAAACAGGTGTCAGTTATGGCCCTTATTTAAAGAAGGAGGGCAGCAAATGTTGTACCTGCTGGTTTTAGCCCTTGCTCAGTGAGTAAAATGGGTCGCTCCAGACATTGTACCAAAGCAGAAAGAACATTGATCAAGAAGTTGATTGGAGAGGGGAAAACATATAAAGAAGTGCAGAAAATAATTGGATGCTCAGCTAAAATGATCTCAAATGCTTTAAAATGGCAAACAAATCCCGAAACACGTGGTAGGAAAAGCAACACTACCATCCAGGTAGTTCATAGAATAACAAGAATAGCAAAGAAGCATCCAATGATCAGCTCCAGGGAAATCAAAGAAGATCTTCAGTTACCTGTGACTACTGCAACAATCAGAACACGCCTACATGTGTTCTGTACAAGTACAATTGCTGAAAAAAAAGGTTACAGGTGTTGAAAAGGTTACAGTTTGCCAAAGAACACATTAACTGGCCTAAAGAGAAGTGGTGCAACATTTTATGGACAGATAAGAGCAAGATTGTTCTTATTGGGTCTAAAGGCCACAGACAGTTTGTGAGACTACCCATAAACACTGAATTCAAACCACAGTACACTGTGAAGACTGTAAAACATGGAGGTGCAAGCATAATGGTTTGGGAATGTTTCTCATACTTTGGAGTCAGACCCATTTATCACATACCAGGCACCATGGACCAGTTTGAATATATCAAAATACTGGAAGAGGTCATGTTGCCTTATGCTGAAGAAGAAATGCCCTTGAAATGGGTGTTTCAGCACGACAACGAGCCCATACACACCAGCAAGCGGGCAACATCCTGATTCCAGACCAACAAGACTGATGTTATGAAGTGGCCAGCCCAATCCCCAGACCTCAATCCGATTGAGAATTTGTGGAGTGACATCAAAAATGCTGTTTTTGATGCAAAACCCAAGAATGCAGAAGAACTGCGGAATGTAGTCCAGTCATCTTGGGCTGAAATATCTGTTCGCAGGTGTCAGATGTTAGTTGACTCCATGCCATACAGATGTAAAGCAGTTATCAGAAATAAAGGTTATACAACTAAATGTTAGTTCAGTGATCAACAGAAAAGCTAAATCTGTAAGCAACTTTCAGTTTATACTGTAAATATTCGAGTTTGTAAATGAAAATGAAGACGCTGCTATTTTTTGAACAGCCCGTTATTCTTTTTTCGTAATTTTCAGTTGAAAAATTTATATTTCGTTCATGTTTTCATTTGGAATTGAATGTGCAGTGCTCATGGAAATAAAAGCTATTATGAGGACTGAGCTTTTTCTCAGTTGTTTTAAACACACTGCTGTTATTTTGCACATAACTGTATATGTGCTTTGTGCTTCTAGGCATCAGCATTGATCCCTGCATTGAAACAGCATTCAGTGGTATCTTGAACTGTAACCTGGTGTACTGGCTAGGATGCATTCTATGAGTAAATGACAAAGCACTTTTCTTAGTCGCTCTGGATAAGGCCGTCTGCCAAATGCCGTAAATGACCTGGGACGCAACATATGCTGCTCCAGAGAGACATGAATTACTTTGCCATGCTACATTTGGCGGGGCTGTTGGAAGTACCCGCTTTCTGACATCGGTATGTGTATGTGAGAGTAACCACCTCATAGTTACAGTGAAGTCTGTGAGTGTTCGTGGAAATATCCAGAAATAGCAACACTGCGGTGTACTCCCATCATGGCCATGTTACACTAACCACAACAGCAGCAGAGTATGGATGGGTTCTTGTGTCCAAGCGGAACTGACCATAGTCTCCTGTGGGCTGTTGGGGAAGGCATCCAGCAGCTCTTGTGGAGGGGTCAGGGGTCGTATGAAGCGCGTGACGAACACAGTTTTGCCATTCATGTCCACGACAGTGGTGACACAGCGCCGGTCAGGGAAACGCCTGTGTGCATCCTTCTCGTACAGCTCGCACGCCAGCAGCAATCGCTCCGTCTCCTGAGTGTCGAACTTCTCAGTGCCAGGGGGAAGATCAGATAGAGGTCAGAGGTCATTTGTGTTCTTGACCCTACGCCTACATAAGTTGTATAAATATTGGATTCCTCACATTTACCGCAGTTACAGCAAACTACCAATAAAGGAGAAGTCATTCATCTGAGAGAATAAGCCTATACAATGTATATATAATGGTGAAATTGTGGTGAACTTTATCATTCACCATATTTTTAAAAGCCCTGTGTAGCGTCACCATCATTTTAATATTCCATCAAGCCTTTTATCTTTTATTGCTTACTGAATTTGGTGCCTTCCTCTGTCACATGGGCCATAAACCACTTATTCAAATTTTAGCTTGCTTTTCAAATTCTAAGAGTAGATATATTGTTCCACACAGTCTAAAAGGTAAAGAATAACATATTTTAACTCATTTTTTTTGTAATGTTCATGACTTTGAACATTTGAAGAGCTTAACCAAAAACCTAAAGATCCAGGCCACAAGAGAAGTGACCAGACATAGCTTTGTTACTATGGGGGAGAGACAAAGTGATTGTGGTCTTGTCCAGCGACTGACACTATTTTGTGCTTACTAGGAACAAACGCTCCGTAGAATTTACATTTATAGTCACGTCCTTCAGCTGTTAAAACGGAAGTAGTGAAATTACACGCACGCACGCGCACGCACACGCACACACACGCACACACACACACATGCCCACTTCCTCCCTCAAATGTGTGTTAACGTTTAAACAGAGAGAAAAGAAATCAAAGAAGAGAAAAGAACAGGAAGATTTGCAAGAATCGGGGGGGGGGGGGGGGGGGGTGAACAAGTGACACACTGAATGTTTGTTGTTTTGGTTTGTTATTTTGTTTCACCTTTTCCCTGATGGGGTCTCCGGGTACGAGCTGAGGGTCGATGGTGACGAAGAGCGTGAGGAAGGTGCCCTCACTCGGGCTCCGAACGGCATCGTACCCGCCCTCACTGCCCAGGATCCGCTCCTTGCTGTAGCCTAGCAACACTGGCGGCGTGGCTACCTTGAACGTCCCGTCAATCTGCCAGTCGACCCGAAAGATTCGCGTTGATCTCCCAAACCAGTGTGAGCGTTTAAACTTGACTTAAAGAATGATCATTTTTCTCTAGACTGTGGTTAGGTGCGAGACCGAAAAAGTTCATCTTGGTAGTGGAAACATTTAATCTCGGGAAACACGTTTGAGAAATCATTGGTCAGCAATGAAGCCCCATCTTATTCAGATTACATGAACGGCACGGTCAGACCACACAATGTACCCGTGACTGCAGGTAGATTGTGCTGAATGGAATCTTAATGGATCCTAGCCAGTGTCTCTCGATGCGAGTATGAACACTGGCTCCCCGTTCTCTCTCATCCTGAAAAAGAAACCGAGAGCACATTTGAGACACACATGATCCAGCTCTTTAGAAGAAGTGAAATGTACCACCTTCGGCAAATTGGCTGATGTTCACAGACTGTATGTATTCCACGTATGTTTTAGAATGACACTCAGGCTTGAAATACATTGCAGTAACAACGTTGAATCACCTTCGCAAACTGGTTTTAGTGAAGACTGACATTTAACGATGTTCGGGGAAACTAGCCCATAATGGCCATACACCTGCAGGTGCAATCTTAGGAGCAATTAAGTAGTTATTAAAAGTAGTTTATTATTGAGGTTTAATCCTAACAAGCAGCCAGAGTATCTTAGACAGCACAGGTGCCCCTTGCAGGTGTGGTTAATGATTCTCTTGCATGTGACGCACCTCCACCACCTCATAGAGGATCTCATCAAAAATGTTGATGAAAACTTCATCACGAACAGCCTGCAGACTGGATGTGCTGTAGTCTCCACTGGGTGCACTGTGTGGAAGAGGGTGGGGGGAATCAGGTTGAGCACAGAAACTGACAGAATCTCAGAAAATCTTCTCATTTCCTACCATACCCGGCAATCACTCACAGCTGCTTCTCATGAAATAGCGCAAGGCAGTTATTTATTTTGAAACTGAAATTCTAAGATTCCGCAATTGGGTCAAACTTTCTGAACCCTGCAACTGACTTCCAGTTCCCCCACTACCAGCAACCACATGCCGTTGCTTCTGGAGGCATTTTATGCAGCAGTTACGAGAGGTAATGAAGCCACCTGAACGGCAGGATTAGCTCTTCATTCCAGCAGGGGTTTGGTCCCTCCGCTGTGGAGGTCCGCAGCACTGTACGCTGAAAAGACACCTCCACGAAGGGCTGAATCACGGGCTAACAGACACGCACGCACACATGCACGCACACACACACACACTTTGTTGAACATTGTGAAGGTCGTAGATACACTCTGAAGGCAAGGCGGTGTGGGTACAGTAAGGAGGATGTTACCTGTCCCAGGGGCCACTCACTGCCCTGCAGCGCTGTCTGGGAGGAATGAGCTGATGTAAAGGGGTCGCCATAGGAGCGGGAACCCTTACGTGCCCCCACTGGTTTGCTGAAAACACACGCGCGCACGCACACACACAGGAGAGTATCCTTACATCCCACTGGGGTAGAAACAGAGACCTTCTGGATCAGTTGGTGTATATGTATGTGTAACATCTGTCTAAAAACAAATGGCCAAACACCACAGCAAGTTAGGTCACATGTTAAACCACGTGTTACGAATGACGCCGTCATACTGACACATGAGACCTCATCACTGGGCCGGCTAGCGAGGCTCCGCCCTACCTGGCATTAGGTCTGCGGACAGGGATGTCGTAGCCTCTGATGATGTTGAGCAGGAGTCTGATGTCTCCGTCTGAGAGGTTCTGTGCTGTCACTTTCTTCCTTTCCTTCCTCTGTGGCTTCAGGGGGCGCTTGGGCTCAGCCAGCTTAAACAGGTTCAGGCCCAGAATCCTGAGCATCAGACCAGAGCAGACGATCACCACACGTGCCGGTGCACAGCTGGACCTTGCGGCCTAGGTGCAGCTTTACATAGCAAATGAACCCTCCCCTTCAAAGAAGCGCTTCAACCAATTACACCGGATGCACCGTGTCTAACGAAGGCGTGGACAAGGGACCTATGCGCAAAACCTAATCTGCATAATTCTAATTACTAAACTTTAACCTAGCGTTAATTTGTCATTAGCCGCAATTTTGGATGAAGCGTTCCTTTAAAGTACTGATGGGATTGGCTGCAACAAGACTACTGGCTACCAAGACTACTGAGCTGACTGATCAGAGAGCTTTAACCTGAGAGCAACCAAAACGGATGTACCAGGAGCACTAGTCCTGGACAACGGGTTTTAATACCATTTCAGTTTAAAAAGGTTTAAAAAAACGTGCCTTAAAAAGTTTCAGCAAGCCACTTCAGACTCACCCTAGAGCGCGATATCATTGTACAGTCTAAATCAAATGGACCTTCCCCCTTCCACCACACATATGCATTGCATTCATAATGCTGGTCTGTAGATCAAGCCACTCAGCTCAGTTCAGTGAAACTGGGGCCATTTTCTACAGCTCATGTCCACACACACACACACACACACACACACACACACATGGCTGAACGCCAATACAGAGAAACTGGACTCGTCTAAAACTACGCACTGACCAGTACAGCACTGCAGAGAAAGAGCATGTTTACTTACGAAGGAGGAAAATTATGGGACACAATAAGTGCATTATGGGAAGGGGGTTAAAGAGGAGAAGTAGAGAGAGAGAGCGAGAGAGAGAGCGAGAGAGAGAGAGGCCTGCACACGTACCCTTGGCCTGCTGGTCTACGTACACAACGCAAAAAGAGCAAACGGAAGATAAAAGAAGAGAATAAATCAAATAAATAAAATCTGAACAGACAAAAAACTGCTTTCTTTTCAATGTGCAGAACAGTTTCACTGCGCGTTATACTGTGTATGACTATGTATGTGACGAATAAACGGAACTTGAACTTGAACTTGAACAGTAGCATGAACTTAGATAAAAGCCCCCACCCCTTCAAACATTTTATAAGTAATCATTACTTTCAGTCAAAGGATACTCTCATGAGCAAATTGCAGATCAAAAACTGCAAGAGAGGAACCGCTTACCCAATGCTAGGGATCTCTTCTTCTATGACCAGATCGGACAGGATGAAATGATGCTTTGTGATGAGGAAGCGATTAACGACTGACTTACGCACCTAAAAGGTAAAGTGAGAGGGTGAGTTAAAAAATGGGAGTCAGATAGGGTCACTTCTAGCCTAAGACACACTAAAATCGATATGTACATGGGTATGCGTGCCGGGACATATTGCATCATTTTCTGGGCTGCTTCAGGACCCCGGCCTGCTCTAAAAGGTGAACCGTGACTGCGGATGAACCCGTGCTCAGTTCATAGGAACTCAATCAAGACACTGGGCAAAATGCAAAGCCAAAACAGGGCCATGAAGACATGCCAGGTACTGTGGAAGTGACCCATAAGTCCAAACGTGACTCCAGAGAAGTGTGGATAAACCGCACGTTGCATGAGAGTCGGTATTCAAGCCGAATAAATGAAACCGATCATAGCGATTGTGTTTAAATGTTGAAGACCTTTGACCTTTAGTTGTATTCTGGGTTGGGGTAAATCAGAGGTTCTCAGCTCCATTCCTGGGAAACAAGGCCCATGCATTTACATTTACAACATTTAGCAGACACTTGTCCAGTCCTCAGTTGTTCCCATGGAAACAATCCTTACACTAGCGTAAAAGGCCTGAGTCCAAGTATACCAGTAACCTAGAACCATGTGAGAGAGAATACACAGAAGTAAAATCCATGCAATTATTTATTTATTTATTTTTAAATCTAGAGAAGTAAGTGAAAGATTGGCGATCATTCAAGTGCTTCTTGCAGCAACGTGTCTTTAGTCTACGTTTGTAGACAGCGAGAGACTACGGACAGATAGCGGAAGTACATTCCATCATCTGGGTGCTAGTATAGGAAAGAGTCCTGAAGCATGCCTTCTCTGTCTCAGGGTGGTTGTCTATGCTAAAGTCATGACGGGTGAGATATTGTGCAGGTTGGAGGCAGCTGTAAGTCCACTGTAAGCTTTGAAAGCAAACGTCGGGGTTTTAAAACCAATATGGTCAACTATAGGAAGAGCGAGTGGTCAAACGCAGAAGTGGTGTGATGTATGTGAACTTGGGAAGACTGATTAGGAGTCGTGAAGCTGCATTCTGGACCAGCCGATATGGTCTGGCTACACGAGCAGGGAAGCGTGCAGTAGTCCTGAGATGATGAAGGACTGGACAAGCACCTGAGTAGCATCCTTGGAAAGAAAGATCTTGTTAGGTTATTCCTGATGAGAGAAACCGGCATGTCTGGGTCATATTAGCAACATGGGCTGAGATTGTCCAGATTTCTGGCACTTTCAGATGGCGTGATGAAAGAGTTGTTAAAGGAGATGGGCCAGATCTTGGTGCGGGGAGGAATCGGTGGGAATCTGTAATAGTTCCTACCTGCATCACACCCGATAAGAGCTTTTTAGGATCCTGGAGCAGGGAATAATTGGAGGTCGTTTGGAGGTCATTGAGTCTCCATGACTGGATTTGAGCAACCTAACGTAACGCACCTGTAGTTGTGAAGTAGGCCCCCTTGTGGTTAGATAAAGAACCAGCGAGGTGACATTAAGCACATGCATATGATTCTAATTTTTTCCTTCCAGAACGAGCAATGTAAACAACAAAAACAACAATAGTCATGAGTCCTTTATAAAAAGCTCTACTGCTGGTTAAAGGCACCTCTACATAGAGGGTGACTCACCTTCTGCAAATACTTGGCAACCAGGGCACGGTGTCCATCTATATGGTCCTTGGCATCGACCCTTTCACCTTCCTTCAGCCGGCATTCATAGTCCTAATGGATGAATGTTAGGCTGAAGGCCAAGTGTATACACATGCACGCACAATGTCAAGAATCAAAAATTTTATTGCGGATGGAAGAAAACTTCATTTTTACATCGTCTGAAAAGGCTGTCTGCCCTTTACATTGTGGTAACCTTTAATCATGAGTGAATCAATAGAAATGGTCCAAAGTTTCTTGGGAAAATGATTATTTCTTCTGTAAAATTACATTTTTACAGATACGAGGCTTATAAGTGAGGATTTTGGTTACAGCAGGGCGGCGAATAAAAAGGGACTCAAACCTCAAACACTTTCTCAGAGATCTCACGCTCCAGGGCAGGGATGGCTTTAAGGTTGCGGAACTCTGCCACCTCTTGGCTCCGGAGCCGGAGCAGGCGGAAGCGGCGAGAGCGATCCAGCTCCCCGTCGGACGGGAAGTTAAACTCCTCCTGCAGCTGCTCCAGTCGGAAGTAATCGGGGACGGCCACCTCCCCTCCGCCGGACATCTGTGAAGGAGGTGTGGAGACGCAGGGACAGCCGGAGGGACCGGTAGAGGTCGAGTGAAGGAGGAGGAGAGTAAGAGGAGCAAAGACATGAGATAACGTGACAGGGAGTGAAGGATGACATTTTCAAAGTTAGACTTGCAGTGACGTGTCTCCCAACATGTGGGACTGGATGCGTTTACTCCCGGTTTGGACCGGACACAAACAGCACTGTCACAAGCCATGACCTTGTATATAAAAACAGCACTCTGAGCTTGAAGGGCACTTTTCTGATTGAGAGCAGAGTGGAGCACAGCCCATGGCGCGAGGTCACTCACTGAGAGCAGCTGCATTATGGAGGCGTTGTTGGGGTCATTGGGGTCAAGGCGAGAGTCCGCCGCCCACTTCCGCAATTTCTTCATGTCATTCAGACCTGATGCACCGATACAGGCTATAGCATCCCTCTGCCTCAGACCACTACGGACAGAGAGAGAGAAACAGAAAGAAGTCGTCTCTCAGACCAACCTTTTTATGAATTGTACTGCCTTTCCACTATATCGCAGACACCAAAAGAACCTCAGGACAACTACACCTCAGCTATGCAAATCTGTCCCGTCCAAATTCTAAATACACAACAACCATTAAAAATGGAAAGGACCTACCAAAGCATCAAAACAGGCTTCGATTCTTAATTTGTGTAAATCCCTAAAACACGAGCACTTTAAAGCAACATACCTGACTAAACAGATATTAAAACAACAACAACAACAACAACAACAACAACATTCAGACTCAGTAAACACAATCTGACCTAATCTGAGTTTTGGCACTAATCCTAATATGTAAAATTCATGCCAGGAAAGCGTTGCTGAATTCAACTGAATGACAGAGAGACATGCAAAATGTTTTTCAGACTGCAAAACACTGAAACGTTCCAGATCAATAAGGCAGAACTGCTTGGAAGTGAGAGAGCCGCCACGTTGGGCCCGCAGAGAAGAACCCATGTGGTTATCCGAAGCTCCCGGAGTGGCGTGGGTCACCTGTGCAGGCCTGCGGCGGGCTGGCTGGTAGGGGGGGCCAGGGGCACTCCGCCCTCGCCTACAGCCCACGATACGCAGCAGGACAGCTTGGCCGAGGTCAGCAGGGTGTGCCGGTCACTGCCATCCGCCGCGAACGAGAACGGCACATCTAACACAGGACAGACATCATCTACTGTGCGAGTCGCTGCAGTGTGTTACACTCACCCTAGGCTGCTAAGTAATGGATCCTCACGGTTCAGTAATTAGAGCTGTATGAACTTGCATTTACAGTACATCTCTGACAAAAGATTAATTATGCAATTTATGTTGCAGACCAAAATAAAGAAGTGTGTGTGTGTGTGTGTGTGTGTGTGTTTACCACTTCCGACTCCCTCATGGTTGAACATGACTCTTTGGTTGCTGCTGAACTCCAGTTCCTCAGAAGGAGCGGTGCCTGTTAACACGGAAGATTCTGGAATCGGCACGCACACCTCTGCTAACTGAGATGAGGAGGAGCCAATGCTCTCATATATCTAAGGAGGAAAACAAATGTTAAAAAGTCAACACACACACACACACACACACACACACACACACACACACACACACACACACACACACACACACACACACACACACACACACACACACACACACACACACACACACACACGAAACCAGACTGTGACACACAACCTGCAGTTTGATGCTCTCCGGCAAGTTCACTATCTTCAAGTTGAAGATTTGGCCAAAATGAACTCTGAAGTCGGTGCTCAAAGAGCGACTGTCTGTTCTAGAAACTTCTTTGTCATTGTACAAGACTTTGATGTATAGAGAACGCTTTGTCACATCTTCCCTCCGTGCTAATTCACCTCTGGAAACACAAGACATGAGTGTGGGGTTTATTTTCAGCACAGTATTTTACAGTCTATATGTAAAATAATACAAATATTACTTCTGTAAAGGCAATGCACATTTACATCTTACAAAATGTACATAAGTACAAATACTGTGCTTACTGTACTGTGCAAAGAAAACCAGTTCAACACAAAAATGAGTTTGAATGTAGATTTGAGAGTAATTTGAGTTCGGCTAATAATTCATATAATTGCTCTCTTCCGCAGTTAAGGTCTTGAAAATAGACTAACTCCATATATGTGTGTCCTCACTCGATCTCTCTCTGTGTGTGTGTGTGTGTGTGTGTGTGTGTGTGTGTGTGTGTGTGTGTGTGTGTGTGTGTAGCTCTATTCACCTAGGACACTGTTCGTTAGGAGTTACTGGACCGGCGGTGGTAAGCTCCGGTAGCAGAACTGGTTCCCCGGGTCTCCTGCGGATCTTGGCGGCCTTCTTGCGCACCTGCTGCTCCAGACCTGCTAAGTCTGGTTTCTCTGGAGCTTCTGGCTTCACGGGCTCCTCTCCCAGCTCTTCTTCACTTCCCTCATCTTCCTCATCCCGGGACAGCTGTTTTCTCTGCTTCTGTTTCTTCTTTAGAACCTTCTGAAGACAGCAGAACGGCCAGTGTTTACTCGATGGCCACAACTTACTTGATTGTGCCCAAAAATCTCCATCTCAGACGTAACTCTAACCTTAACCCAGACTCTTATATTAGGTTGTCCCTAGCCCTTGCTAGCTAGCTACCAGATGATCTAGTAACAGCCAGGTTCCTGCATTCCATCCTGTGATGATCGCCGGAGTCTCGATACCTCCTTCCTCCTCCAGGACTTCCATTCTTCCAGCTGTCCTCTGTAGCCACTCATCTTCGTCTCGTAGTCCTCCGTGTACTCCGCCCGCAGTTCTGCCACCTCCGCTTGGACCTCCGCCTCCTGCTCCAGCTCGTCCGACGCCTGCTCCACCTCCACCCTGAGGAGGCCAAGACCTAAGACATTAAACTGGGAAGAGGCCTCAGAACGTCCCGTATAAGGACGGTCGACTGCACGTGGACCGGATTTGGCATTGCAGAATTAGGACTGTTGGGTTGCCGGTGTCAAGGAGCGACGAACTGGCTCGTCTGTTGGGGCGTGTCAGATCAGTTTGTCATTATTGGAGAATTAGATTGTTTACTGATCATCATGGGAGGGTTATAGACTAGATCGTTGCTGTTTATTGGAGTGCACTGGCTCGGGTGGTCAGTGTTTGTTGCAGCATGTTGCATGTGGTCGATGTTGGGACGCACTTCCTGATATAGAGTTTGTAGGGCGTGTTGGTGAACCTCTGGAACTCCCGGAGAGCCTTCAGCTCTTTCCAGACTTTTATGATGCTCTTAAGCAACGTTCTGTCCTTCTCCTGCTCCGCGTCTCGTAGCCGACGTGTGTGCCTGATGAAACACATGCGGTACTCATTCTTAGCTCAGCTTCATCAGCGAACAATACGACCGGTATCAGATTTTGACATCCGAAGACGACGAAACTGGAATTGCTTGAGGTAGTAACGTTAAGCACAGTTAGCTTCATGTACAATATTAACCTCTGAAAACTTCTCAGTTTTAAATCAACACTGTTCCATTGTGGAGTAACCCACAATGTACGTCATTGTTGGAGGCTCGTATTGCTTACCTCACTTCCTGTTTGTATTCTGCTATTCTTTGCTGGGTCACATGACTGAGGCCATCTCCATTATGCAGCTCCAACATATTCCGAACAGTGTTCCTCAAACCATTCAACTGGGTTCAAACGCAAACACGCACAAACAGGCAAAGTTATGTCAAGGTTAATTCAGTACAATTTGTCACTATTTTCTGACAATGCACCGGGAGCCAAAACGGTAACCCTCCCACTCCCAGTTCTATCCTGCCAGCCGTCACTCCACTCACCTTATCGCTGAGGAGGCGGTTGAGGTCTTTGTGCTGTCGGCTGAGCTGCTGGTCGCACAGCTGGGCCAGACGCACCCCCAGAACGTGCTCCCTGCTGAACAAGGGGTGATGGGAGAAAACGAGGCCAGACACGTCCACGTCCAGCTGGTAGTCTCCCTGGGAGTCCCCGATTCCCACGGTGTAGCGGTTCATGTGTTTCGACGTCAGCGTCTGCGCAGAGATGGACAGGACACCGAGTTCAACTGAGCAGTGAAGCGCAACAGCGATGCTATGCAGACAGAGGAATAAAACATCAAATTTATATATTCTGTCGTCTGGGGGAGATACAATTATGAAAATTGTAACCAAGACAGTCCTGTTCAGGCTTAAAATTATTTGCTTAGAACTATCTGTGCACTGTGCACTATTATGGAATCTGTGCTGTACATATTCCATGCACTTTGAGTGAGTTTCTTAGAAGATTACCTAAACTTGTTAAGGGAATTGTGGAGAATTAGGACTGAGATGTCTTCCAGACACCCTCGAATGCCTTATGATGATCTGAGAGTTATAAGACTTGGAAAAAGCAGTCAGAAAATGTCCTTTATTTACAGATACAAACAAGTTCCTGAAACAAACCTTCTGCCACATGGAACCTACAGGACTTTCTTCCTTCTGAACTGGAAGTCATTCTAATCCTGCAATTATTCCGATATTTTGTTATCCAAAAAACGCAAAAACACGGGCCTAGAAGGATTTGTCCGTCTACAACAGTGCATCGCCTCCTCATCGCCTGTGCTCGTCCACGCATGCGCTCTGAACGCCGCCAAGCTCCCTGTTCCACCGATGACATCACCACCCATCTGGAGCCAATCTCAGTGCTCACACCTCTCAGTCCCATAAATATTATTACCAGCTGTCTGTCGCTTAGCAACTGGACACAGCCATGCACAGGAAAGAGCTTGGAGAGTGATGCCATTTTTATTTATTTTTTTTACAGTTTGCAAAATCATGTTTATGTAAACCTGACGAGCCTGACGAGCAGGCAATACTTTGTTAAACTGGATCAGGATGTTATGTAACGTGACTCCCCTTAAAAACGGGGATTTGTGTCTAAATGTGATTTCCCTGTAAAAATAAACGAAGCTTTTTTAGGAATACAAGAATGTCTATTTAAAAGCCCAATTTGTCAGCTTTAAAAATGAAAATCAAATTGCTACATGACTAGGGAGAGGTAAACCTCAAGATACCTTCCTGTGGACGGTCTGTAGTGCTGGGTCTAGCTCCTCCTCCAGATGGAAAAGGGGCGGTCTCGTCGAGGACTCTTTGATTGGGTCAGGCTGAGCCACCATCCTCCCGTCATCCCCAAACCACTTCTTGCCCTGGCCAGAGAGGAAAGGCCGTCACGTCTCAGTGGATGTGCCAAAGACGATGACGGACCCACAGATCAAATTTGGCAAGCATACTTTGCATTTCACGCAAAGACAAACGGACCGTTGCAGGACACCGTGATCCCAGTGCGAGCGGCGGAATCCCGGCCTCGGAGCGACTCTGCTGATGGAGTAAGGCTCTTATACGGACAGAGTGATTATGACGATGAGAGCAGAGTTTGCAAAGCAAAGACTTAAGCAGTAGTTTCTGCACACACTGCCCGTCCTAGTGAAATCACCACCAAGCAAGCAAGACTAGAGTAATGTGGCAATGTTTAACAATCTGAAGGACAAACAAACAAAAAAACAAAAAAAACCACACACACACACACACACCAATACATCTGGCATTAAAAACAGAATCGGTTTCCTTTAGCCACCAAGCAGTGGGGTGCACTTCTGTAGTTGGTTTCATATGCATAAGAAAATGATACTCTCATGGTTGGGTTCCTGTTTCTCATAATGAGAGTTGTTGCCATCGATTCAAGGTCACCGAACTATATATTTATGTCAGTTACCTGATCCTGCATCAGAATGCGGTTTTCCAGAATGTTCTGATTGGACAGGGAGACCGGCGGTCTCTCCCCGACGTAAAGCCCCTCCTCCTCCAGGTAGCGTGGCTGAACATTCTCTGGTAGCTTGCTGTAAGCTGGCACTGAGGAGCACATGTGTGGGTAGATGGGACACCACGATTTCAGCACAACCAGCGAGCTGCAGCAGACCATGGCCTGCCGCTAACGGAAAATCAGGACTCGGGTGCTCGCACACTTACCTGGCCTCGTGCTTGGAGTGAAGAGAAGCTCTTCCTCTCTCTGCACACGTGTGCTGTACTCCATGCACTCTGCCCTCGTCACTTCCAGGAAGTCCCGTGCTGACTGATCGATAATGAACAGATCCTCGTCTTCCTCTCTGACCAGAGGTGCGTCTTCTTCCTGAGTTACAGCCAAGGAAATCACGACAAGTTCACTAGTCTAAGCTACATACATTAACGAAATCATATACTGAAATTAGCGCATGCCAGTAAATATATACGCATGGGTTTTGTGGTGAAGGCTTAGGTTTGCATTGTGATATACAGCTCAGACCATTACTGGTATGTGTGATTTTATTTTATGCCTGTCGGCTCTTTGTACACTGCATATGCGGATAAAAAAATGCACAGATGAACGATCGCGGAAATTACCCTGGACTGATCTCCTTCTGCATGCTCTCTTGCCGTTTCAGTCTCTTCATCTTCTCTCTCCTCCTCCTCTTCCTCCCCTTCCCCCTCTCCTCTCCTGGGTCTTCTTTTCAGTCGACCCTTGTGCTGGTCTTCTTGGGGTTCAGGGTCAAAGTTGAAGGTGAAGAAGTTGTACGCCTCCTCAGCAGAGGGCAGCCCAGTTTCTGCCTGGTTAGTCAAACAAAGAGAGACACCAACAAAAACAAACCACCATGCGTACTGAGAAAGTGCACGTTTCCTCAAAACAACAAGGCTGAGTGTTGGGGTAGCTAAAACATTTTATTATAATAATAATAATAATTATTATTATTATTATTATTATTATTATTATTATTATGTTTAACTGCCGTTGCTGTAGCAACACTTAAAAAACAAACATTCTAAATTCAGATACACTGCCTGACCCCCCCCCAAAAAAAGTCAACACCTGGTTTTCACTAAGTAAATAGGTCAGAGCCTCCCACTGGATAAGTACCGCATGGGTGATTATGTTTTCAGACGGCAACAAGTTATTTAACCCTAACTGATGCAGTGAGTAGCTTCTCATTTGTTAAACAACCATGTTGAAAGACACATCCTGTGGTTGTGGAAAAAATGTTAATCTGTTTCAGAAGGGTCAAATTATTGGCTTGCATCAAGCCGTGAAAACATCTAAGGAGATTGCTGGAACTACTAAAATCGGGTTAAGAACTGTCCAACGCATTATTAAAAAGTGGAAGGACTGTGGGGAAACATCATCTTTGAGGAAGGAATGTGATCGGAAAAAAATCTTGAATGATTGTGATCAGTGATCACTTCATCGTGTGGTGAAATCAAATTGTAGAAAAACAACAGTAGAACTCAGGGATATGTTTAATAGTGAAAGTAAGAGCATTTCCACATGCACAATACGAAGGGAACTCAAGGGATTGGGACTAAACAGCTGTGTAGCCTTAAGAAAACCACTTGCCAGTGAGGCTAACCGGAAAAACGGCTTCAATTTGCTAAGGAGCATAAAGATTGGACTCTGGAGCAATGGAAGAAGGTCATGCGGTCTGATGAGTCCAGATTTACCCTGTTCCTGACTGATGGGCGCATCAGGGTAAGAAGAGAGGCGGCTGAAGTGATGCACCCATCAAGCCTAGTGCCTACCGTACAAGCCTGTAGGAGCAGTGCTATGATCTGAGGTTGCTGCAGTTGGTCATGTCTAGGTTCAGCAACGTTATGCGCCCAAAGAATGAGGTCAGCTGACTAACTGAATATACTGAACGACCAGGTTATTCCATCAATGGATTTGTTTTCTTCCCTGATGACACGGGCATATTCCAAGATGACAATGCCAGGATTCATCGGGCTCAAATTGTGAAAGCGTGGTTCAGAGAGCATGAGACATCATTTTCACACATGGATTGGCCACCACAAAGTCCAGACGTGAACCCCATTGAGAATCTTTGGGATGTGCTGGAGAAGACTTTGCGCAGTAGTCCAACTCTCCCATCATCAATACAAGATCTTGGGGAAAAATTAATGCCACCCTGGACAGAAATAAATGCTGTGACATTGCAGAAGCTTGTAGAAACGATGGCACAGCGAATGTGTTCCGTAATCAAAGCTAAAGGTGGTCCAACAAAATATTAGAGAGTGTGTGACCTTTTTTTTGGCCAGGCAGTGTATTACAGTTGTAAAAATGCTGCTGCCATAATTGTTCTATTAACAATTGTTCTACTCATGTCTCCCAAATGTAGCACCGTATAATATAAGATAATGCACCTGGCTGCACTGTGCTCTTACTCTTTAACTGCCAAACACTTCCCTCTGTCTGCCACAACGTCTGAGGGCTGTTGGGGAATAGATCTGTCTTACCCTACTGTCCCTGGTGACTCGTCTGGCTGCGTCGCGGAATTTCACCCTAGTGGCGAAGGATGGATCGCCTTCAGCGAGCTCCAGATCTGTCTGCAGAAATGACAGCATCTCAGCACCATGCACAACGCTTACTGCTGAACTTAACGTGCAGATACCAAAGCTTCTACACCTCTAGCACAGTCCTACTAACCCTGAAAGATTCTGTACACATTTGTAGAAAGATTCTATAACAGTTCTCTAAACCGTTAAACCTATGCAGTGAAAAAAAAGACCAAGGTATTGTTCCAAATGCATTTCAGACATACAGTATATATCTGCACAGGACATGCAGTCAGTGCAAGTTTTTTTTTTTATGTCAGGCAGCAGACGTAAAATCAGCACAGTGCATTTTCTCACGTACCTCCCTGTCGAACCTGGTGCGCGTCTCCCCGTCCCGGAGACTCTGTAAGCGACTGGCCGACTCCAGCAAGGACTCCTGCTGTAACAGGCTCGCAGCCTTGGACTGATCAGAGGGAGTGTACACATCACACACACAGCTTGGACTGATCGGAGGGAGTGTACACATCACACACACAGCTTGGATTGATCGGAGGGAGTGTACACATCACACACACAGCTTGGACTGATCAGAGGGAGTGTACACAGTGCAGTAGTTACTATACTTTTGTTTATTCTTGCAGTATCCAATAAGAGTTACATTAAGACCTTCTGTGAGACGTACTACAGGATTTTGACACGCAATGACACTTGTGTTGCTGTGTTACTGTTCACATCCACTCAGTTTAGAACTTGTACTGCTAAATTGTGTGTGACATCGCCATTTGACCACTGTTAATGGCTTGGGCTTTATTTAACAGGGTTTGATATTTTCAAGATACAAAATACGTCTTGGGAGTTTGGCGATTTCTAACGGACTGATTGTCTGAAGCAGAACGAGCCTGGTCGCCCCTGCAGCATGTGAGGTAGTTAGGGTGAGCTCACCCTGGCCTCTCTCAGCTTGTCCCTCACACGCTGCCTCACTGAGCTCTGCGGGACACTGGAGTCGGCCCTCGACACGGCAGGGAGAGGAGGAAGATCTGGGAGAGAGAGAGAGAGAGAGAGAGAGAGACAGACACAGCGAGAGAGGTTTTCAGTGAGTACAAAAATGTTAACACAGGAGGTAACACAAAGACTAATGCAGCAACTATAGCATCATCCTAGTCTACGTTTTACCGAGGCTCTCTCACCTCTCTGTAACCGGACTGAGCGGCCTCCCTTGGCCTGCGTCTCCTCCTGCACACACTGCAGCTCCTGCACGGCCGTGACCTCCTCCTCCTCCTCCAACACTTCCTCTGGGGGGGCCTCCGCTGACATCTCTTCCAACAGCTGTAATGCCAGACGCACAGATCAAAAGTAGATGGACAGGGACAAACAAAACTATCTGTCAAACAGCCACCACATCACTGCCTCATCTGGGAAAGCCCAGGACTTTGGTGATGGCCCAGTGGTTTTGACTGACACATTGGTGCGAGGATAGCAGCTTCTTTATTATGAAGCACGTTTTAAGCAATAACCTGGTGCCTTTTCAATGTCCTGCAACCGCACAGGAACACGGACCGACGACGGGACAGTCACAGGAAATCCTCACCTTCTTTTTCCTCGTGATTCTCTTTGCCTTCAGCGAGCGTCGCAGGGTCTCACCCGGGTCCTCTCTGCCGCTCAGTTCCTGATGGAGTACAATTACCACGCACTGAGACTCAGAACACACTCGTAGCTCTTTAAACAGAGCAGCCAAGGTGGACATAGCTGACTCGGCAATAGTGCATACAGCCAGTGAAAATGCTCGATAAGGAGCTACAGAAAAATCACTGCTGTTTCTGAAGACTTGCTCGGCATCCTCAATCACAGGAGCTTGTAGTAAATAATCCCACTGCTGCATGTTAATGACGAGGGTCTTGTTGCTTATACTCTTAGTTAAAATAATAATAAAAAAAAAAAAACAGCCTACCAGGACTAACGACTTCTGTTCAGTATTCTTTAGATGATCAGAAAGGCAATGCAACGATAACTACTTGATTTAAATTAAGCAGGCCCATTTGTATTAATGGTTAGGGGTAGGATTCAGTGTGCAGCCTAAAGGCTGAGCGGTTACAGAAGACGTTTTAGCAGTGCATACCAAAGAGGAAACAAAGCATGTAGCTTGTCCAACTTGGCAAACACAATATTTCAGTGAACAAGGAAGTAAGGAATAAAACATATATAAAAGAACAAAGAAAGGAGTTTCTGGAACCGTGAAACGGTACAAACCATAGACTTGACAGAGTCTGCGAGGAAAGAAACTGCATTCTAGGACACTACAGAGCAGAAGAGAAGGTTCTAGTGTGTCAGAAGGCAAGATGAGGCAAACAGAACCAACCTCAACCGCAGTGTGGTCACTGTCCTTAGGCATATCAGAGTCGGAGGGAACCAGAGCCTAGCAGGCAGGGTAAACAACACACAGACATGCCTTACCACCTTGTCCCAGTGTGTGTGTGTGTCTTAGTATGCGTGCACAACCCCCACCCCACCCCTCTGTATTCCTTTGTGTGTGTGTGTGTGTGTGTGTGTGTGTGTGTGTGTGTGTGTGTGTGTGTGTCAGCATGCTCCCCCTGCACCTCAGTTGGACATGTTGAGTCAAGCTCTTTAAACAATTGTACTTGTTCACCTCAGGTGAGCAGAGTATGACTGGGTGCAGACTGTCTGCAGTTGGTAGTACAAACCTGCAGGCAATGGTGTAAAGTTACATGTGTATTTGTACTTTAAGTACATTTGGGTTTAGCTTTACTTTCACTCCACTATGCACGTGGGTGAAATATTTTACTTTTTACTTCCCTATATTTACTAAAAAACAAACGTTTGTTATCCAAGTAATTTGTGGACAAAGGAAACCCATCAGGTTGGTTGCCTGATTAGATTTCAGGCTGGTATTCCAAAATTACAGCAGCATCCATGAAAGCCAACAGAAATGCCCATTTTCATTTGAAAACGTTAACGTTAACGGTCACTGTCCTGCTCATTTGGTGACGCTGCTGTCTTAGCTCACTCTTACCAGTCAAGCAAACCTGCCATGCCATATCCGAATCGCAAGTTCAACTTTGGAAAGTGGAAAACCGATTCATTCACAATGCTTGGCTCCCTTTGCCTGCTTGCAGCTTTCCAGAGTTCTGATTCTGGTAGTGTGTATCTTTAGTATCTCCAATGAGAAAGGAAGGGTCTAGGTTCCCAACAGAGCTAGTTTAACCAGTGAAAAATTAAACCACACATTAGCAAAATCATTCGCTTGCTTCATAACACACCCAAAACATACATGTTCACATTATAAACTTCTTTTTAACATTTGTAAGATTTTTTTTTTTTTAAACTTTTGATTACCTGTTAGTCAGTGTTTAACTCTTTTCTAGTTTACTCAAGAAACACTTTAGTGGAGTATTAAAAAAAATAAATCCTACTTTCAGGTAAGCTTTAGAATGGACCTTCTGGACAAATTTACCAACCGATACAATTACTATACTGAATACTCGTAAATAACGAAGGTAGAAAAAGACAACAACAACAAAAAAGTCCTTTACAGGCAAAAGTTGTGATGAATTCACAGAGACCGCAGCCTGTAACACACCTGAGTGTCATCCTTCACCTTCACTAAAGATGCTTGCAGTGTTCTCCGTTTCTCCCGCAGCTTCTCCCGGAGATCACTAGCACACAGCACCGGACACACACACACACACACGCCGGTAATCTGGCCGCAGATCTTAAACAACTGCTACTGCGCATTGGATTAACATTAGTTTCGCTAAAGAGGTTGTAAGATTTGCACATTAACTACCGAGCTTTACTTTAGTTTTGGACTACCAGCATGGTCAAATACTAAAAGCATCGCAGCTTCACATATTCACCTAGTCGTAGACATGATGGAGGCACTTTCGGTTGTACGTTTGGAGGAAGATGCGTATCTTATATGTGCTACATATAAGGTACATTAATCGTCCACGTTTTCTACAAACAGAAAATATTTCAGTGAAACGATCCATATGAATAACACAAACATTTTTTAACAGTCCCAGTTTCTTACTTTGTAATGAACCAGTGTAAAATAAACAAAACCAAACCTTTTTTTCACACGAGTAAAAGTGTTGCTTTTACACACGACAGAAATTTTAAAAAGCAATAACAGCACCGTTTTGATTGCAAACCAAGCCAATCCTTCAATAACTACAGAGAAAAGGACAAAATGTCGGGAAAACGTAGACAACGAGTCACTAACGCAGCATGCAACAAGACCACATCAAGCGTGCAAAGCGCGTACGTCCTGCCAGAAGACTGCACTTCTTCAGCCTGAACGATAAATAAAGATCTTACCATCTTCACGTTACTGTGCTGCTTGGTAACGGGAAAAAACTATCCTTCAACCGAACCCAAATAAAAAAAACACAAAAAACAACAACAAAAAAAGGAGCACATCCTACCGTGCTTGCTGGAAAAGCAGGTCATTTTATTTGCCGGGAGCCTATCAATCACCAAAACCCAGTGACGTGCATGTGACGCACTGTCCTTGGGTCGGTGGGCGAATACATGGTGACTGTGCGCTACAAGCAGGGAAGAAAGTGCTGCTTTATTCATATATATATACACACACATATAACATATTTATTACAATTTGTTTTTATATTATACATTATTAAATATAAAATTATATTTTAACTTTCTCTTTAAACATTAGCAGACCGCCGATATCAATGTTTGTTTTTTGGTCATTGTGCGTTTTGTTAATGTACTGTATATGTAGCAGTATTCTACCATTCCCCAAAAAATAAAAATTCATAAAAATCCTGCCCACTGCATAAAATAAAAATAGCATTGAAGTCTAATAAAACCAAGTTTAATAGCATCAGTAGCACAACTCAGAAAATCTCCACGTTCTAGAACAATTCTCCACGTTCTACTTTAAGTCAAAGGCCCAACAGGGGTGGGGGGGGGGGGGTTGCTTGGTGAAATGTAGTTTTTAGATGGACATATACATAAGAACACTGTAGTGTATACTGGAATAAAATGTAAGAGTGGAAATTGCCATATGTGGATTTTCTATGAGTACTTATTTAGCCAAATGGAGTAGTTTATTTGCTGCCCTGTGGAATTCAAGAAAAAATCTCATTCATAAATATTTTGCTTAAGTGCACACAATTTGACATTACCACTTAATCTCATTTACTCATCCTGACAAGATTAACAATATTTATACACTGAAACAATATACAGTCACATTATCATTTATACAGATAAACCTGTAAATATTTAGACAATGGCCTTTTTTATAAATCATTTTATTCTCTTTATTCTAACAGCTTCGGTTTGAAATCAAATAAAAACTATGGGTGCATGCCTTCAAATTAAGGCTGACAGCATCCACTTTAAATTCTTAGCAATTACTTAATTTCAGTCTTATATACAAGCCCAGGTCCTAGACTTTAAGATTTTATGTTTATCTGAGTCTGTGCTGCATTTATAGTGGTTTTGTATGTCACAAATATTTAAGTGACAAGTCTGATTAATTAATTTTAAAAAAGTCCTCCTAAAGGACAATTCTGCTCTCCTGTAATATTCTAATATAATTGCTTTCACTGGTAAATATAAAATAACTCTTCATACTCTATATAATATACAAAAATAAAATACATGGTGAGAAGCACACAATGTGAGTTTTTTGGCCTTGCTGATGCAGATTAAGTCCTGTCCTGGTTTGAGCTGATCGTAAAATTTGGTCCACGGTACTCTTTTAGTCACAGTCTAAAGGAAAGCTGCATTTGGTAGTTTAAGTGACATGCTTTTATTGTCTGGGTCCAGTGATGCTAAGCGTAGTCCTCCGCAAGTGTGTCCAGGTAATTAGTGTCTGCATAGAGCAAAAACCCTGAAAAGAGGCTGTCTGCCCAGCCAGGGTCAGAGAACAAGCCATTCTGGTCCTTGTAGAAGATCTCCAGCCACACCTCGTCCTCTGGGTTGAGGAACATCACCGTTGACCCAGACGCGACATCGTGATTACCAGTGTTGGCGTCATAAGTCTTAATCCGGTACTGTCCGTTGTGCACCAGGCTAATGGCCAAGTGCTTGTTGGCCAGCGTGATGTCGTAGGAGAAGTAATAGATGCCAGGGTAAGCACATATGAATTTGCCTGTCTGCGGGTTATAGTGGCCACCCTCGTTGAGCAGGACCTTGTTGAACTTGATTGGTGCTTTCTCAGCCGGGTAGCTGCTGGTGATGCCCACAGAGAAGGCCGATTTGGGCACCAGACTTCCGCAGCGACACACGCCAGGCATGCCCCGTGAGCCACGCTGCCCCTTTGCTCCTCTCTTCCCTGGGGATCCGGGGGGGCCCAAGGGCCCTGGGTCTCCGGGGTCACCCTCTGGGCCTCGCTTGCCTGTTGAGCCTCTTTCTCCGCGCTCCCCTGTCTTACCTGTTGGTCCCACTCTCCCTTTTATCCCTGTAACAGACAGACAGGCAGCGCTGTTAAGACTACATTTCCCATCATACCTCTGGTGGTTTGCTCTTCCTCAGGACATTGTTTTGATCTTGAATGGCTCTTGGGTTTCTGTTCTTTTACAAAAGGCCATGTCTGGGAGTAGCACGTGCTTAAATACTTCTGATGAGTGCAGATTTTTGGGGATAATTTGGTTGGCGTTTCCTACCATTGGCACTGAAATTCCTGAAGTTTCTTACCATTGGCACTGAAATTTGAAACTATGAATCACAAAGCTGGTATATGTCCATGCTTCTCATGATGTTACCTACCTGAAATTTGCTTGAATGTGTGCATATTCATGTGCCTCTGTGTGCATGTAAGCAACTTCAGTCCCAACATTACATCACTGTTTCACTGGTGTTGCACTATCAAACCACATGAGCATTGCCTGCAGAAACAATCTTAACAAATTCTAATCCCATCTGTTTGAGGAATTTAAAGTTACGCCAGCTAATCTGAAGGGAGAAGAGAGAATAGCTCATCAGAAATCAAATGTGCTTTAAGGTGATGCTTTTCTTAGTGATACAGCCACATATAAAGTGTCAGTGTGATTCTGTATAATATTGCAACTTGAAGGGATGAGTTTACACATAAAACAGAGCAGACAGGGTGGACTACTGTGATTAACGCAGTCAGCACACATACTGAACCAAACAATTACACTGCAGACATTTCAAGTACAGTTCAAAATTGGATTTTGCCAGTATGAATTGACTGGAATTCATAATTCACAAAAAGGACTAAATAGATATCACCGGCTCCTTTGGGCATAAATAAACAGATCAACACAGATCGGAGGTTCGGAACCCTTTCATCGCGTGGCTGCAGCACGCGAGTCCGACGTTCCTGCCGGTCAGCATACCTGCTTCCCCCTTCTCTCCTTTCTCCCCGTTCCTACCGTCCCTGCCATCTCTTCCCGGGACGCCGACATAGCCCTCGGCCCCGTGGGGCCCGGGAAGGCCTGGCTTCCCTGGCATCCCTGGCAACCCTGGAACGCTGCAGATAAATCGAGGTGCAGATCCTTTCGCCCTGGCCTCCAGCAGCTGACCAATCACGCACTGACACAGACACACCACGCCCATAATCGCCCGCATCTTCTCACCTGGGGAAGGACACAGCCATCAGATCAGTAATTAGAATAGACACAGTAAGCAAAGCTCAGGTGAACCGTGCGACACAGGTAGCACTTTTTGAAAGCTTAGAGTAAATATGTTCTCAAAACTGTTGTGTTTTTGGGAAAATCTGCCTAGCAACAGAGCTAAGTAAATCCTCTGGTACAAAATATGGAATCTTATATTTATTTCAGCAGTAACATTATATTCTCTGCTGTTCAAACGTTTTTCAAACGTCTTTTATGGTCGACTGTCCATACACTGGTGTTTTCAGTTTATACTCACCACAAGTGTCTGGCTTGGATCTCTTTAACGGAGCTCTCATTACTCACTACCTGCTATATGTGCCTTCTCTAATGAAAACTCACTCATTCTTCTTACTGCCTTTTTAGGACAGACAGTCACCACCCCGACTGGAGATGGTAGATTTTTTTGGTGTCTTGGTTCACTCCTCAGTGAAGGGTTTTTTCCCCCCCGAAATGCTTTGCAGGGATTAGGGAACCGTCACACTGGCACCAAAGCGGAAAAACAAAATTAAAATGCATGTGAACGGAAGACGGGATATAAAAACCTCTGGAACATTCTACAAGGAAGACAACATTGGGCAAGAGCCTAGTTTACACTTTGGTTGATCCACAGTAAAACAAAATGATTCTGGGGCCCTAAAAAGACAAAACTGACAAAACAGATAAGGGAGACTTGCATCGCACTTGTAATGCCCAAGCATCTTGGACTAGGACTGTTGTTGTAGATGCGTCATTGGGCTGTATACCACATGAGGCATAAGATATGTAAAAGATATCGGCAATCTAACCTCAGACCAGCCGTTCAGTTGATAATACAGGCTCAGATGATAAATATGATCTTTCCCAGTCAGGATTTTACTTTCCTATCTTAATTTCTCTTATAAAGCATCACATGGCCTTCAGTGGTAAATCACTCAGCACTTGGCGGTTTTCACGTCCAAATGGGCAGATGTGTGTTCTAGTGGATAGAATGACTGTGTGCACTGGAACATGTGTTTTCCCATTACCAAGCAGTGCATGATTTACGACCCTGAACCGGAGATTAAAAACCAACAGATGCATGGCCTGGAATGCATTTTCCTACTAAACACCAACTGCCTACGCTGAGAAAAAACCCAGGGCATCCCTCGCTGTTGTGTGCCTACAGATGCATGTCTCTTGTGCATTTCTGTCAGCCTGTGACATCAGTTCTCACTGATGTAGCAGTTGCAGTAATCATTTCCAAAGGGCTCAACCAGCCCCGGACACTAGAATCAGACTGGCACTTTAAAGCTTCAGCAGTAACTGGTGAAGCTGTACCATATGTATAAAACATCAAAGAGAAAGTTCTGCCAACTCCAGCTTCTCCATGTTCAGATCCCAATATTACTAATAGCAAAAGCTGGCCCTCTCTGAGGAAGAAACACAGAGCAAAGATATAGTTTAGGCCAAAAGTTTTCTTCTCACCACACATCTCCAGTATTAAGTCAACTAAGGTCATATCAAAGCTATATCTACAAATGTACTTTAACTTTGTTTCTCACTCCAGATAACCTTCTGGCTGAGCAGATGCATCTGAGTCAGTCGAGCCTCCTCTGAAAGACGCAGTTTCAACCAAGCCCTGAACCGTCTGGCTGACATCTCAAGGTGAGCATTTGTAGATAATCCTCCTCCTTCCTGATGCAATCGAGTTTCTGAAGTGCGCCAGACCCCAACAACCCTCCCCCCTTCAGGCGATTGCAGCATAAGACTCTCTCTATGATGGATTCAGACACTTTGTTGGGGGAATTTCCCCTAAGGAGGAGCTAAGGTTGTGGAGGGCAGCTTTTTTTTTTTGAGGTCTTGCCCAAGTTGCTTGGATTTTCCCCATAACGTTAAGGGCAAAAATGCACTGGCCGTAAAGCATGATCTTGTCAAGAGCACGTTGGCCAATCAGAGGCTTTAAAATAGTTATTACTGGTAGGCTGACGATGTCGCATGTAGAAATTTGGGAAGCGTATGTGTACACTAATAATGAAGTGGGATTGTTCCTCAGTATCACACTAGAATATAGTAAATGCACACGTAACAAGTTCTCTTAGCAATGTTAAAATCAGCACCATTTTCCGCTATCGCACAAAACTGCATTATGTAAACATAGGAAATAAGGTTGCACCCTCTGACATCAAACAAAGCAGATCAGCTTCACTGAAGCGAGACACCGATTTTAAAGTCTTTATCATTTTGGCCACAAAGTATCAGATGAGTTATTGTCTCCATGCGCTTGACAAAATGGCTTTAATAAGAACACTTGCAGTAATTTATGAATGCATATCCCCAGCCAACCATAACGTCCATGCGCTCCATGGCCGCCAGCATCCGTCTTTCGAACAGAATCTCACAAACACCACCATGACAACACACAGAAAGGAGCAGTGCGGTTAAGTTACTAACCGAGCTCCATTCGTTACAGCGATTACAGCGGATGAGTCAGAGTCCCGGCTGTAAGTCCCAAATGAAAGAAGCACTCAGCATGGAACTGCAGAACATGAGAGACTCGCACTGTTTCCCTGACAGCCAGGGAAACACATTTGGCAGCTGGAACAGATGACTGGCAGGCAACTGGAGATGTGCACAGTGTGAAATGTTAAATACCACAGCGTCTTGACAACCTACTCGGCGCCTGCGACAGGAAATGCATAAGTGTAAATTCTGGGACCGTTTGTGTGTACGCAACATAACAATCCTGTGGGAGTCATGCACTTCTGATGACTCTGATATGCCCTTAAACATCATAAACATAATCACAGCTAATTTTACCGCAACTACAGCAAAGTTTGGGTTTTTGTTTGTTTGTTTTTGTTTTTTTAAAACAGCAAACTCTGTTAATAATTCGTTATCAGCACTGTGAAACAAATTCATTTTGACTAATCTGTGGATGCAATTAAAAAGTACAATTCTCAGTTCAGAAGCATTTATAAGATGTACTTCTCTGAACATTACTTGAACACAATTTTTTTTATATACACACACACACATCTTTTAATGATGCATAAACTCAATAGATGAATGAGTCTAAAGATAACGAAGGACTTTTCAGTGTTACCAGTACGGAGTACAGCCCGCTGCTGCTGTAGTCTCTCTCCCACGAGGACGGGCCACCCGGCTCTGGGTGTTGCTTATGTGCTCATGGACATTCCAGCAAGCCCCCTCTGACTTTCTGGCGCTCCGTGTCCTGGCTGGACCTCACCCCGCTTTCTCTCTCTCCCGTCGTCTATTCTCGGCAACAGTCGGTCGCGTAGCACAAATGGACTCTCGCCGCCCACGTCGCAAAAAGCAGAGCTGCACTGGCTGCCATTCTCTCTAGCGTAAACCTCTCCCGTCCGTCAGCCTCTCATCGCGTTTCTCTGATCGCACCTGTAGCGGGACGGGCGCGCGGGCTGCAGATGAAACCCCAGCTTTCAGCACGAGCCGAGATCAAGGCGGGGATCGTCCGCGAGCTCTTGCGGTTGCCTCACCGATGACATGCAGCTAAAGCAACACGAACTGTTAGGGCAGAGCATACGTACTTGCATGCACGTGCATGCACGTACACAGTCCCCCCCCCCCCCCCCCTCTCTCTCTCTCACACACACACACACACACACACACACACACAAAATGAAGAAGAAAAAAATTGCAATCGTATTCTCATATTGTTTTTAAAAAAGTGATAGTTTATTTATTTGCTTGTTTTTTTGATCTGCACTGCTTTATCATTTACTAAATGTTTACAATTAGTCACATATGTGCTTGCAAGGGACACCATCAGGAATGCATATAAAATTAGTTTAACTTGGTTTTACAGTATGTAATGGAAATCTCCTTGGAATCGTTTTCACAATAACATTTTACTATGTTTGTCATGTTAAAATCCTTTCCATAAACCTGTGTGTCCAGGAATCCTAACAGGAAGAGAAGTAGATATGTTCAGTAAACACTGGATTACACCACAGAAGACCCCACAGACAGCCTGATCTGAAAAGACTTCAGTCCAGTATCTCCCAATCCCAGGCCTGGAAACTCCATGCCTGGAATTTTAGTTTGCCCTCCTCCAACACACCAGTCCCAGATTAAATTCAATTGAATTCAGTTTATTTATGTAGTGTCTAATAGTAGATATCGTCTCAAAGCAGCTTTACAGGAACAAGGTCTAAACCCCCTAATGTGTAAACCAAGGGTGACAGTGGCAGGAAAAATGTCTTTTGGCAAAAGGAAGGAACCTCATAGCCATCAAGAGGGGACTCATCCTGGACAGCAACACGAGCATGTTAGAACAGGGGAATGATAATTACGGGAGTCCCCTGGGCTGGGCGTGGGAGGCTCCGGCTGAGCGCCTCCCATCACAGCGTGAGATCCATGTTGGATATTGAGCAAAGGAAGCTGCTTTTGTCCGGGCTGAAGGCATTTCTGCTCAGGTCCAGCTCCTGGAGACCAATGGTGTTCGAAATCAGCACAGACGCCAAGATTTCACAACTGCCTTCTGTGAGGGAACAGTTAGACAGTCTGCCAAAAATGGAAGAAAATGGCATGAGAACAGTTATATAAAAATTTGTGTCATTTATTTCAAACGTATTTATTGCATCAAACTCCCATAAGATGAGAAGTTCTAGTTGTCAGAGTATGACAGGATGTTACACTTCACCCTGCATGGATTGGGTTACCTATGGGCTAAATGTTGATCCTTACTTTTATTTTCATTTTTAGACACAAGTACCTCAAAGTCTTGAGGTTACAAAGTCCACTTTGTAGTCCGGCAAAGAGGGTCTTCAACCCATCGTCTCCGAGTGGGTTGTCATTCAGACTCAGCTCTCTAAGGGTGGCGTTCTGGCTGAGCGTTGTGGACATAGAGCCACACACCTCTGAGCTGAGGCAACATTTGTCCACACTACCTGGGCAAAGAGCCACACAGATAATCAGTTCCTATGGACTTACATCAGGAGGGTTTGGACATGCTTTCAAAAGACTGCGCATGAGCCGCAGTCGAAAATAAAAACAAAAGAGCAAAGGAACCTTAAATACAAAAGCTCCTTTATACCTGTTTGACACCAGAGGACATTTGCCAAGCTGGAACCTCAGAATGTGGCAAAAATCGCAGATTTTTTTGGGTACATAACTCACCGCAGTGTTCGAAGCGCGCAGTTGGGCTTTCTTAGTGCTGACAATAGCTGACGCATCGCAGAGACATCAGGGAAATTGCTACTCAGATCCAGCTCATGCAGGCTTGTGGGGTTCGACCTGAGAGCAGAAGCCAGTGCTGAGAATCCTCTCATAGTGAATCTGCAACTAGCCAGCCTGCAGGGGGAGACAAAGTCTCATGACATGAGGTCGACGCTGAGCTTGACCCGCCATAAATAAATACAAAATATGTATATTATAAATTTTTTTTTAAAAAGTCATGAATATTTAAGGCATATTTTATGTACCTTAATTTCTGTATCTTGCAGCATGGCGTACTCAGTTCGTAAGCCAGCTGTTTCACTCCTGAATCCTGAAGGTCATTGTCACTCAGGTCCAGGGTGCGGAGACTCCAAGACTCCTGGCTGGATGCATGGAGTAGGGTCTTGCAGCTTTTCCAAGTTATGTTACACTTCTCTAGCCTGGGGGGGGGGGGGGAGAGAACTTTCAACTAGCTCCAAACAAACGTTTTAGAGATTCCACTTTGTTTCCACTTATGCCCATATGCTGACTAAATAACAACTAACTACAGCAATACATCAGGTCTTTATTATTAGGAACAGGGGGTGTATAGTTCTGTCTGAGGGGAAAAAAAAAGTCCTGCCCAAGATTCAGATCCAACCACAAGGATTTTCTAATTAGCTCAAGTCAGTGGGATGAACTACTTAAATCAACCATGTGATACAAAATCATGTCTTGTAAACCCCTTGTTGTATTACATAAATCTCCACTTTAATAACACTTTAGTTTTAGTACAGTACTAATCAAACCTTTCGTCAGACTTCACTGAATGCATGTTTTTTATAGTCTTAAAAACAATTTTAAGCACAAACCATTAGATTAAAAAGCCTTTAAGTTATATAATGCTTGATTCTTGTTTCTAAGACAAAATAAGAAAATGTAATTAATTTTAAATGTTCCTTCAGCAAATAGTTTTCATTCAGAACTTTAGTGCCTCACTTTAAAGTGCTCAGCATTTGGAAAAAAAATATGGAAAAAGACATAAGAGGATGCCTTATGAAGCTGGTCAAGGGATCACCAGAGCATGCAAAGTGTCATCAAAAGGTGGCTACACTACAGAATCTATCATCTAACACACTCAATATTTGTTTAACACAGCATCATTACATACATCTTAGTAGTAAACGGGACGGTAGCTAACAAAAAAACTGCTTTTGGGTAGCAGCATGTTGCTGCTCACTACGTTCACTTACCGCAGATATTCGATTTGACAATTTTTATGACTCAACAATTCTGGAAGGACTCGAACTCCCAGGTCTCCTAGTTTGTTGTCGCTCAGATCCAGATTTTTAAGGCAAGAGGGTTTGGAGCCTATCGCTGAGGCCAGAAAAACACAGCCTTCCCTTGTGACCCCACAGCCTGAAAGCCTGTATTAAAATTATTTAAAAAAAATAAAAATAAAAAAACACCACACACCTAAGTCAAATATAATCAAGCATTGTAATAGCACTGAAAATGCAAAACAGCAGTTTTGGTCTTTTAATGATCTGAAGCATAATTACTAACTGGTACATGAGATGATGTTATGATGTTGCAGTCTGCAAATAGTAAAATTAAAAGTACACTGTGTGCACAATTATTAGGCAACTGCAGTCCTCTCGGTCAATGCAAAATGTTAATAAACCTCAAACCTTAATATTTAAGAAAGTAAAAAATTGTGTTTTTGGCTTTCTTAGGGGAATATCAACTTTTTATACAGCAGCAACCACAGCGTCCCAGACACTGTTCAGAGAGCTGTACTGCTTCCCTTCAATGGGAGATTTATGGTGAAGAAGGGCTCACATTCTCACTAGGATTTAGGTCAGGAGAGGAAAGAATGACATGGGCCCCCTTCATCTCTAAAGCCTTTATTGGCTAGCCTCACAGTGGAGTACTTTGATGCATGTGATGGAGCATTGTCCTGCATAAAAACTATGGTCTTCCTGAAAGATGCAGACTTTTTCCTGTGCCACTGCTTGAAGAAGGGTGTCTTCTAAAAATTGGCAGGAGGTTTTGGAGTTGATTTTAAGTCCATCTTCAACCCAAAAAGGTCCAACTAGCTCATCTTTAATAATACCAGCCCATAGCAGTACCCCACCTCCACCTTGCTGGCATCTGGGTCGAAGTGGAGCCCTGTGCCCGTTACTGATTCAGCCACTGGCCCGTCCATCTGGTCCATCAAGAGTCACTCTCGTCTCATCAGTCCAGAAAACCTTTAATAATCTGTCTTCAGATATTTCTTGTCCCAGTCTTGACATTTCACCTTATGCGTCTTGTTCAGTGGTGGTCGGGTTTCAGCCTTCCTTACCTTGGCCGTGTCTCTGAGTACTGAACACCTTGTACTCCTGGGCACTCCAGGTAGGTTGCGGTTCTGGTATATGACAGCACTGGAGGATAATGTGTTCCTGGTCAACACATTACTTGTGACTCTGTTGACTATTTGCAATGAAACATTTGATGGTTCTGTGATCACGCCCTGATGTCTTAGTAATTTTAAAGAGTGCTACATCCCTCTGAAGGACTTTTTACATTTTTTGACTCAGTTAAATCTCTTTTTTGGTCCATGACGCCTGAGAAAAAGAAGCTGCCTAATAATTAATAATAACATAATTATTATGCATATTATTATTATGCATATTATTATGCATATTATTAATAATAATAATAATAATAATAATGTCTTGCTATTGGGTATTGATCTTATTAGGCGACACCTTCCATCATTACACAAATACACATCACCTGATATGCTTAAATTCAATGGGCAGCACAGTGGCTTGGTGGTTGGCTTGTTTGCCTCTCAGCTCTAGGGTCTTTGGTTTGAGTCCCTATCTGGGTGAAGTTTCCATGTGTTCTCTCTGTGGGTTTCCTCCCACAGGCTAAATAAATGGATGTTAGGTTGATTTGATACTCAAAATTGTCCTGCATGAATGTGACGTGTGTAAGTGTATGCCTTAACCGTCTCCCCTGCACTCGGTGCAGACCCCCAGGGGGCTGTGGTTTCCGAGAGAGAGTATGCCGTGCAAAAATTTGGCTGCCGCTTCTCATCGGTGTGTGTGAGTGATTGTAAAAGCTCATATATATCTGTCTGTAATGTGTCCTTGAGCATGGAAAAGGTACTATCTCTCTCTCTCTCGCTTTTATACAGCTTGGAGTTGGAAAATATGCATAACAATGATGATAGTCAAAATACTCTCTTGCCTAATAATTGTGCACATGGTGTAAATAATAGGATCATATATATGCTTATATCCATCACACCCTCTTTCATACCTGACAACAGTACTTCCGCTACTTCCTCCTTGGTCCTTTATCAGACCGGTGACCAATCAGAAAGCGTAGTTTGTCCACCCAGTTTTTAAACTGGGGCTCTGGTTCAGTGCATTGTGGGTAATCCCAGCTCATAAGTTATTCTTTCTGCTTGCCTAGCCCAGTTTGCCCCCCCCCCCCCATTGTATGATTGTTATTTTGCTATTAGAGCAAACCTGTGCTGCAAGACCTGCACTCATATCCCTATGTGGTCTCAAGCCTTACTATGGCTACATGCCCAGCACAAGACTCACCTGAGCGTTTCCAGTCGAGTGTCGGGCAGGATTGCCAACAGCCCAGCTATGGCCTGGTTTCCAGTCAGATTGTGGCTCAGGTCCAGCTCTCTCAAATGTGATGGGTTCGACTGCAGCGCAGAAACAAGGGCAGCACAGCCGTCCTTCCGGAATTCACAAAATTGCAGACTGTGCACAGGACACAGGAACTGGTCTGTAGCAATGTGCTATGAAAACATGTTGTACATCAAGGGTCATGCAAAGATGCTGCACGATATGGAACATGATGTCTTACTTCAGTGTTTCCAATAGACAGTCTGAACTCCTCAGTCCAACACACATCAGCTTCACCCCTCTGTCATTCAGGCTATTAAAACTCAAATCTAGTTCTCTAGTAGCACAAGACCTTAAACTAAGAGCCAGGTTGGGACAAACCGCCTCAGTAAGGTTACATGAGGACAATCTGAAACACAAGCAATTAAAGTTAGAACACAAAATGGTATGCTTCACAACTGCATCTGAAGCCAGCTAATGTCTTTTATCATCAGCTACTATCTGACCAGTTCAAACTGATGCAATTTTAATCACAACATTTTCAGTAGTTATGATACTAACATGACAGTTCTGGATGCTTTGGCTACAGGTTCCAGCCTCTTGAATCCTTCATTTGATTTCACATATTTTCTCAGGTCAAACACTTCCATCTTCTCCTCGCTGGTCATCAACACAAAGACGAGAGCTGACCACTGTGCAGGTGAGAGGTTCTCTGGGCACAGACTCTTTGAGCTCAGGTAAGCTTGAATCTCCTGCACGAGAGAATGGTCGTTGAGCTCGAGCAGGCAGTGGAACAGATTGATGGAGTTCTCCGGCCTAAGGTTCTCCCCAAGCTTGAGCTTTATGTACTTGACCGTCTCCTGGTGGCTCTGTTCATCGTTCACATCCTGCGTCAGGAGATCGTGCAGCAGATTCTGATTGGATTCAAGAGATAATCCAAGAAGGAAGCGGAGGAAGAGGTCCATGTGGCCACGCTCTGAGTGCAAAGCCAGATCCACTGCACTCCTGTGTAGATCGAATACGGTCGAGTTTAGGCAAAGCTGTCGAATGTTAATATCGTCAGGTTGGTGATCTCCGTTCGGGCTCAGCCAGCACATGTATGCAAATAAAGCCGCAAGGTACTCCTGGAAACTCAAGTGCACAAAGCAGTAGACCTTCCTTTGCCACATTGCCAACTCCTCTCTGAAGATCTGGGTGCACAGCCCAGAGTAGACTGATGCCTCTTTGACGTCAATGCCACAGTCCATCAAGTCTTTTTCATAGAAGATCAGGTTGCCTTTGCTTAGCTGCTGAAAAGCGAGTTTTCCAAGGGAGAGAATGTTTTCCTTAGTCAAGCAAGGGTTCAAGTCCTTCCCTTCTGTGTACTTGTCGTTCCGTCGCACTGTCTGAAAGATCAAGAAATGCGTGTACATCTCAGTCAGAGACTTGGGCACCTGGTGCTTTTCCGCTTCACTCAGCAGCCTCTCAAGCACGGTGGCTGAGATCCAGCAGAAGACGGGTATGTGACACATGATGTAGAGGCTCCGGGAAGACTTCACATGCTGGATGATCCTGCCGGCAAGATCTCGGTCAGTGATTCGCTTGTGGAAGTACTCCTCCTTCTGTGGGTCGTTGAACCCCCTCACCTCTGTTACTTGGTCAACGCATGCAGCAGGCAGCTGGTTAGCAGCCGCTGGTCGGGTCGTAATCCAGATGAGAGCAGAGGGGAGCAGGTTCCCCAGGATGAGGTTTGTCAGGAGAACGTCCACTGATGTTGCCTTAGTTACGTCCGAACACCTCTCATTGCTCTTGAAGTCTAAAGGAAGTCTACATTCATCCAGGCCATCAAAGACGAAAATAACCTTTGTATTTTCGAGGATGGAGAGGCTGACTTCTTGCATGTCTTTGAAAAAGCAATGAAGAAGTCCCTCCAGGCTATACTGTTGCTGGCCCATCAGATTTAGCTCCCGAAAAGGCAATGGGAACATGAAATGGACATCTTGATTGGCTTGCCCTTCAGCCCAATCCAGGATGAACTTCTGTGCAGAGACCGTTTTTCCGATACCAGCTACGCCTTTGGTCAGTACTGTTCTGATGTTTTTTTCTTGCCCCGGTAATGGCTTAAATATGTCATTGCATATGATTGGCGTCTCTTGTCCTGGCAGACTTCTGTATTCCGACTCTATCTGCCTCACTTCATGCTCGTCGTTGAGCATTCCGCTCCCGCCTTCCGTGATATAGAGCTCTGTGTAAATCTTGTTGAGAAGGGCCGGATTTCCTTGCTTAGCGATTCCTTCGAATATACACTGGCTCTTGCTCTTCAGACTGGATTTGAGTTTTCTCTGATGTATAAATATGCTTTTCGCTAAACGACAAAGACCAAGGAAAAAAAAGTACTTTACAACGTCAGCATGCGTTGCTACAATAAGGTATACATCTCATTCAGCGCTCTTTCTGCCCAGTTGATGGATTGTGTTGTCATGCTCACCCATGTTCACTTTTCCAACAAGCTCAGGCTCATTCATGCCCTGTAAAACATGTAGGCCGATCTTAAGCGCTGCCTCTCGGGCCTCACTGCTGTCCTCTTCCTCTTCGGAAGCCTCCACCTCTCCAGGATAACCTGGACTCAGAAGCTGGCTGATTCTTTTCATCTCACGCTTCACGAAGCTGAGAAACCTCTCCTCAAAAGTCTAAGATGAACAAAGCCATAGCAAAAACAGACAGAGCCAGCAAACATGAGAAATAATTGTTCTGAAAAAGATTCCAGTGGTTGTAGCATTAATGGGCAGTACTGTCAATCAGGATCTTTGTGGGTACATGAATCATCCTTGTTAATCCAACAAATGTTAATGTATGGACAATTTAGATTTGGAGACGCTCACCCTGACTGTTTCAGAGATCTCTTGGCTCTGATCAGACTGTATGCCTGATTTCCTTGTCTGGTCTCTATAGAAACAGTGCAAAAAGTGTTAAAGGGGCTATTATTAGTTGGGCTATTATGTGTCAGTCTTGGTTAAATTGCATGGAAATCAGGACAGTTCATCATGCTACCTCTGGTCAGTAAAGCAATCCAGCTCTGTGAAACAGTTTGGTGGGTCCATGGACTGGTCGGTCATCGTAGACAGACAGCTTGGAGCAGGCAAAGCTGCTGTCTCGGGCCAGACACTTGATGATAAAAACAACAAAAACAATGCAGACAACTCAACCGTACACTTCCTCAAATATAAACAAACATTCAATAAACACGTAGAAAATAAATAAGGGAAAGACTGAAGTAATAAATAAAATAATATTTTTAACCCTTCAAAAGGAATGTTTTCAGGAATAAATGGACTATGATTCTCAAAGAGTAGACACTAGCGATTTAAAGTTCAACCACTACCTCTGCGCATTAGGCGAGACTCCATCGTTCAATGTAAGTGGTATAGCCATTGAATGGTCACTGTTTATGGACAAATAGCTGGGCACAGGAGCATCTGGTTCCAGGAGTTTGTCACTAAACAAAAATAAATTTAAGAAAGATTGGTTGTATAGCTTACAGAACAAGCAGAATATTATACGAGCAGATGCATTTCACAGCTAGAATTGAAAAGAGGTAGCTTTATCTTAAGAAACGGAGCCAGATGGGGGGGGGGGAGGATGTCCTGTGTGTACCATTCCTCAGGGACAAGATTTTCTTTCTTAAATGCGACTGGAAGTTCCATGGACCAATCACTCTTCATAGACACACAGCTGGGTACAGGCGAGTTTGCCCTTGCTTGCTCGTTGATTGGACCGGCTCTAGATGGCAGGAAAGATAATGGCAACAACCTTTATACTTGTTTTTGTGCTGATCTGAGAGCAGCTATGTTTGCCTATAAACTGTTTAAATCTTGAGTCATGCACGGCTTATACCACCTAACATGCATGTGCCTGATATCTGGTCAAAGACAATCAGTGTTTTTAAAATGTACATTATATTTTAATTATGCAATAAAGTCAGTAAACAGAGAAGCTCACCCTTCAGCCCCACGAGCCTCGGGCTTCGTAGGCACGTTGCTGTGACGCTTATCTTCATAATCTACAGAGTCTCCCAACGCGTCTTCAGAAAGGAGGCTCATGTTCTTCTTCCTCACACAGTTGGACTAGAAGAAGACTAAAGCGAACTCAAAACGCTACCAGTCGGAATCAGCACATTGAACTCCCAACGAATCGATGACTTCCGAGTTCAAAGCGTTGCTCGACACCGTTTACTGCATACCGACCCGGGATTAAAACGGGATAATGATAACGCGTTTACTCGAAGTAGGCTATTTTCAACCATTCGTGTCAATAACAGTTACGTGTAGGTGGTATTCCTACATGACCAACGCCGCTTCATGATCCTTCAAGTTTCGATTCCGTTTTATTTATCACGTCAGGAAGATTACGTCACGCATTAGCGGGCCTTTAGTTCCTGCTGGTCTTAAGGTGTGATGAATTTTGTCAGAAAAACAATTTGTTAACTCAAATTTGCCCCCCAATGAATGAATGAATGAATGATGTTACGAGCCTCCCTAAACAAACACCCTCTAGCTGATTCCCTATGCGAGACATTCAATTTTTAATATATTTTTAAAGTTAAAAAAAGGCAGGACTCTGTGTCCGAACAGAACAGGTCTTTATTCAGGAAATGAAAGAAATAAGATTGTAATCAACACCCCATTTAAATACAAAACAAACCAAAATAAAAATCAACATGATATTTGTTTTGCATATCAAAGATCCATTCATTAATAATTACAATCCGAACACTTCATAAACCACTTGAGGGAATCTATACACAAACTTTGATTTAGAAACTAGGAACATTAACAATATTACAAAGATTTTAGCTTTAAAAATAATTCAAATTAAAATAATATCTTAGCAATTAGCATCATAAAATTATATATTTATATATTTCCACATAAAAATACAAAATAATATTAATGACATATATGAAAAATTATTCCAAGTATTTTGCTACTATTAAAGTAAAATAAAAAAGAATAAAATAAAATAAAATGAAATGAAATAGAAATATGCATGAAAAAGTTTCTCTTTTTGTTAGCAAAACGCTATCCAAAATAACTACAATCATTTACATCAGTACAAAGATATCTGGATTTAAAAATAGTTGCAATGAAAAAACGGGGTTTATCCTTTTCTGACAGTAAAAAATGACACCGTGAATCAGAAATTTGCAAAATATGCAATGAAAAAAATAAATCTGCATTAAAAAGGTATACACTGTAATTCTCACTTTTTTTATACAAACATTAGAAACAGTATTGCACGTCACAACACAGATTCGAGGTTAGTCAGCCTTTCAAAATGTGTTATATTCAAGTTTCTGCGTATCAGTGAGGAGAGACCTGCACGGTCTCAATGCAACCGGGGGGAGAGTCTCAAGTGTTTTCCATGAAAATAAACCCTTGATTTTTTCTTCCTTAAAATAAAAGACATGACAAACTTATATATTAATCATGTTAAAATGAATCATATATTAATATATCACTATACACAATTTCATGGGTGATTCTAAAATATTTTTGTTAAGGATTTCCTTGTATATATATATATATATATATATATATATATATATATATATATATATATATATATATATATATATATATATATATATCTCAACAGAAAGCCTGCTTGTGAACAGAATCATACAAATCATTGCCCAATAATTAGGAAAACGCAGTGTGTAAAATAACTGAAATAGAAAAATACAATCCAAATCAAATAGTTGTCTACAAAAATAGTGAAATAAATATGATCTTGTCATACAAAAAAAAAATAATAATAAAAGACAGGAAAACACAACGCACGTGTACAAGACAACAGCATCCCACACGGAGAAGACGACACAGTACTGATCACAAACTCAAACAGCAGAGAATTAAAGGGATGTGCTGACAATATGAACACTCCCATAAGGGTGTCACTTCCTTCAGCCATTTTAGAAGGCTCAGTAGAATAGCCTTTTTCCTTCATGGGTCTCACTAGTCCTAATGCTGCCATTGGTTCACCCTTCTGATGGACAGCTGTTGGCTCCACCCTGCTGGGCCCTGGCCACATTCCCAGATCACCACAGCTCTTTCAGAGTGCGGCAGTGGGCAGTCACTACTACCACAGATCAGTATGGGCCCAGGATCTTGCACAATGGCATCAAGTTATGAAAAAAGAGACTATTAAATAATAGGACTTACTCAGTAAAGGTAGAATTGAAGACAGTTTCTACGGTACAAAAAAGATTGCTTTTTAGCTCTTAAAATCAAAAGTTTGGCTTTTTAAAACTGACCAGATGATGGATTGAAGTGTACAGCAGAATCCAATAACAATGATCTGCCAGGGATGTACAGAAAATTAGTGCATGTTCTCATGTAAGTAGAAATTTGATGGCCTGAGGATTCGTGACGCATCAACAAATAAATATGTTTTAAAAAAAAACAAAAAACAAAACAGTAAATAAAACACTCCAACTTCTCAATGTGGTAACAGCAGAGACGTAAACAATCAAGTCACAAATACTCAGGACAGCGCTCCAGGGCACTGGATATATTACCAAAGACACAAAAAAAACAGGGATCTAGAGAAAGAGTAGATAGACAGATAACAGAGAAAAGAGAGACCAAACAAACAGAGAGACAGCTAGACAGACAGATAGAGACGAACTAAAAATGAGTACAGTACCAAATGGCTGCCGGAGTGTCCAGCGTCCACTGCTTACAGAGATTGTCCCTAACACTGTTCTACAGAGTTGCACTTGATTACAATGGGAGGGCCCAAGACAACAAGATTTGTGCAGACCAAAAAAGGAAAACATTCGCTACAAAAACATTTACTTTAAAAATATCGATTGGGTTGCTCTCTTTCTTAACTCTTCTAGTTTTAGGTCCATCTCCACCTATATCTGTATTCTAGATCTATGATTCTTGTAAATTTCACACACACACACACACACACACACACACACACACACACACACACACACACACACACACACACACACACACACACACACACACACACACACACACACACACACACACGTTGATAGTTGAAAGACAGCGCAGTCTGGAGCAGGCTGAGTGTCTTTTAAGGAATGGCAGCCTGTGCTCTGGCTTCCTTCGAGTCACCTCCACAAGCACTGATGCCTACAGTAATGGACAACTAGATAAACGGTACATTTAAGTGGCGCAAATCAACAGACCTTCGGCCCGTAGCCGCCACCTGCGGGTGATGTGTCGCAGGCTCTGAATGGAGTGGGAGGGGTTGTTCAGTAGGGCAAAGGCAAAATGTTGAGATGTTCTAACTTTCCTCTTTCTACATCGTAACTAAACTAAAACCTGAATCCATACATAACTAGTCACACGACACAGAGACGAGACACACAAGCACTAGACAGCACACTGCTTCTTCACTAACCATTGATACACAAAATGGTGGAACTCGCTAACCCTAATGACGTTTTTCGCAGAACAATGTATGTAAACAAATTATCACATCAATGCATGCAAAGGTTTTTTTTTTAGTAAGAACTTTCAACTTAGCATTTTGTAATGTTCATTGTTATTGGTATTATCTTATACTTGAGAGTCTAACTTTTTTTTTTTTAATTATCTCTCATGCTACGTAGTGTTCAGTTTATCAATAAAATGAGTCTTATGTCTTTTTTCTGTCCTATACGTGTTGGAAACCTCTATAGCCTACCACATGCAAACGATGCAAGGATACAAACATGCACTTGTTGTTCACTCCACTCCTCCACGGCAACGGTCCGCCTGTTCCAGAATGGACGCTGCATTTTCATTTTCAATGATTCCGTTAAAGATGCCATTAGGTATCACAACTATACATCTATTAATTATATCAGAATTATAGCAGCAAAGCGTCTCATATAGCTTGTGATTAAATTGCTAGGTAGAGCAATAACAAACCAGATCCGCAGGTCTGAGGTATCATTCTTTTTGCAGGTCAAATATGGAGAGCAAAAATAGACGAACTCATTCTTATTTCAGGATTATTCTTTTGTCACTTTTAAGAGCACAAACACAATAGAGGGGAGGGAAAAAAATATTGTTTTCTATGGCAGAAATGGCTCCTTTTCATGCTCACGAGTATTTTGCTACCTTTGGTTGAAGACCCAGGGCAGGCATCAGAGATAACGTCAAGGGTTTTCCAGAGACAATTGCGCACTTTGCCCACTAGGGGGGGGGGGGTAATAGCAGCAGACAGACAGACGGACGGACAAACTAGCTGCCCCCCATGCAAAAAAAACCACAAAACAACAACACTCATATCTACTTTTTAAATCTCACATATAAAAATAATTCGAAAAACTACAAAAAAAAAAAAAATAAAAAAAAATAAAAATTGTTAATCTCCTTTTTTAAAAAACATGAAAGTACCACAAAAAACGGTTCTGAGCCTGAGATGCGGGAGGGGACGTAGGGGAGGAGGAGGAGCAAATGGTGAAGATAAACAAACAAACAAGCAAACAAACAAAAACAAAACAACTGAGGCACGTAGCGTTTCTGGATGCTACAAAAAGATAAAGGTGAATATATTCATAGATCTCTATATACTGTATACTGTTAGGTGCTCTGTACTGATAACTTGGGTTCTAAGCTCTTTTTCTTGCCAAACATGCGGTGCTGTTCCGGACCACCTCGGCGTGGGCGCGCTAGTTCCAGCGGAAGTGGATCTGGCGTGGTCTGTCGGCGCCCTCTTTGACCAGTGGCTTGTGGAACTCGCGGCCGGCACGCGAGTGGATGTTGGCCCAGCAGAACTCGCAGTAGTACTGCAGGCAGGTGACGTTGGCGCAGAAGAAGGGCGCGAACTTGCCCCCACAGCGTGCCCCCTGGCACTCGTCACACAGCTGGTCATCCAGCACGTAGGGCTTCACCTCCACCTGCAGGTGAGGGAGGACACTGTTAAAGGAACCTCAGAGAGAGAGAGCGCGAGCAGGTTAATGACTATATACTTTGGCCTGAACTTAACAGACTTAGTCATTGCTGGTAAAAGAAAAAAAATTATTCGTTTAGCTCGATTTGATAAGTTCCAGTAAGATACCATAGCTTTCCTTCATCAGGCTCTTTTTTTTTCCATGTTCAGATACATACACACTTGCACTAGAACTCCTCTAACTTTTCACATTTACTCTTGGGCACACATACACACCCACGCATGCACCCATGCACCCACAGAGACGCCAAATGAAGCAGAATTCTTATTGGCTCTTGTACCCGTTTGTCAATATCACCGTGCTGCAGCTGGACGAATCGGGCGCTAATGGCTGCGATGTAGCTCTGCTGATTGGAGAAGGCCACACGTCCTGCCCCTTTAGGGTACTTGAGCTCTGGGTCGGTGTCGATTCCCGCATAGCACACACCGCCATACAGACGGTCCATGATCATAGCCAACTCAACTGAAGCATGCAAAAAAAAAAACAAACAAACAAAAAAACCACCTCAAAAAACAAAGTTTCAAATGTTTACATATCACTCACATATCTTAGGTAGCTTAGGTCTGCAGTTTTCATGCAACATCCAATTAAAATACTATAAATACTTATTTCCCATATCTTACTATATTACTGTAAATACTTTTCCCATATATTACTATATTACTGTAAATACTTTTCCCATATCTTACTATATTACAGTTATACTCATCCAGTTATCCTGCTTTCTGTGTGCTAAATCACGTCATGTTAGAGTAGTGAAACTGTACTGAATTATGTAGTGTAGAAAACCCCAGGACATGGCTTGACACTGCAGGACTGGACAGGGGGCAGCTGTCAGACAAAAGCACACAGGACAACCCTCCAAGGACCGGAAAGCCGGAAAAAGATGGTAAAAAGTTGACCGACCACGTGAAAGAGTGCTACCTGCTCTGAGTGGACGTGGCACTCCGCCCACAAAGATGGTCTTGCGGGGGTCCAGGGGCTGGGAGCCGTCCATCACAAAGTCGCTGTCGCTCAGGTTCCACGGACGGATCTGGACCTGAACATCACGATTCACAAGTCAGCGCACACTAATGCCGCATGGTGGCGCTTCTGGCTATAGAGGAAAGAACAAAGACTAAACCAGCTGGTGTTTCGTTTTTATATAACCACCCGGTAACGGAAACTGAGGTTGGATTTCGACAGTGATGAACTGAACAAACTGTTTATAGCTCATGCATTTATCTTTCCCTGAGCTGTCCGATCCCACTCTTCCGAGGAATACGGTCTGGCTGCATTACCGGACGTGTACGCTGAAACTCCATTTGTATGCGTGCTACTCCGCACTGCGGCTGGGGGGTGGGGGGTGGGGGTGGGGAGGTGATTATTTCCTTCAGCTCATTGCAGTGAGCCCGGTTCGGCGGCGCACCCCTGAGCTTGGAGACTGGGCACACTCACGGGCTTGTCTTTGATGGTGGGACTCGACACACACAGGTAGAGCTTGCTGTCCTCCTCTAGACAAGCTTCAATCAGGGCCTGCACTGAACTCTCCTCCTGGAACAGCAGGAAGGCGTAACCTTGGCAACGGGGACCCAAAAAAAAAAAAAAAAAAAAAAAAAAAAAAAAAAGCCTGTCAACTGTCAGCAGCCAATTTTTCCCACAGCTTAGAGTTAGTTCGATGTACAAATGTAAACTTTGCAACATTTACTTGAGAGTAGAAATATTAAAAGACTGAATATGTAGGACACATTCTGGTGGTGAATTATAGGCTTTAATGCCCACGGCTTTGTGAGGATTTTGTATTTCTTTAAGGGACATTTTACCACACACACAAAAACCAGCTTTCTCTGAATATTTTGGGGCTATTGTCAGCATAATGACTCATATACATTTTTATAAAGTATTTTAAATGAATGTATGAACATATTTAAAGGAATTATTTATAATAAAGCAAAGTGCAGTCTCAGTACTGCACACATTTGGTTTTGCAAAGAAAGCTGCTTACTAGAAAATGCTATTTTTCTTTTCATTTGCAATGGTTTCCATGAAGACACTGTCAGCAGAAGCCAAGCCAAACCATTACAACCAGTCAAACCATTATGTCCAGTCTGACTATTAGGACCAGTCTGTTAACTCTATCAATAGTGCTGTGTGGGACTCCATAAGTACTTGATAAGTACTGATTTCTATTCTAACACATTTCTTAAGCTTGGCAAAAAAGTTTGAGTTTGATCTCACCGTTTGTGCTGTATGTCAGACTCATCTGACTGACTCAGAAAAAGACATCTAGTCTCGCTCTCTCTTTTTTTAGGAGAGTTCCAAATGAGGTGTACTTGATGAAATTACCAAAAGCCAAAAGCCTGAGCTGTCAGGCGTGGCCCACGGCTGAAGACCCCCACGGAACGGGCGGCTGGCTGGGTAGTGCTGTGCGATTACCTTTCGGGGGGAAGTAAGACTTGCTCTCTGCCTTATGTGGCCAATCGACCACCAAGTGGCCGAACCGCCGGAAGCTGGACGTGATCTCGTCTGCATTTCAGGGATGAGAAGGCAGGAAATGAGAGCCAGAGAAGAATAAGAAAGAAATTGGGAAATTGGAGACTTCCTGGAAATACGCTGAATTACTTTGGAGACTTGTGTTTGAAAGACGGATTCAAAGTCGATTTTAAGTAAATGAAATAACCCGTTACATTTATTACAACTGTAATAGCAACACAAGGTGAAACACTACAATAAATATTCATTCAAAAAAATAATAATTTTAAAAGGGTTTCCAGCTCACCTTCATCTATGTCTGGGGGGAGGCCACCCACGAACACTTTACGGGAAAACCTTTCCATGCGCTCCCCATTGTGATGTGGGTAACTGGAAGAACCCAAGATCCCTGGAACACCTTGGTTACCATGCCCGTCGTCAAGGAGACCATCATCAATGGGAAACAGGGAGGAACGTCCTGTAGAAGAGACCAGAAAAGCAAGCGAGAGAGATAGAGATAGATAGATAGATAGATAGATAGATAGATAGATAGATAGATAGATAGATAGATAGATAGATAGATAGATAGAATTAAAAGGTAAGGTGATAAAGACAAATGCTTAGACCTACATAAATCTTTCAGCAGGTAGCCCATTTATCCATCAGCATTTCTGCATCTAGAATGGATAACTGACTTGAGAGCATTTTTGCTACATTCCTAAAGCAGCGTTACGTATGCAAAACCGCCAAGACAAGCGGTAACTTGGCAAATCGTCGCACATCGTGCTCAACACCGAGCGCATGACCCGAGCTGAACGCGCTGGCGGCCATTTCACCGCGAGCTGTTTGCTTTAGTGAAAACGGGCCCGCAGATGTTGCTGCGTTCAGCTCGAGGCTGGACAGCGGACGTCAGGCTCCAGGAGGCGGCAAGCTGCGTGTGAGCGCCGTGGTGCATCACTTCCAGCTGCCGTGAGTGCAAGTGTAACACGCACACGCCCGCGCAGACGTTCGCACACTCAGAGACAAGCGCGCGGTTTCAGCCATGCTACCGGGCACAGGAAGTGGACTTTACCTCGCCGTCTCCCGAAGCTCCTTGCTGCGTGTAAACAGAACAGAGTAGAGACAACTATGACACGAGTGGAAGCTTCAACTTAGCGATAACTTCAGTCTGGGTTTACACATAGACGTATGCACACACGCACATATAGACATACAGAGAAGAAACATTTTAAACTGAATGTTTGGTAGTGTGTTTCGATGCAGAATATTGCAGAAAATTGCCCTGTGAAGCTTATTTCAGCAATGACGCGCATTAATAGGCCAAGTGTCTTCATGATGCAGTTTCCTTTTTAAGAAACCGCCTTAAGTCTGATAAAAGCTGGTCAGTGGCCATTATTCATGACAAATTCAATTATCACTAACCCCCCCCCCCCCGTCATGTTACCCATAGTATGCAATCACATGACCAGAACTGAACGAGTCATGTGACCTACTCTGATACGTATCCCCTCAGTCATTTGACTAAACATGAGTTTGGGTGCTGCGATTGTGGAAAACTAGACATGCTATGGACTGCCTGCATTGTTTTTTGCTTGAGTTTAATCGCCACTAACCCGGCACGACCCCGAGCGCCGTTTCATCACCGTGTGCGATGGCCTATGCATTGCTTGCGGTTAGAGCGGGCATAGTCAATTTTAAAATGGAAACAGATCGGCTCACACGCTCTCTTTTGTTGTGACACAACCCGACAGGCTTCTGCGGACACGAAATCGCCACACGAACGTGGCCATGCGGCAGCAGCGGGACCACACGGGCCCTGGCCGGGCCAGAGGCTGGCGCTGGGCGAGAGCTGATTGGCCGGCGCTGCCTTTCCTTGTCCAGTCACAAGCCGCATGCAAATGTAGAACGGGCCCGCATTCTCGAGTGTCTCCGTTCTACGGTGAAGTCATGACTCGGGAACTCTGGAAGGGTCAGTTTTCTTTTTTCGCCGTCCAATGTGGTACACCGGAGACGGGCAGTCACGGCGCAGTTAAAAAGCAGGACGCCGACAAACACAACACACCTGTCGGGCCAACACACGGGAATCCATATTTTTTTTCTACCTAGGGAAACTGCGGACAAAATAAATAAATAAATAAATAAAAGTCGGGAGTCATTTTAAACTTTTTAACTAATAAGCGCTGAACTAAGATCAGCTTTTGCATTTTACAACAATGGTGATAGCAGCGACATGAGCACAGGGAGTGATCTGGGACCAGCTGTCATACGTGCCGCTCAGAAAATACCTCGAAGGTCGCGCAGCCTTGAGTGAACAGGATGGCAGGAAACGTCAGACTCTACACAGAAAAAAAAAAAAGGGCTCGACTCCGCAACGCCACACGCGGCTCTCTGAGACCTCGAGCGATCGTTAGTGCGCTACCAAATATGGAGGACACGCTCTTCGCGAAATTGCACATGACCGAACAGAACGGTGGAGAACCGCAGCTGCAGCGTGCGTGGCAAGTGCATGCGACCTAGACTCCCAAACGGAGCTTATCGTCAGCGCCCCCTGCTGGCCCTGGGTCAAAAGCGGAAACGCGCAACTCAAAATTCTTTCTCTGTTGGCGCCACTTGAGAGTACACGAATCGATTATCTTCGAACGTTAAAAATATGAAACATGGTAAATTAATGAAATACCTTTCGACTGCATGAGCTCGTCCTTAGCCAGACACAGAGAACGAATGCCAAAAGGTGTTTTCAAATGCACGCAATGCGCTTCAACTAAACACCTTCCTATGATGCATGTACATGGTCAACTCCATTTAAGCACGTGTCTGGATACTTGGTGAGCATTTTAATAAACAGCCAATAATTACTCCAGGTCATTTGAAATGATGACACACTTAGACTAAAAGTCCCACGTTGCACTGTAAGACAGGTACTGTGGAAGGGCAGGCAGGGTCAGTAGGGAGGAGCAGTGAGAGATGTGATTGGCTGGTATAATTACCATTGAGCATGAGCAGGCCATCGGCACCAGGATGTGGGCATCCCATGCGGCCTGAACGTGGGAGAGAGACAGACAGACAGACAGACGGAGAGACAGACAGACAGAAAGCTGCATGAGACACATAGACAAATGGGAAAACGGGGTGCTGACAGAATGGCTGAAACAAGGTGAAGCCTCGCAGCTAATGTGAAGGTGGGGTCCTCTGTACTGAGTTCGGTTTGTTGTTCATTGTGACTCATTGCCATGTGATCTGTTCCATGGAGACAGAAACAGTCAGAAATGTCTTGCAGATCAGTGGCACAAACTAGCCCCAACTAGCCCGACGACAACGCCTCGATGGCGCTTCACTCACTGTGCATGTCCCTGGCTAGCCACCCGTTCAATTCAAAACATCCCACATTCACCAACCAAAAAACAGAAGCCTTACCAAATCTGTTATTGATGGAGAACAGAAGCACTTCAGATGGTTATCTACTGAAGGTCTTTCAAGGCTTCTTAGCACATTTACAACATTTTTATCCAAAGCAGCTTACAATTATGACTGAATACAACTTGAGCAATCAAGCATTGATGGTCTTGCTCAGGGAACCAACAGTGGCAACTGGGTGGTGGAGCTTGAACTAGCAACCTTCTGATTACTAGTCAAGTACTTTAACCACTGAGCTACCAGTGGGATCATGAGACTGTTGGATTCTAAGGACTTAATTGAACCATCTTTTGTGTGTTTAACCCCCCCCCCAAAAAGCTTCTAGAAACAGCACTAACTCCTGTTCTACTGAGGGAAACCTACAAATCTCTCTGTCCATGGAAAAACTAAGGCCTTATCTGTTTGTTTTCCATGAGCACTAGTGGCTTTTGCAGCCCAGGCACTGTGCATTCCAAAAGCACAAAGCAGTTTTTCATGTTTCTGAGACTAGAGTCAGCACGTTCTCTGCCGTTAGGACCTCGGGGCATTTTGTCGTGATCTCAGCAGCCTTACTCATGGGCCTAGTTCACACAGAGCATCACAGACCTATCCCCCACCATACCTTAACGTATGGTGCCGTTGGTGTCAAAGTGTCCTAGTTTGAGATTTGTCAGTGCAATGGTCTTTACAGTCAGTGCTTTATTCAGGACACTTCTGTTTGGTTTTCTTGTCCTCTGAGTCCTTGTTGTGTCCTCTCCAGTCAAAGAATGGAATGTTCTAGTTATAATAAACTGTTCATTGGTTAAAAAAAAGAAAAAAAAAAGAAAGAATTAATTTAGATTTGAACACAAAATTAGAGTTCTCTCTCTCCCCATCACACACTCTCTCTTTCTCCATCACTCTCTCTCTCTCTCCCCATCCCTCTCTCCCCATCACTCTCTCTCCCCATCACTCTCTCTCCCCATCACTCTCTCTCCCTCTCTCTCCCTCGCTCTCTCCCTCCCTCCCTCACTCTCTCCCTCTCTATCATTCTCTATCACTCTCTCTCCCTATCACTCTCTCTCCCTCTCTCTCCCTCCCTCCCTATCACTCTCTCCCTCTCTCCCTATCACTCTCTCCCTCTCTCTCCCTCCCTCCCTCCCTATCACTCTCTCTCCCTCTCTATCACTCTCTATCACTCTCTATCACTCTCTCGCCACACCCCCCTGCAGTGAGCACAGCCGCTTATGACAGCAGGGGGCAGGTCAGAGTAGTACTGCAGTACACAGCCACACCCAGGCCTCAGCCTAACACTCTGCTCCAGCTCCCAGTACCACACAGGGACGTTTCCTGAACAAACAGGCTACCAAGCAAAACATCCTGAGGTTTCAGGGGCTCAGTCACATGTACTGGAACACGGATTAATATGAACTCGTTTACATGAATCAAAAAGAATTCCCAAAACTGATCACCAGCTCACCGGATTGTGCTGTGGTCCAGTCAACCTCTCAGTGGCTGACTGTGACTAACTGAACAAATGGCTTTGCTGGTTTCTGCAGAAAAAAAAACACTGCTGACAAATGGCCTTCCGTCCGGGGGGAGAGGTTTCTGAACGCTGGTAATTCAGCAGGCCGGGTCTGTGACGGGAGGCGAGGTCTTATTAGTGAGCGCGGGGTCGGAGGCAGGAAGTGGGTCTTACCCTTCAGAGGGTCCTGCTCGGCCCTGATGATGTCGATCAGAGAACTCTCCAGTGAGTGCATGTTCAGGCTGTCGTACATTCTGCTCCGATCCTGCAAGAAAGAACGAAAAAGAGAGAGAAAGAGAGAGAGAGAGAGAGCGAGCACGCACACAGAGAGAAAGAGTCAGTGTTCTAGCTCCGTGCACCCACGAGGAAACCACGGCGACCTAGTCCGCAACTTTACAGGATTACATGGATGTAGCCAAGTGCTTGCTGAGACATTCCTTCTGCGCTGGTTCATGTGAGATGAGATCCAGGGAATGCTGACCTTCAGAACATCCACCACACATTGTGTGAGTGAGTGTGTGCGTGCGTGTGTGTGTGTGTGTGTGTGTGTGTGTGTGTGTGTGTGTGTAAGGCAGATAACATCTCTTTCTACTTTGCTATAAATGTCAGAAGGGCATCCTATGCTGTTGCTCTGAAACTATTTTAGTACACTAGTAGTATACATACACACCCACACACACACGTGCAGGCACACTATGTTCTGACACGACTGTATGTGGAAGCATTGGATGCGTCAACAGAGGCCATGAAAACCATGTCTGGGACCAGAAGCTAAGCTCTTGGCTGACTGCGCCAGGTTCAGTTCTGACCACTCCATCCGCTCACGCCTCTCCTACCGTGAGTGCCTTTATTCTCCATGGCTGCCTGAACTACATAACACTCCTCTCTTCCACATTCGCGCATGGCTCACTTCTCCAAGAGTCAACCCTGTCCAGGAACAGACTGCGCTATTTAAAGAGGACTGTCCTTTAAAAAGTGCTTTGTAGTCCAGCAGGTGCTTTGAATCAAATCACAAAAAAGTGGCCACACAAAGCATGGGCTTGTTTTTCTGGCCCAGATTTGAGCTAAATGTTAACTGAAATGGAAAAGCCTTGTGTGGTTTAGCTCTGACTCAGTGCTGGAGTGGTTGAGAAGAACAGTGTCCCATTGCCTGAGCCGTCTACATCTTCTGAGTCTCTGCTCATTACAGAACAGTAATAGTGGCCGGTATTCAGCTAAGGACTGTGTTGCTGTAGCACTGTTGGAGCTGATGGGCAGATTGTTTTAACGGGCTGTTGTCTCCGCCTGTGTGGAGCGGGACACCAACAGTACCCTGTTAAAACAATCCACTAAGGGCATATTCCCACGCTCCCACTCCCCGGTTAAAGGCTCAGTCCTGTGCCAAGCCCCCCCAGGAAAAGCTTGGTCCCGTGCCCACCCCCCCGTTAAAGGCTTGGTCCTGCGTTCTTCAGACTAACCTTTCTACCTCTCTCTCTCTCTGAGTCTTATCATTCAAATCACACTTATATTGGAAGCCCATACTTACAAGGGCAGCTGCTGATCTCATTCTCAGTGACTGGTGTTCGTTATATGTGTCTCAACGACCGGTGTTTGTGATGCGTGTTTCAAGGACCGGTGTTCGCGACGCGTGTCCCAACGACCGGTGTTCGTTATACGTGTCGCAACGACCGGTGTTCGTTATACGTGTCGCAACGACTGCTGTTCGTTATACGTGTTTGCGGTCAGCAGATTTTTCTGTTGTTTTCTAAGTACAGAAAAATACATAAAAACATACATGTCCACATGAATGGAGCAGATGCTATATAATGCCATCTGTCTGCCATATATATCACGACTACAGCTGACCAATTGCCCAACGCTCACGCGCCCACACACACATGCGTGCATACACGCACGCACGCACGCACGCACAGACAGCAGGAAGGATGTCACATCCACAAGGCTCCTGTAACAACCTGTCACAGACACTGGTTTCCTAATGGTTTCTGGATTCCTTTAAATGGTTTGGGCTCAGCTCTGGACCAGCTCTTTCCAGAGCAGTGCCGACCCTCAGCGCTCCGGCCCCCTCGGCACACAGCGCTGCTGGGGAAGTGTTAGCGAGACCAAAGATAGCATTAGCACTAGTTGCCAAAAATAAAGAGGGTGAGAAACAGCTGAACACCAGGCGCGTGTCAGAGACACACAGAACCCAAAGCCCAACTGTCAGTGTGAGATCTCTCAGAACACTGCCAGTCCCTACACTGTCTGGAGCGCAGACTGTGACCAGTATCAATAAATGTCTAATTAATCTATATGGAACAGTTTGATAGGACACAGAGATTATGTTTCTCAGTTCAAGATTATGTATGTTTCTCTCTCTCTCTCTCTCTCTCTCTCTCTCTCTCTCTCTCTCTCTCTCTCTCTCTCCCCCCCTAACTCATATATTCTCCTCCCATCTTTCTGTACCCCTGTCCGGCTGTTTATCTCAATGCCCCCCCCCCCAACCCCCGCCGCCCAGAGTCACAAGCGTGAGACAAACGGAAATCTGGGAAGGAGGGCGAGCAGAGGAGACATGTGAGGAATGAGAGGCATTCCAAACTCCAGGAAGGGCGCAGGAACGAGGAAGAGGAGAAAGTGACGAGGCACGGTCAGTCGGAAACACACGAGCAGAAAAACACGCCGGCCTGTCGCCAGGCAACACACACAGCGCTGGAAAGATCCTTTAAAGGACTCCTCCACCACAGAGAAGAGCTGGCTTAACTTGGTCTGAAATGTCAAGTAATTGCACACGTACTCATCCCATTGTGGATATGGCTTATGCTACACCTGTCATACACTTCATGCCATAAACAAGAATCTCTCGATTCTTACACGAACCGATATGGTCAAAGTTCCACTCAAAGTTTCTGCAATCAACTGGATTTCACAATCATGGAAGTCATCTGAGAGGGATCATATTAGTTGCCATTAGTAACACAAAACCTATAGCTACACTATATGGAAGATAAGGTGACATAGATCACCAAAGTATATATGGAAAATGGACGCACCCAAAGATACAGTAAGCAATACCTCCACATTTGGTTTTTGAGTCAGACACTGAGTAATCAGATACTCATTTGCATTTAATCCTGTGCACAGTTCACCTCGGGAAGCAGATCCACCATGTTGCTGGATCAACAGTTGCCAATGGGAACAACTGTGTTGCCCAGCTGGCACTAACTGGTAAAACCTGCACCCAACCCGTCCCTCCATGAAAAGCTGACATGGGAATGGGGAAGCTGGACCTAATTCACCTCTACACACAGAGCTTGCTGAAGGCCCGTCTGCTTTAGTGACCTAAAGCAGGGCTCTGCCGGGCCGGACAGACATGAGCACACAGATGGGTGAATGAAGGAGGCAACCGCATGAATACAGACAAATGCACGTGCTCGCGTGTGGCTGAGATCGAGATGAGGTTAGCAGACACAATGGTTAGCCTATGAAAGATCCCCTTACACGCTGATGACACACAGACACAAAACACACACACACAGACACACACACACAGACACACACACACAGACATACTTTTTCCTCTTTTATACTGGGATTATTTCTGTCTCAATCTATTATGAGTCCTTTAACCAATTCTCCATTTGACCAAACTCCACAAACTTTTAAAGAAGCAGAGAATCCACACTGGATCCTATGACTGGATGTGACTGAATGTGACTGAATGACTCGACATGACTGAATCTGGGTGAATCTGACTGTACATGACTGAATATGACTGGATATGACTGAATGTGACTGGACATGACTGAATCTGACTGGACCGGATTTAATCAGACTGCACATGACTGGACATGACTGAATCTGACTGAATCTGACTGGACATGACTGAATATGACTGAATATGATTGGAGATGACTGAATATGACTGGACATGTAAATGTAATGTAAAACATGACTGAATCTGACTGGTCTCTAATATGATGAGGTGTGTTGTTCTGCACCTTGGTCGCAGCGACCATGCCGTGATTCTGACGCGTTTTTAAGTTTGGATGGTTTCCCAACTCTTCTTTTGCTACCATCCACTGAAGCACCTACCACACAAACACCTGCATGCATGTGCGCGCACACACACACACACACACGCACATACACACACACACACACACACACACCAGCGTCTGTGTTGTTCGCACCTGCAGAGGCAGCAGTGTGTTGCAGTTGCTGTCTGTGCGGAACACGGTCTCCTCAATCCAGGACTTGGGCCCCAGGGCTGAGCTGGAGCGGGGGAACTTTGGCGGCGCGATGACGTTGCTGGAGAATGGCTTCTTCATGGGGGAGACCTGGCTGAGAGAGCCAGGCATACCCATGCCACCCCCACGCCGGTGGTCTCTTCCCCAGGACATGCCCCCAGAGTTCCAGCCACTCCCCTGGGTGCCGCCCCACAGGGACTGTTTCATCATGGGCTATTGCGGAAGAGACAGAGGGAGAGTTTATTGAGTTCAGGTGTTTCAGCCATATCTATTGTTAAAAGGAGCATAAAATCAAATCCATAACCATGCAATTTCCATAGACAAACACTGCATGCAGTAGCATGAGTCATAGAGAAGAGCTCAGTGAGTTTAAATGTGCATAAACTCATCCAAATCACCTATTATCTGTTACATCACTCCCTGCAAATTCCCAAACTCACTCTGAAAGCAACATCAACACAACACCTGGGCATCAAGACCTTTAGGGGCTTCGATGGCCAGGCAGGGGCACACAATCCTAAAATGACTGTGTGCCCTGTGCCAAGGGAGGTGGGCTGAAGGGTAAAGCAAGCTGGACCCTGGTGTGGAAACGCGTTCTCTCGAGTGAAGAATCGCGCTTCACTCCCTGACAGCCCAATGGGTGACTCTGGGTTTGGTGAATGTAAGGACAACCCTACCCACCAGAACGCACGGTGCCATTGGTTCAGCAGCACGATTATGTTCTGCGGGTGTATTTCAGGGTTTGGCTTTGTCCCCTTAGTTCCAGGGAAGGGCTATTGTAATGCTCCAGCACACAAAAAACATTTTAGACAGTTATATGCTTCCGATTTTGTGACGACTGGTTTTTTGGAAAGTCCTTTCCAAACACACACATGTGTGTCCCAGCGCACCAAGCAAGGTCTGTAAAGACATGGCTTGATGGCTTTGGTGTGGAGGAACTCCAGTGACCTGCACAGGACCATGATCTCAGGCCCGCTGAACAACAGGGACTGGAACGTTGTCTGCAAGCCTGCATCAGTGCCTGATATCACAAATGCTCTTTTGACTGAATGGGCACAAATTGGCACAGACACACCCAAATGAGGGTGCCAGCTCCATTGTAATATCCTTGGCTCTGGAACGGGATGTCCAACAAGTTTACACAGGTGTGATGGTTAGTTGTCCACATACTTTTGGCCATATGTGAACACGCGCGCATGCTCAAGAGTGCGTGTGCGCGCGCGCGTTTGGGTCTGACCACTGGTCCGTGCAGAAGCAGTAAGAAGCTTTAGAGCTTTGCGTCTAATTCTAATTGCATAGTGACTTCAGCAACACATACTCTTTCTCTCTCTCTCTCTCACACACACACACACACACACACACACACACACACACACACAGACACACAAACAACTTACAAATGAAATAGGTTACACACTTAAATGTTTCTAAACACACATGCATTGAATGTAGCTGGGTACATTGGTGTGTGTGTGTCTGTGTGTGTGTGTGTTTGTGTTTGTTCCTTCACGTTGTGCACTGTTCCTGATCTCTCTAATGCGTATTTGCCACACCCATCGACATAACCTACAACGTCCACGTGTATAATTAGATATCGGAGTGTGTGTGTGTGTGTGTGTGTGTGTGTGTGTGTGTGTGTGTGTGTGTGTGTTTAGGTAATAATAACGATGCTGTCTAGACATTGGGAAAGAAAGCGTGAGCTGTTTTCCAAATTGCTGCAATCCAGGGGAGTAAACGATAATGCATGCATTCCGAACAAATACACACACGCACGCACGCACGCACACACACATGCACACATGCGCACACACACACAGTGGGTAGACAACGGTTGCAGATTTCTACCACAGTAACAATCTGAGTGTGTATCATTTTGTATAATTAGACATTGTATATATGGAGATGGTAGCTAGAACACACAATAATTTCCTTCTCTCTCTCCTGTAGACCATCTGTTGCCTCACATGCATATGCGTGCACTCGCACACACACACACACACACACACACATACACACACGCACGCACATGCATACACACACACGCACACGCACACGCATACACACGCACGCACATGTGGGGGCCCTAGCTCGCTTAGTCTAATTCTAAACCAAATGTACTTTTTCCTCTTGCCTGGAAGATATAATAGATTGTACAGTACAAGACAACTGCAAAGTAGCAGTCTGGACTATATAATTATTCTTTATTCTTATAGGTAAGCAAGTGAAAACGCAATATTAACATCAACATTCTCATTAAGGGCTTACAAACACACGCAGGCGCGGCTGCACGCACGCACACTCACCCACGCGCGCGCGTCCTTGAGGCCTCTGCGTATGTCACGTGAAGCCTTTTAACAATTTCACGTCTCGCGAACGGCGTGTTATTGACAGGAAACGACTCTGCCAGCGCGGATGACCTCTTAATACCGCAAACAATTAAGGTGCACGCTCAGATGAACGGGCCCTATCTGGACGAGAGCGTGCCAGGGGCCTTCTCCTAGCCCGTGCGGAGTGACGCACTGACCGGGCGCATTTGCATTCACCGCACAAATTTCACAATGGCTCGTTTCCACCCCTTCCAATAACGTGGGAACGGTATTACATCTTTCCGGCGATAATTACACAGTAATGGTCGTAGAAAAACCAGAGCTACTGTGACAGATCTTATGCATGCATTTAATTGGCATTATTCGCATCGTTATGACCTTTGGTGACATTAAGGTGCACACGGATAATGTGTTCGGTTTTTATCCAGACGTTTATCCGCGGAAGGTTTTCTCACCTGGTGATGGTTGTAGTTGTTTCTTTGCTGCAGGAACGCGCCCTGCTGAGGGTGCATCTGCGGACTGACCGGGGACCGGCGGCTCTGTGGCGGCTGGGGGGGGACGTTGATCTGCGGCGAGAAAGGACTGTTGAAGCCCTGCAAGTTAATGCCGGCGCACGGGTTAGCCGACACTGGCGAGAAACTCTGGAAGAAGCCGGTGTTAATGGAGGAGGGGATCCCCGGGTAGAAGTTGTTGTCGGGTTCGGTGCTGGGCGCAGGGTTCAGAGCGTTTGAGTGACTCGCGTTTGCCGCACTAGAAACAGGCGGTGGGGGTGAGCTCGTCTGGACCGACCACGGTGTTCCGAAACCGGGGAGGGTGGGGGAAGCCGAGCCGCCCCCGGGGTTCTGGATTTCTTGATGGGGGAGGTTCGGAAAACCCGCTCCGATTCCTCCGGCCAGCAGGCCGCCGCCCGCGGTGCTGTTGCCGTTTATGAGGTGAGCGCTGGGGGACTCCATTCGGATCTTAACCTTGTTAGGACTCACGGACGTCGGCGACGGCGACGCGGCGGATACCGCGTCGGTCGCTGCCTCCTCCAGCAGCGGGCCGTGAGCTTGACCGTGGCCCGCGTCCGCGCCAAGGTGCGGTTCAGCGGCGTAGGGCTGCGGCAGGTGGCAGGAGAATTCTCCCAGGGGTGGAGGCGGCTCCTGGCAGTCCAAGTCAGGTTGCTGATGACTTAACTGCCGCTGTGCTTTCCGGTCGTGCTGAAGGTCACAGAAGGACTGCGACGGACCAAACTGGGCTCGACCCCCGCTTTTGAAATCGGAGAAGCGGCTCAGCGCGTCGTAGTCCGAACGGTTACCACTACGGCCGTTGCCGCCGGCTTGCGGTGGCTCGGCCGCGTTTCCGTTGTCGTTTTGCACGGCCGACGGGAGCTGATGCGAGGCTGTCAACCTCACGGGCTCATCCTGCATGTTTTGCTGATGCACAGCGACCGGCGAGAACGGAGGGGACTCGGCGCTGGCGCAGGACACTGACGGCGAAGTGGCGGAGAAGTGGTCGAGAGCAACCGGAGAGGGGGTCGAGTACGATCTAAATACGCCTCCGCCGAACAGTGTAGTGCTGCTGTTTATAGTCGCTGTCTGTAGCAAGCCAAACCCGTAATCACCCATTTATTTGCGTAAAAATACAAAAAAAAACAACAAAACCCTAGCTTGCGTATCCACAGCCTTGTGAAGAACAAAAAGGAGAACGCACGGTAACCTCTGTCGCGCAGCTTTTAACTTCCTACACCATACGGCGGGAGAAGGAGGAGCTTTGGTGCAGTCGGTCGTCGATTCTCAATAAATATGGTAGTCTGCTGTCAGCCTTGTTATCTGTGGCAATCTTACGTTTTATTATTGTTGTTGTTGCTATTGTTATTTTTTTGTCTTTTTTTCTTAGCCGTGAGTCCTCTCCGACCGACCGTGCATCCTCCTCCTCGCGTTACCGGCTGATCTCCTGCGGCAGTGGATTAAAGTGCCTCCGCGCACGTCACGAGCGCGTCACGGTTTTCGTCCCGGGACCCCGCCCCATTCGGGTGCGCGCTCCAGCTGCAGAGGAGCGCCGCAATGTTTACGTCATTCGATTCGTTATTCATGAGGTGCAGTAGCTCGCGCCGTCGCCGAGGCTCGGGCTCGCCGGTAAAGAGCGCTCGGGGATGTTCCTCGAGCTCGCGAGGTTTGGGCCCGTGACACCCGTTAAGACGCACGGGGCTTACACCCGTCGTTTCGGCATTGGGCTCCGTGTGCTGCGACATGGCTGCATGCACAGAATTAACGCAGATCTCAATAAGTCATTAATTCCTTGAAGCATCTGCATATGAGACGCTCTTTGTGCGTTATTCATCTTGCCCAGTTATTATTGAACTCGTCTATTATTAGTGGCAGAGCATTCATGCTATTCAACCTATAAAGCCATTTGCAACAAAATCAGCCGTTTATATTCGATTTGCTCTAAGCGCGCACAGCACCGCTCTGCATATAGGAGCAAGCGGAGAGACGGACCCGGCGTGCACGCCAGGCAGCGTCACGATGCGCAGTGACGTTCTGCGCTAAAAATAGCTTCTTAAAATGCAACCGGGCGTCTGGGTGTCATGCTTTATGCATGCTTAAGCGGCAGCCTCATTCTTTTGAAGGCGCATTTTCTGTCGCCTGCGTCCATCGCTTTGAATGATCCGACCATGTCTGACAGATGCGATCGATTGTTTCTTCTAGGTCAAGGTAGTTTCGTTTTAGCCTTATTTCTTATGCAGTGCGTTGGTGGTTGGCATCACTAACCTACTGGTGGGATATAGAAAAAGAAATGCCCAGTATGACCAGTTAAAGATCAGTGAAGCTTTTTACAGGGTCCTGTTTTGAGATTAGTATAAGACTACTGCATCTACGCTATTAACTTTACTCCTATGCTATTAAAACAATTTAGACCATTTCACAGCAGTGAAGTAAACCTGAGGCTAAACAGAGGTGAGTCCAGAAAATGCATTGTTTTCTCTTTAAAGTTCTCATTAGGAACCCTTCGAGTCACTGATCAAATCACACCATGATAAGCCTCTGGCTTGGTAACACTGATCGGGCAATCATTAAGCCAATCAGTGATGGAGCCCTCAGTAAAGGTTACCATTACAACAAGTGTATTTACGTGATAGCTAAACCCATCAAAAGAGACCTTCGTACATGAAAGGGTAGCCTGCTCGAGATTGTGAGGAAAGTTTGATTAGCGTTCATAAAATCTCGACAAAGAAAAATAAGATAGGTACATATGAACAGCTACTAATGTGGCTGTAATATGAATATTATAGTGAAAGAAGGATTTCCATTGCTGACAGTTCGTCAGGAAAGAGGTCTACAGAAGGGGATGACAAAATTCAGGGTGCACTGATATGGCAAGATATTGCATTTATATGGTTCTGCATAATGCTTCCGCTGGTGCATATATGTGGAATCACTGTTTCTGCTCGATACTGGAGAACCACAAATGACTTTTTAATTGAGCCAACACTTAAAGATGAAGTTATATCACAACATTATTTCCAGTGCTGTCAGGACAGTGGGGCAAAATATCAAGAACTGCTTTACTTGGACAAAAAGACACAGGACAAGGGTGCAAAGCACCCTGGAACAGGGGCCACGGGGTGATCAGCGCAGGCATACGGGAGGTGTACGGGAAGTGACTATAACAGGATGAGGAGGACACCAGGAAAACACACACACACACACACACACAGACAATCTAATTTACACATCGTCATCCTACAGAGATGAAACAGCACTGTTTTTACGCACAACCAAAGGCCAGCTGGCGCTTTCATTGTGCGTGCGTGCGCGCGCGCGCGCGTGTGTGTGTGTGTGAGTGAGTGAGACGGGGGTGGAGAGACACAGACAGACAGACAGAAGACTGAATGATCCCGTTAGTGAGCAGAAGCGCACAAGATAGCCAAACGCTCATCTGCTTCCTCAAAAACATATATATCACACTTTAGTGATGATACATGGAATGTTTTCTCAGCACTTTTTATGGGTCAAATTACAGACAAAAATGTAATAAACGGATAAAAAATAAGTGCAAAAGAGATTTTGATATTATAGTGTATAGGAAGTGTATGTAATGTTTATGTAAGCATATGTGGCATGTTTTTTAATAATATTTTGTTGATTATTTTTGTTCATATTAGTAATTATTGACAACTAC
>NC_137517.1:5690000-5702500 GCF_041902795.1 Electrophorus electricus
GACTACGGGGATACATGATCAAAGAAACACATGAACGCAAACAGGGTAAACAGGCTATAACAGATACGAGGAAGAACTCTGAGACTAACAAACAAGAAGGCTACAAGTAACACACAGGCTTGGAGGACAAACTCACATACATGCATACACGGGCTTTCAAAAACATTCACCAAACACAATCGCACAAATTCAGAGAAACAACCACAACGAATGGCCAAGCCCAAGGCCACACAGCAGGCTTTAAATACATGAACTTAAGGTAGAAACGAGGGACAGGCGTAAGCAATCAAATGAGGGGCGGAGAAAACGAAACTGGAACTAAAATACACAAGACAGGGAAAACACGGAAGATGGAAGGGACTAATCGTGACACTGTGCATCTAACTGTACATCTACCTGTGCATCTAACTGTACATCTACCTGTGCATCTAACTGTACAGAGTCGACAGGGACACAGAACTCAGAGAAAACCAAAGGAGGAAGAATCTGCTTCTACTACACTAGCCTTCTACGTTCAATCTCACCAACACCACACAGGAAATTAAAAGTTCTCACCATATCTCACTGCAACTTTCATTTGATGATCTGGCATCAGCCAACAAAACGTGGATAAAACCACACAGCACGCAGGTTGTAGTTGGGGTTGTGGTGTCAGTAAAGTGTTTAAAGTGTAACTCTCTCGGCTGCACAGGACATGGTTAATATTCCCTGGGCTACAACATGGATGGGTGTATGTAAGGTTTTTGTGCGTAAATATTAACGAGACCAGACAAAACCATTCAGGATTTTTGGTTTGAGCAATGCGTACATGGTATGTTCACTGACTGGCAATATAGTCTGGCCAGCTGGTCATAAATAAGTTTATCCTCACTTATGTCACCTGGCAATACAATCTCCTGCCACACTGGCCTCTTCAATGCCCTGGGAAATATTTTTCCAAGGTGGAGGAAATTGTGAACAATAAGCTTTTAAAAGCAAACACAACTGAAAACCTTTTGATTTCTTTCTTGAAACTTCACCATCACAGTGTTGAAGAACCACATATTTTACCCTGTATCCCAAACAGACCTTCCCAATCATTGTTTTTTTTTCACACACGAGTACACTGAGTGTCTTGCAGACGATTTACAAACACATTGACGTGAACGTGCATGAGGTCACGAGTCCATAAACGCTACCCGTGTCGCGTGCACAGCGTCCTCGTGACCAGCAGATGTCTCCCACGCACGATGAACGACGCTCCAGCTTCAGCTGGCCATGTTCCTATGTGATCGCCTGCTCCACAAAGACAGGATTACTACAGCGGACCAGCGTCCAGTCAACTCAGCCTTTACTGCAGTAGGTATAAATACATTCGGGGAAACTAGGCACAGCCGAGGACGACAAGACAATTCGCATGGCCCGAAGTGACTCAAATCTATAAATCTGAATTATTTTTTTTTTTAAAGTTGTGTGGACACACAAATCACTTGTGTGTTTGTGTGTGTGTGTGTGTGTGTGTGTGTGTGTGTGTGTGTGTGTGTGTGTGTGTGTGTGTGTGTGTGTGTGTGTGTGTGTGTGCGTGTGCGCGTGTGCGCGCGCGCGCTATGTCGAAAAAGAGATGCATTTATGTTATAAATACAGGTCACTTGAAATGCACACAAAAACAGAACATGTGGAACTACAACGCTAAGGGAGGAAACCATGACAAAACCCAATTCTGTGTCAAATCCACACCCCCGTGTAGCAGGAATGGGGTGATCCCTTATTTATGACCACAATTTTCACTTTTCCTCTGAGAGCACAGACACAGAATCCTCAGGATCCCAATCCGTCAGTGACAAGGCAAAACATTAGACAGTCCACCACCGTGAAGCTTTTGCAGTTGGTTTCTTGAAAAGTATTGCAAATTAAGTCATACAAATGTTAAGATGAGAAGCAAATTATTTTGGGTTTGTTTCCTGACATAACTGCTTGAAAATTTGTTAAAATATCTTATTAAGACCAGTGTCAAAATTAGGTTTGTTTGCCCAGTTCAGAAATACAGCTTTTTATTTCCTGTCCTGAAACTAATTGGCAATGCAGGTGGCAGTGCTCCTCAGTATTCGGTTCAGTGTTCGGTTCAGTGTTCGGTTCAGCTTCTCTGTGTTTGGTGTTTGGTTCTGTGATGGTCCACTCTGACTCTGGGTTTATGGAGCACATTGTTGTAACCTGCTCTCATACATTTGGTGTAGTGGACATAATTCAGTCAGCTGGGTCGATTTTGTAATGCAGTTTGTCTGATGCTGTTGGCCTCAAGCCAGTGGTGACAGAATAATGCTCAGTTGTGCAGAAACAATAATAAAAAATAATCCTCATCTCAAATAAACATCATGCCTGTCCTTTAGGGATGTTCCTTCTGAGCATCTAGTATCTTTGACTATGCTTCTGCACAGTTACTGAGCTCTTCACTGGTAAGAACAATGGAAAAGCTCTGTTAATCATGTTATGGTGTGCACTGGTTAGAAGATCAATGAATGTCACTTTCCCCTGGTCCACCTGCAATCTGCCCCTCTGTAGGTGTGAAGTGGTGGACTACCTGCCCTGGGCAGAGTATCCAGTACTTATCCCTGATTCTGCAGTAGTGTAGACACTACACTGAACCCCCACACAACTTTCAGATTACACCCAATCATCTCTGTCTCCAACCTCACCATTACATTTTACTGATGCCTTTATCCAAAGCAACCTACAATTCTGATTGAACACAGCTTGAGCAACTGAGGGTTAAGGTTCTTACTCAGGAGCCCAACAGTTGCAACCTGTCTGCAGTAAGATTTGAACTGGTAATCTTCTGATTACTAGTTGAGTATCTTAACCACTGAGCTACCACTGCCCAGCAATATGTAACTGAGTTAAAGCCCTCTCAGCCCAGGGCACACTCATGCACAACAACTCTCTCTGGATTATTAAGACATAGTGATGTCTGTGGTCTGTATTCTACAGTAGTGAGATCATCAGACAGGTGGAGGTGTGGATGAGCAGTGTTGGGGTCCAGATTAACAGGGGCTGGTGAGAGAACAGAATGAAACATCGTGTTGTTTATGTGATGAGGTCACATCTACACACTGCAGACCCTTTACTTTGAGTAAAATGACTTTACAGATATTAAACCTCCTCATGTACTGTATGTCTGTGTTCATCATGCTTAAGTCTAACCTGATATGAATCTAATGCTTTTGTATGTGGAATTATAGGTGTTAAGAGTCTATTGGCATGTTCTTTTACAGTTTCTGTGTGGACTGGATCTGTTGTATCTACTGTTGTAAAAGAATCTGTAAAAGAGAATCATCATCGGTGGTTCTTCCTATAGCAGCACTGTGCAGTACCATTTTGGCTTAGTGAGGCCATTTTTGTCAATTGTTTGTTCATATCAGTTATTATTTGCTTATTTTATGTGATTTTGTCATCATACAACAAACTCTCAGAAGCTAACCTGCTCTAAACAGGCCTGCAGTTTAGTTTAATTGAGCACAAACCTGGTAGCCCACTAATTACGTCTACATATGTTACACTTATGTCAGCAATATGTGAGACTTAAGGATGTAAAAATCCTATTTGTGTTATGATGGCTTTTTAATGTTGGGATCTCTCGCACTATACAGTGGTTTCCCAAGCACAGAATACAAATTATTTACTCATAAATAAAATCGTTTGTGCACTGCAGAACCAGAACCAGATCAAGGCCAAGAAATCCACCATATGAAAACTAAAACTCACTCTACTGGAGAATCTTCTGCATGTTCTCCCAGACTCTGAACTTCAGGTTGGAAAGATGTTTTGCAACACTGATCAGAGCTCCTGACATCTCTTGGGTTCCTCTGGAGTGTGGAGAACTCTGAAGATCTCGATGTCAAATGTAAAATGATACTACTGTCTACAGTTTACAAATAACTTTATTTTTTTTACTGAAATGAATGTGAAAATGTAATTATCCAAATATTGTCTCTCAGGATAGTATATCAAAGTGGGCATACGAGAACCACTTATTGTCTCACTGTAAACATCCAGTTCTGAGAAGGAAACAAAAGGAAACTTGTACGCTGAAGTGAAAAACAGTTTTAATTGCATCATTGACATTTACGGACCGAGTTTAAAAAAAAAAGTAATTTCAATTAGCTTTGTAATATGACGGTCAGATATTTTTCTTTTATACAGGGAAATGAAATCAAAGCCCCACGGGAAAAACAAACAAACAAATGTCTGGGAACAAACTCAAATCCTGGAATATTGTAGAAATCTTTTATGTCGTGTTTTTCATTTGCAGTAGGGCATTTAACGTCTTTATTTGTGTGTGAGAGAGAAAGAGAGGAAGGGAGACCAAGATGAGCAGGGGAAGTGATTACTTGTAAGAGCGGAATGTCCGCAGCTTCACTTTTTCTCTGTTTTTCGCAGTTCGCTACCACAACTCTTGTACTCTGCGTTCTTCGAAAAATACTCTGATATTCGTTTGTGTGCCATTTTGGCCACCCGATGCTAATTATATAAATCTATCTACATCTATTTCATCCATTGTTGAAAATAGACTGATAGGTAGCACAACAGTCTACCGGAAGCAGACTGTTAATTTTTGTGTCCCCAGCAGAAGACATTCAGTGTGTATGGCCTCGTAGCCTAAAGCCAGGGAAATGGGGGTCAAACGGATGCTGTTATGGACCAATTTCTCTTGACGGGCACTAGATGGCGCCAAATGCTTACTCGTGAAAAAGACTGCGGTATAGATGCTTAAGAAAGAACTTTTTGACATAATCTGGCACAATGGTCTATTCTACAAATGACTGGAAAGCGGTGTAGGGAGGAAAGCATACGACATTATCAAATCCATGTGCACAAACAATAGGTACGGTAGAAATATTGGCAACAAATTGACCGTGGCGTGAGACAAGGCTGCAGCTTAAGCCCAACATTATTCAACATTTACATCAATGAACTAGCCACCATTTCAGAACACTCTGCACCACCTGATCTCACACTACCCAATTCAGAAATCACATATCTGGTCTATGCAGACGACCTGGTTCTACTGTCAGAGCAGGAGATACAACAGAACCTGGACCTGCTGGAGCAGTACTGACAGACCTGGACCTACTGAATCAGTACTAACAGACCTGGACCCTGGACCTACTGGAGCAGTATTGACAGACCTGGACCCTGGACCTGCTGGAACAGTACTGACAGACCTGGACCCTGGACCTGCTGGAGCAGTACTGACAGACCTGGACCCTGAACCTGCTGGAGCAGTACTGACAGACCTGGACCCTGGACTTGCTGGAGCAGTACTGACACACCTGGACCCTGGACCTGCTGGAGCAGTACTGACACACCTGGACCCTGGACCTGCTGGAGCAGTACTGACACACCTGGACCCTGGACCTGCTGGAGCAGTACGTAAAGCGGAATTGGGTCAATTTCCACTATTACTCAGAAGTCAAAAAAGGATTATAAAATACTGGTTACACTTAAAAACAGTGACCCCCACTGCTACCACTGCAAAGCCCTGCAATGCCAAGAGCTGAAGAGAGAAAAGAGCCCCCTCACACAGCCGGGCCCCTCACACAGCCGGGCCCCTCACACAGCCGGACCCCTCACACAGCCGGGCCCCTCACACAGCCGGGCCCCTCACACAGCCGGGCCCCTCACACAGCCGGGCCCCTCACACAGGTGGTCCTGACACTGAGTTCATTAACACACACTAACACTGTAACATATCAGCACCAGTCTGAAATACAAACATTCAGACCAACCCAAATTATTACGCTTCAAAAACAAAACTACATCACCCATTGGAACACACAAATACAAGCACAAAGCAAAATGCAGTGTACACTGTACACTGTAGAAGTCTACCTGTACACAGTGACTGATATTACACACATAACTATGTTGACAAAGTACAGGCTCAGGGAAAACAGTCTGGCCATCATGGCTGTCCAGAGAGCAGATACTCTGTCAGCAGTGCAACAAAGACACTGTAGAGACAGACATTTAACCAAATACGACACATTTAATTTACAAAATTAGAGAAGATCCACCCCAAAGGTCTACGGAACACTGACAAACTGCCCATTTTAAAGAAACAAAGAAAGAAAGAAAGCAGTGCATTAGCTTGGCGATATATCTCTGCCTGCCATAACATACACACACACACACACACACACACACACACTCACACGCACACGCACACACACCACACACACACGCGCACACACGTGTGCACACACACGTGTGCACACACACACACACGTGTGCACGAACACACGTGCACACGCACACACACACACGTGTGCACACACACATACACACACGCACACACACACACACGTGTGCATACACACGCACGCACACACACACGCACACAGAGACTATATTGCCCAGTTTATAAACACCTTTATTATTGTTATTATTTATTATTGTTATTATTTAATATTATTATTTTTTTATTTCTTTCCTTTCACTTCTTCCAATTATTATTTCATACCAATTTCAGTTCTTTTCAAGCTCTTCATTATAACAGAATTCCTGATTCCCTTAATTGCAAAGGTCCACTCATGTTGTAATACTGCTTTGGCAAGACTGTTATTGCATGTGGTCATGCCAATAAAAATTACTGAATTGAGTTGAACTGTTGAATTGAACTAACGTAGAACCTCAGCAAGTACTGTATGCGCAAGGTTGTCGGGAGCTCATGATTATGCAAAATACTTAAAAAACCTTTTTAGTTTCCTTTTAAATCCTCTTTTACGGGCTTCATCAAGCTTACTGAGCTGCACGTCTGCTTTCTTGTCCACGTGTCATATACGTGTTCTCTCCCTCATTGAGAGTATGGGAGTTCTTTTCTCTTTTGCACCACTAGAGGGCAGCACAAAGCCTACCTTCAATTTATTTATTTCTCGAGTGTCGAGCAGTGTCGCCTTTTCACGATCAGTCATAAAACCACAAAACAGGCTCTTCTGTTAGTTTAATCTCGTACCTTCTGGTTAGTATTTGTTAACCTGACCCACATGTTAGTGCGTCACGTTGATCCACCCATCACGACAGTGTTCGTGTGCTCCAGCCCGCCCCTACAGTACCAGACTTTACTCAACAGTGTGGAGGTGGCGTCATTAATGAAAATGCATATTACATATTTTATACAGAATTAGATTCAGTGATTGACCAAGGAAACCGCAGAGCTGGAGAGTAATTCTTTAATTACTCGTTGTCATGGTCCCCTCCTCCGGCGCCGTGATTACACTTGTTAATGCCTTAATGTGTTGTTTATGCTTTCATCTCTGTCTCCTATCTCTGTGGTTCTTACTGCCATTTTGTATAATTTTATTTATTTTATAATATTTTATTACTTTTGATCAATGGATGTAGTTTGTTTTTATTACCCCGTATTCTGATATTTCAGTATAATTATTGCTTCATTATTTCCTTTGGACAGACTCAGCGTTACGCGTCCTTAATACAAGTCAAAGGAAGAGGAACCGGGCTTGTTTGCAGCAGCTGAATTTTGCAGAGTTACAAAGTTATTGAAGAAATTAAAGATTGCACACATAATCTGCATGGGCTCTTTATTGTGAACATGTTGTCAGAGCCGTAATAGCTACTTCTAGTGCACAGAAGGATTAAAAGGTGCACACAGTACACTGCATGTGTGTGTCCAGGCGCAGTGAAAAGCTCGGGGGAGCGTTACTGTGACCCGTTCATGGTTCATGGAGTCTCCTGTCCAACCTCGAGCGCACCACGGAGCTAACTTGCACCTGACAAATACTTTTTCCTTTCTTATATTTACAATATAATGAAGCCTTTATATATGGAATCTCTATTCCTTAAAGCTGACATCCTGAAATTCCTTACAATACATCCAATTAAAATGTAATTATAGGGTTATAAATAGCCTGTACAATCTGAAGAACTGTGTATAACAAGTAGAACTTTGAGTCTGAAAAAGAGGTTATAAGGTAACGGATTAAACAGACTCATGGAAATTCTCTTTTTACACTCTCTTGTACATTTTGGGCATTTGTGTTTTTGTATTTACATGTACGGATGAATTTAGTCCAGCAGACCATAGCAACGTGAAGCCGACTGTTTTAAGATCTCAGACACCTTAAGCACGACGCTAACCTACCACATCGCGCCTCGTAAACACAGAGCAATGGTTCAGACTCAGCCGTTATTGCACTATAAACCTTATCACCCCTTAATCTACCACTTCAGAGGAAAAAAAACACACCACTTGCGATGTCTCGTTTTCTTCTCTGCGACTTCGTGTCCCTTGCTGTTGACTCCCCAGATGTCTTGTCTTGTTGTGATTGTGCCTTTCTTGTTGTGATTCCTTCCACACATGCTCCCACGAACTAAAATGCCTCTTTGTTGACCACATCTAAGAAAGTTGACTTTTTGGGGTAAATTCAGCATATTCCTTAAGTATGAATACACACATTGTGTGGATTTGGTCATTAGCGACACATGGGTCTGTTTAGGATGAAATCTTCATATGATTCTTATCAGATTCTTATCAGACTTTTCTTTTCTTTCATGCTTACATAAGCAAACGTTCATGCCGTCGCTGCGCTGTGTAGACACACACGCATGCACACGCACATGCACATACAGACACACATACGGATACACATATCTGTTGTGTGTGTGTGCGTGTGCGTGTGTGTGTGCGCGTGTGTGTGCGCGCGCGTGTGTGTGCGCGCGCGTGCGCGTGCGTGTGCGCGTGTGTGCGTGTGTGTGCGTATGCGCTTATAAATTAAATTAAGAGACTCTGAGACACAAGTCTCACTGATGTTTTTAGCCTGCAGTCTCTGGAAGAGTCAGACATCATTGAGAGGCCACGGCCTGATTGGATAATAAGATGAAATTGCACTCTACCAATCTTTTACTTTTACTGGATAACAAAATGAAATGGGGTGCTGGCGTGGCACTCTGTTTAGCCCTTTCATCTGGACTCCACCAGCTGATGTGTTCTTTTCTTTTTCCGTGTCGTCTCGTTTTTCCTTAAAGAAACGGACTTTGAGAGAGCAGCTTATTTTGGGAGCAGCTAACCGCTCATGTCAACAGACCGTGGATAGATGTTATCTCTGTGTGAGAGTGAATGCCAATCTCCTTTGCTTTTGTGTGTGTGTGTGTGTGTGTGTGTGTGTGTGAGAGAGAGAGAGAGAGAGAGAGAGAGAGAGAGAGAGTTGAAAAAAACCCCAGAGAGCACAGCAAAGTAAATCCCAAGCCTATTGGATCTCTGTGAAGTTGACACAACTGTGGCAGCTGTGGAGAATCTCCAGCAGGAAGTGGCAGCTCCGTCGCTTAGTGTGGGCTGCTTGCAGCTGAATTTACCGGAAACACAAACACAGCGTGGAACGTATCGTCCGCTTTGGCCACCTGCTTCGTGTGCCGTCACAGTAAGGCCTCGTCTAGAGGCTGGAGCCTCGTCTTGAACCCTGCGACCTGTATATCACATCTGCTGGACGGGAACCAAGGAACTCATTCTGAATGGGTCCATGACTGCTTAAGTTTACTTTACCGACCGACTCTTGTTTTTCTATCCATCTTTTCTTTCTCTTCCTTTTCTTGTCTTATTCTCGTTCATCCCTCACTTCTGTTCCTCTTTCACTTCTTTTTTTAACGGACTTCACCCAACCTGTCCGCTACCTACCCCCCCTTTTGCATATTTGGCGATGTCTCAAAGGACAGAGTGCCTCTCTGTGGGGGGGCACATAGCCCATGGCAGGGGTGGGGGGGGGGGGGGGGGTGAAGGTCAAAGGTCACATATTGTGTCTGCCGTCCTGTATAAGCCAATAAGAGCAGGAAGAGGAAGCCATAAACATCATCCGGACTGTTTACAGAAGGGCCGATCGCCATGGTGACGGGGTTCACAGAGTTAAAGATTAGATGGTTGGAAGCATTAACGCTCTGTCTTTCGGCGCTAAAAAGCTAAATAGGAACTGCCAGGAGTGCAATTACCCAGACTGTGTGTGAACATGTGCATGATGGTGCGTGAGATAGAGACACAAGAAGGGTTCTGAGTGTGTCTGTGTGTGTGTGTGTGAGTGTGTGTGTGTGTGTGTGTGTGTGTGTGTGTGTGTGTCCGTGTGTTTGTGCTAGGTAACATTCCCTTCCAAAAGAGTCTCTGCTCTCTCTGCTATCACTCAAGTGGCGTAAGAAGCTTCCGTCACACCATTACACTAAGATAAGATAGTGGTTCACCCTGTCAGGGCCGTATGCTCCAATTAGGCTGCAGAAACGTCCCCTGGAAATGAGTGCAACGTTGCCTCTGTGCTGTCATCTGGACCCAAGGTGGGTAGACTGTGGGTCAGAGAAGACTGCGGCTCCAGCACTGCACTGGGCCAGACTCTCTGTCGACTAAAGCAGAACAAGGTATAAAGTGAAATAAATGTCGCATAACAACGCACAGAATATCAGGACGTGGCGTGAAAGCTAACAGCAAGCCCCCAATGAAAGCAGCTTGGTCCTTTCTGCAGGAAGTCAAGAGATGCTACTTCCTGTTCCAGTGTCACAATAATGTCAGGTGCCTCATTCAGTTGATGGTCTGTAAACATGGCCTATAACAATCGATTGTTAAAGGAGGACACACATCCAACATGTGTGGTCCAAATATCTCCGGCATGGTTTTGGCCAGATTTTCTGCCAAAGCAGGTTTACACATCCACTAGATGGCGATGTTGCACCTACGCCAAACCCCGAAACGCAATTGGACAGTAACGATATATAACCATCAATATAAAATAGTTCCAGTTATAATAAATCTACTTACCTCATTATATTATCAGTGCGGTAAAGCGCGTTACTACATTTGTTCATTTGCACATAACCAAATTAATATATCTTTTAATGTAAAATAGCAGAAGTACAATAGGGAACTGGAATAAAATCAATCCTGTGCATCATAGTACGCATTCCTCGGGGGCTCCTATAAACACGTGGCGCTATATTAAGGAATCATAAAGAGTATTTAAACGTTTTAGGGAAACAAGGGCCTGGCCCTGAAACACACATAACTGCAGGATCTGGACTAACGGCTCTTATCTTTGATAAATATTTACCTCCCTGGGTTACGGCGGGGATCCGCACAAAAGAGCCTTCTGCCGCCGCGGTTTTCGCACCTCTTCTCGGAATATCTTTGCGCGAAGGAAAACACGCCGTTACCCTACAGAGAACACCCCCCCCCCCCCTCCCCGAGTGCGGTAAACAGTCCGGACAAGGGAAAGCAAACGCCGTGCCGGGTTTGCACAGACCCTGTGCTGGCGGCGCACGGCCGCGCGCTGCAGCCAAACGGGTGTCTGTAAAAGCAACGGACAAATCAAAAGCCCACAGACAAAAGAGTGGCGCACAAAGAGCGGAGCGAGGCAGACGTGGGAATTTCTCCGGCTACTGCTCCCCGTCTCTCTCTCTCTCTCTCTCTCTCTCTCTCTCTCTCTCTTTGCACCCCCCCCCCCCCCCCCCCCCCCCCAATTAACTTTCTCATTCGCGCGCAGGCCCCGTCTGAACCACGGGAGAAGAGCGCGCGCGCTACCTGCAGTTGAAAACACGCGGTTCCTTCACATTCAGCAGCTCACAGCATCATTTTGTGGCGGAATCGCCGTTTGTGGAAAAACACACTCACACACCCTATATTTTAATAAAGCAAATTGCACTTTTATATGTATATTTATATATATATATATATATATATATATATATATATATATATATATATATATATATATATATATATATATATATATATATATATATGAATTGTGTTTTGTGGATTACAGTGTTACGCAGCATCTCAAGCCCAGGCCACATTTAAGGCTGTCAGTGCAAAGCCGAAGAAATGCAAGCTGATCAGGGAAAAAAACGACAAACAGTCTGCATTGCCGACTTCCAAAAGTGTTTCAGACGATCTTTTTTCATTCATAAAATTCTGTTCTCGTAAAGAGTCCTGGGTTTGGACGGGGACCTGGGGGGGGGGGGGTATTGCGGGGGGGGGGGGGGGAGCGCGCTGCGGGGTCCGGGAGAAGTGGGCTGGCGCAGGGAGTCCCTCCGGAGCGCGAGCGGACGGAGTGCGCACTGTCTCCGCGCTCTTCAGTCGGAGTCTCAATAGCAGCCGCGCGGCAGGGGAGTGGGACGCTCTGCCAAAACTTAGGATACCCTCGCCACGAGCTGCGCCCGCCAGACTTGAGAGCGCCCGAGGAGCCTAGCGCACACCCCAAGAGGACAACTTTGCTAAACTTATCTCTCTCTCTCTCTCTCTCTCTCTCTCTCTCTCTCTCTCGAATCCAATTAAAACCAAGCAGCGGTTTCAGACTGTTTTCATTGAATGTGATGTCGAGAAGTTAAATATTTACGCTGCTGGAGGAGAAAAACAACAACAACAACAACAACAACAGAAGGAAGTTTAAACTGTGCAATCTCCTTTTGGACAGAAAAGAGCTAAAAGGTAAAGTAGTCTAATCGTTATAGTCATAGCATTAACTTTAGTATATGGT
>NC_137517.1:5707500-5732500 GCF_041902795.1 Electrophorus electricus
CGGATCGTTGTAAACCTCCTAGCGTCAGTGATATAAGGACGGGAGTGCGTTCTGAGAGCGGCACCGGATTGCCTGCTTCTGCTGGTAACACCGAAGAACCTCTTTCACCAGTGACAAAATTCTAAAATGCTGTTTAACGTCTCGGATGTGCGTAAAGACAGCAGGAAGACAGCAAAGGTCTGGGACGGTGGGAGAGAGCAGAAAGGATGTCTGTGTAAATGTCAGTGGGAGTGAAAAAGGAAGAAGAACAGGAAGAATACGCTGAAGAACAGAGGGGTTAAAGGAGGAGTGGTTAGCTGTGGGTCACTGCAAGGACACACACACACACACACACGCGCTCTCTCGCGCTTCCCCTGCGGTGAAATGGCAGTATATAATCAGGCTAATCTGCTGTCATTAGCCTGATTATATCAGCAGGGATCGCGGGACCTTCCCATCAGCTTCGATCGATGGGGGCCAGTCAATAAACAGAGGATATGATCTGAGTCCCACTTAGAAGTGGGAGGGGCGTGATTTGGTTCAGCACTGCATGCTGGGTAATAAGTGGACATGCACACACACACACACACACTCACACACACACACACACACACCATCGAGGCTGATCTGAATTAAAGCATAAATGGGGGTGGGGGGTTGGGTCGGCCGGGGTCATTTGAATCAGCCGGCGGAACCAAAAACTCTGAACCCAAAACCTTTAACGTCACTTGACCACAATGATAAAATGAATTTCAGATCAATAATTTTTACTCCTCAACTTCGGACATCTCCCACTACGGGGGTTTTAAGCATGCTCTCTTAACCACTTTATATGCCAGTGTCTCAGCTAGATCAAAAATACCGGAAGCCTTGAGTCATATCGGGTTATTCAATGGCAAATCTGACCAGCATTGTCAGAGCATTAAAGAACCTTTTACACGGAGCCAGGATAAGATCTGGCATTAGCACGCCAAGGAAGGAGGAGCGGTAAAACAGGCCACGATGGACAGATTAAGACGAGAGACCCGCCCCGGCGCAAACACACGCGAGCGCGCCAGAGCCGCAATGGCCGTCAGTGGTTTTATACGACATCACCAAGTGGCGTCACGTCCTCGTTATGGTGGGCGAGAGATAATTAGGTCGTAAATGAATATTCGCTGTGTCTTGGATGAACTCGGGGAGAGTGATGGCAAACCAGTGTGAAGTAGGATTGTTTCTATGTAGTCTAATGAAAAGAAAGTGTATGCGTGAGTCTGTGTATGTGTGTGTACTCTTTATAGAGCTGCATACCATAGGCCTAGCGCCTTCTGCTTCTGTGTTCAAATCAAGGAAGCATCAAAGCGCACTGACTCAGTACACGGGTCCATTTGCACTATGTGGTCCAGGACTGGTTCCCCTTGAAGCTGAACTATATGTGTTGTAATGGTGGGGCGTTTTACAATCCTGACACGCAGCACCTAAGTCCTCTGGCCTTTTCTAATGCCCGTTTTGGGAGTGAAAGAGGTCGTCAGAGTAAGATGTTGTTTTTTTTCCCGCTCATCTGCAAATGATTACGTTAAACCCGGACCGCCGGCTCGGTGACGGCACAGGCGGTGTACTGCGCACCCTGTCCTACCATCCGTCCAGATCCTTGTGTTTCTCTGTTTTTTTTTTTCTCATTTTCTTCTCCTCTGTTTCTCGTCCCCACAGGATGAGACCGGCGTTGGGCTGCCTTGGCGTGCTGCTACTGCTGCTCTTGGTGCTGGGGGCAGAGGGGCAGAAGTTGCCCACACGTGATGAAGGCCTGTTCCAGATGCAGATCCGGGACAAGGCCCTGTTCCATGACACCTCCATCATCCCCGATGGAGCTGAGATTAGCGGCTACCTGTTCCTAGACACCCCTAAGAAGTATGGCTGCACGTACACGAATGCATAAACCAGACACACACACACACACACACAGATTTTGTGGAATAAAAGAACACAATAGTTACGTCCAGACGTGCTTTCCAGGGAGGCTCCGTGTCTGCCTCTCGCCCGTCACAAAGCCAAACGTTCAGCATGGTTTCAAAGACACAGAGGACCTTGCTTTGCTTAGCATGTCCATGTGTGGACGCGTTTCAAGTGTGCTAATGGACAATGTGGAATCTATTACTGCCAGCATGCAGCTGATGGGTGTACTGGGAGACATGCATTATGAATGAACTGCTGGGAAATGCGTGTGTGTGTGTGTGTGTGTGTGTGTGTGTGTGTGCATGTTCGAACCAGACTCGCTTTTGATGAAGAAGTGGTCAGAGAAGCAGGTGTCTCTCGCAAAAGTGCACACCATCACACTCGCTCTCTCCCACGCTCCCTCGGGAAGATGGGATGGTCAATGGAGGGACAGGGGTGAATGAACTGTCCCAAACACTGTGTCCCCACGGCTCCCAGTGCCCCGGGTCTGCTCCCGCCCTCTGCTGAGGGAGGTCCCCTCGCACTCTCCGCCTTACCTGCTCCGTCCACATGGACCCAGTGAGCGGTGTGGTGGGTGGCGATTGCGGTTTTGTACTGGTTGCCACACGCGGCATGGGCCAGCGCGGCCTGGGCTTAAATCTTGTGGCTGACGGCTGACGGCTGTGTGAGAGTTGGCTGGATGTCTTTTCTGCTGGAGCGTTAACTACATCATGTAGAGCAGGTTCACATGAGCTCAGCTCTGCCGTTCCGATTCCATGCTGACTGCACTGCACTGCAAACTGCAACATGACATTAATGTCACAGGTAGCAAATGGAATACCCTTAAGTTGAAATCCCACATTTTTATACATACTGACCAAATTAGGGACGATAACTCTAGAGGCTGTGCCAGAGGGTGAGGTAATATACAGAGCTACAGTGGGTGATGTAATATACAGAGCTACAGTGGGTGAGGTAATATACAGAGCTACAGTGGGTAATGTAATATGCAGAGCTACAGTGGGTGAGGTAATATACAGAGCTACAGTGGGTAATGTAACATACAGAGCTACAGTGGGTGAGGTAATATACAGAGCTACAGTGGGTAATGTAACATATAGAGCTACAGTGGGTGATGTAATATACAGAGCTACAGTGGGTAATGTAATATGCAGAGCTACAGTGGGTGATGTAATATACAGAGCTACAGTGGGTGAGGTAATATACAGAGCTACAGTGGGTGATGTAATATACAGAGCTACAGTGGGTAATGTAATATGCAGAGCTACAGTGGGTGATGTAATATACAGAGCTACAGTGGGTGATGTAATATACAGAGCCACAGTGGGTGATGTAACATACAAAGCTACAGTGGGTGATGTAACATACAGAGCTACAGTGGGTAATGTAACATACAGAGCTACAGTGGGTGATGTAATATACAGAGCTACAGTGGGTAATGTAATATGCAGAGCTACAGTGGGTGATGTAATATACAGAGCTACAGTGGGTGAGGTAATATACAGAGCTACAGTGGGTGATGTAATATACAGAGCTACAGTGGGTAATGTAATATGCAGAGCTACAGTGGGTGATGTAATATACAGAGCTACAGTGGGTAATGTAATATGCAGAGCTACAGTGGGTGATGTAATATACAGAGCTACAGTGAGTGATGTAACATACAGAGCTACAGTGGGTAATGTAATATACAGAGCTACAGTGGGTAATGTAATATGCAGAGCTACAGTGGGTGATGTAATATACAGAGCTACAGTGGGTGAGGTAATATACAGAGCTACAGTGGGTAATGTAACATACAGAGCTACAGTGGGTAATGTAATATACAGAGCTACAGTGGGTGATGTAATATACAGAGCTACAGTGGGTGAGGTAATATACAGAGCTACAGTGGGTGATGTAATATACAGAGCTACAGTGGGTAATGTAATATACAGAGCTACAGTGGGTGATGTAACATACAGAGCTACAGTGGGTAATGTAATATACAGAGCTACAGTGGGTGATGTAATATACAGAGCTACAGTGGGTAATGTAATATACAGAGCTACAGTGGGTGATGTAACATACAGAGCTACAGTGAGTGATGTAATATACAGAGCCACAGTGGGTGATGTAACATACAAAGCTACAGTGGGTGATGTAACATACAAAGCTACAGTGGGTGAGGTAATATGCAGAGCTACAGTGCATGATGTAATATAGAGAGCTACACTGGGTGATGTAATATACAGAGCTACAGTGGGTGAGGTAATATACAGAGTCACAGTGGGTAATGTAATATAGAGAGCTACAGCGGGTCATATTGGTGCTCTTTGCTGTTATACCTCATCAGTGGGTCTACTGTGCCAAAACCATCACTATGTCCTCATGTGCTCAGAAGATTGTTGATTAGCATCATAATACTTTGCTAGCCCAGTGGCAGCAGAGCATAAGAGGTGAGACACGGTGGAACACTCAGAAGGCGAGTCTTCATTAGATAGTGTTTTATAAGGAGGTTGGCTAGCTGTGTTAGGGGAGATGTCTCGTGTAATTGCTATCACATATCGCATATGCTGTCAAATGTTATATATTAACACGTATGGAATTGCTGTAATTATACATACAAGCACACCAGTTGTGTACACTACTTTTTTGTGTTCAGGCAGTTCAAACTGTCTTGAAATTGGCACAGAAAACTGTTCTAGCTTTAAGGGCGTCATTCCGAAAGCCACCCCCATCTGGCTCTGTGGGCGCATGCGGACTCGCACGCTTCCTTTCTTTTCCCCAGGTACTACTTTGTGGTGGAGGAAGACAACACACCGCTGTCTGTGACGGTGACGCCGTGCGACACGCCGCTCGAGTGGAGGCTGACACTCCAGGAGCTGCCGGAGGAGGCTAGCGGCGAGGCCTCAGGTAACGGGAGCAGCTCCTCTTCTATGCCCAGGCAGGAGTAGGAGAGCAGGACCCGCCCACCTGCCACTCATCAGTACATCACCTGCACCGCCTGTTCTCGCTTCAGTTTTCAAAGTGGATGGATGCATGCGCCCAAAACGACCAGGCGGCTCTGGCCCAGATACGTTTACATTTATGGTATTTAGCTGACGCTTTTATCCAAAGCGACTTACAATTACGACTGAGCACAACTTCAGCAATGAAAGGTTAAGGGTCTTGCTCAGGGGTCCAACAGTGGCAGCTTGGCAGTGGTGAGGCTTGAACTGGCAACCTTCTGATTACTAAGCAATACTTTAACCACTGAATTTTAAAAACATGAGTTTGCATTGGCTTATAAACGATCACAGTCAATCAGTCAATCAAAATTTATTTATGTAGTGCTTTTTACTGCAGATGTTGTCACACAGCAGCTTTACAAATGTCTAAGTCCAAGCCCCCAGTGAGCAAGCCAAGGGCTGACAGTAGCGAGGAAGAACTCCCTAGAGCACGAGGAAGAAACCTTGAGAGGAACCAAGACCCATCCTCCTCTGGCCAACAACGATCACCACAATAATAAAGAAAAAAAGAAAAAAGAAGCAATTAATGTGCAGTCCAACTTTCTAGAGGTCCTAGTCTTGTCCCGACAGTGTGCTTGATAATAGGTATCTGAACATGTTGTCATTAGCCTGCTAGCCACTACACCGGAAGCTGTAAAACTAGGGTTCAGAGAAGGAAACTTCTACGATCACAGATCAATACATCTTTTAATCCCCAGCCACATATCTCCATCTGTTTGTCTTCCAAGGATTAGAGGCGATTAGAATCAGACGTTACGTCCTTATGTGTTGCTTTAAAGAACAGCGCGTCCCAGATACGCTTCCTTACGCCGTACTGCATGGGTCGCAGTGACCAACACGTGTTTTTCAGACATGCCACTGGTATTTGTATTTGTTTTAGTTATTTTATTTTATTTTTACTACAAATCCGTTTTAGTTTATGCTATTAAAACTGGCCCTTTTTATAAGGTGATGCCGCATGAGTGCGTGCCAGGCAGCGTGATGCCAGCCGGCTCAAACGACTTTTGAACTGCAGAGAGAGGCGGTTGCGAAAACGGTAAAAATAGTCGTCGATTGATTTACAAAAGCAGAGGAAAGACTGCATGACTGACCACGAATCTGGGTAAATATTTGTTGTCTGTGAAGTGGTGGGGCCCAGTTCTGCAGGGGCCAAGCTTTTCCTGTGTGGACACTCTTTAACTCTGTTTGTGTCTGTGTGTGTGTATGTGTGTGTGTGTGTGTGTGTGCATGTGTGTACATGAATGTGTCTGAAGCCAGCGCAGTCACACTTGGCCATAAACCCCAAGTGACGTCCACAATCTGGGAGAAAGAGGATGGAAACTAAAGAGGGGAAGAGATCATAGAGGATGAATAGTCTCTTGTTCTTTCCCGTAGCTCAATCAAATCAGCACATAATTCACGCGAAAAAGGGTCACGACCTCACCCCCCATCCCAGGAAGGTCGTAATTCTTCCCTGTAGCCTCTTGTTGTGTATGTCGGCCGGGCAGCTCGTCTCTTGTCGTCGGTCTGTCCCCCGATATTCTTCCTCTCTTTCCACCACATCCTCCTCTCTCTCTCTCTCTCTCTCTCTCTCTCTCTCTCTCCCCAGCTGGAGAGTCTCTGAAAGCACACAAATCCCAACAAACCTTGGACCCACAGCGCAGCAGCCGTGGAGTGGAGCAGCGGTTTCACTTAAAGGGGTGGGGGAGGGGAGAGGAGGCAGAGAGGCTGTCATTACACACATGAAAGTGCTTGCACGCATCGTTTGTGCGTTATGTCCGTGTGGGCGTGTGTGTGTGTGTGTGTGTGTGTGTGTGTGTGTGTGTGTGTGTGTGCGCGTGTGTTTCCGGATGAGTCCAAAAGATGTCCATGTGTGCACGCTGCCATGATGTTGTCAGCTTGTGTGTGTGAGTGTGTGTGTGTGTGTGTGTGAGTGTGTGTGTGTGTGTGTGTGTGTGTGTGTGTGGAGGAGGTCTGGGTAATAGGGTCCAGACCCTCCAGCTAAAAGACAGAGCCCTCATCGTTCACTCACATATTAATCCACAGATCGGTTCCTTATTTAGTGGTTCTGATTTGACAAAATGTGTAACATTCCCCTCTTGGTTTGCCTTATGATTCTACTTGGCTGCTGTCCGTCGGAAAGAGTGGGTGGTTGAGGAAGAGTCATTCATCATCATCATCATCATCATCATCATCTGAGGTGGAGCAACAGTGTCTGCAGAGTTTTGTTTTGTTTTTTTTAAAACAGCTCTACATCCTATTTTTTTTCCCACAGCATGCACTGTATAAACATCCCGAGATGTACATCACTCTCCTCCAATCCCATCGTCTCTGTACACACTCGCTGTTTAGCCAGCACGTCCGCCGCCAACTACGCCTTTGAGCACTACGTGTGTTAATTTAACATGCCGGCGAGACAAACATAACATTGTGCTACCATAGGGAATAGGTCCGGACCGGTCCTGGACCAGTCCCAGCCTGGACTGGGCCCTGATTGGTCTGGACCGGGTCTGGACTGGGCCCTGATTGGTTTGGGCTGGGCCTTGACTGAGTTCTGATTAGCCTTACCAAGACCTGGTCTGATCCCTGATTGGCCGAGCCAGGACCCTGTCTGAGCCCTGATAGGCCTGGACTAGACATGGTCTAAGCCCTGATTGGCTGAGCCAGGTCCTACTCTGAGCTCTGATAGGCCTGGACTAGACTGGCCACAAGGCGACTCTGTGTACCACAGCCCTGGTGTTAGGGGTGAGGTGTCCCAATGATGTTTGGAGAGAAAACACGGCCGCTAGAAGTGTGAGTGGCCATCCGCCTTCCAGATGGGGGAAAAAGTGTGGAGGAAAGAGGAAAGTGTGATGTTATTGGAAGGACTGGGCAGCATTCATTGGTCATGGATCTTCAAACAACCAAAAAAAGTGGATTTCCGGAGTAGTCAGTTATTCCTAATGGTTGTGATAGCTTCCTCTGTGTGTGTGTGTGTGTGCGCGCGTGTGAAAACCAACAAGGTTGTGTATGTATGTTTTCAACCAGAAAGTGCCTGCAAATCATCTCCTCAGCACTTCTTACTGGGTGTGTGTTTTATGTGTGTTTGTATGAGGATATGTGTGTTCCCCCTAAAAAACCTAATCCAAGTGTGTGTGTGTGTTTTGCAGGTGAACCAGAGCCCCTGGAACAGCAGAAGCAGCAGGTCACGACCAGCGAAGGCACCGAGCTTTTTTTCTACAAGGGCAACGACGTGGAGTCCTTCATCTCCGCCAGCTCGCCTTCCGGTCTCTACCAGCTGGAGGTCTTCTCCACCGAGAAGGACAGCAGCTTCAAGGTGTACGCCAGTACCACGCCCGAATCTGACCAGCCCTACCCAGAGCTGCCGTACGACCCGCGGGTGGACGTGACCGCGCTGGGCCGTACCACTGTGACGCTGGCCTGGAAGCCCACCCCTACGGGCTCTCTGATGGGCCAGCCCGTGCAGTACTGCGTGGTCGTCAACAAGGAGCACAACTTCAAGAGCCTGTGCGCCGTCGAGGCCAAGATGGGCCCCGACGACGGCTTCATGGCCGCGCCCAAACCGGGCCGGGACTTTAGCCCGTTCGACTTTGCCCACTTCGGCTTCGGGCCAGCCGGGAACGAGCTCGGCAAGGACCGCTCCTCGTCCTTGTCCACCAAGCGCGCGCCAGTCGGCAAGGCCGCCCGCTCCTACGCCACCAAGCTCGGCAGGTCCTCCGACATACAGAAGCTCTGCATCGGCAACAAGAACATCTTCACCGTGTCGGACCTGAAGCCGGACACGCAGTACTACTTCGACGTCTTCGCCGTGCACGCGGCCACCAACGCCAGCACGGCGTACGTGGGCACATTCGCCCGCACCAAGGAGGAGGCGGCGCAGAAGACCCTGGAGCTGAAGGACGGGAAGGTAGCCGACGTGTTCGTGCGCCGGCGTGGCAGCCGCCTGCTTCGCTTCACCCCCGTGGCCTCGCACCAGCGCGTGACCCTGCACGTGCACGTGTGCCTGGACGCCGTGCAGCTGCAGGTGAGGCGCGACGGCAAGCTGCTGCTCTCGCAGACGGTGGAGGGCGTGCGGCAGTTCCAGCTGCGCGGCCGGCCCAAGGCCAAGTACCAGATCCGGCTGCGTGGCTCGCGGCGTGGGGCCTCGTCGCTGCGCGTGCTGGCGAGCACGCGCGCTGCCGGCAAGCAGCCCTTCCCCTCGCTGCCTGAGGATACGCGGGTCAAGGCGTTCGACCGGCTGCGCACGTGCGACTCGGTCACGGTCGCCTGGCTCGGCACGCAGGAGCGCAACAAGTACTGCGTGTACCGGCGCGAGGTGCCGCCCGGCTACGGCGAGGAGCAGCAGAGGCGTGAACGGAACCAGTGTGCGGGGCCCGAGACGCGCCGCAAGGCAGACAAGGTGCTCTGCAAGTACTTCCACAGCGCAAACCTGCAGAGGGCCGTCACCACGGAGACTGTCGCCGGCCTGGAGCCGGGCAAGAGCTACCTGCTGGACGTTTACGTGGTCGGACACAGTGGCCACTCTGTCAAGTACCAGAGCAAGCTGGTGAAAACGAGGAAGAACTGCTAAAATGCGTCAATAAAGAAATAAAAATGAGAAAATGTAAAAAAACACAAAAAACAAAACAGACTCTGCACAGAAGTAAATATATTATATATATAATGAGAGAAAAAAAGAAGTTTATTTAACTGGAAGTGATATTCTACTAAGTTGTGTGTTTTTTGCAGACTGACTACTTGGTGCACACCACCAGCTCTGTGCAGCAGATACTGAACTGCTTCTAAAGAGAGATAGCGTCCTGTGTATTTCTCCTAATGAGTTGGGTTAAGGAGATCCGTCAACGGGTTCCATTAATTATGGAGTCGCGAGCGCCGCCCCCTGCTGGCCGGCGCCGTCAACTCCATCCCTTGTCCTCGTTGCTATGGAACCGGAACCCCCACCCCCCCGCCCCCGTCCAGCTTTTCTCTGGCTTCAGCCACATCACGCGAACTGTGTTGACTCGCCTGTCCCCACTGCCCTCTGTGTTGTCCATTGGTCGGCTGGTCCAGCAACTCCCCCCCCCCCCCCCCGCCCCCCGTCGCCAAGTACTCACGACACGTTTAGGAGGAGTTCTTAAATTATTTTATACCTCTTAAAGTTCCTGTTTTGTTAATTGAGCTGTTATATTTTTGTTCGCTCTCGGCTATAATGATTTCTGCTATGTGTAAATTTCTCTGATGGGGCCGCGCGGTCGCCACGGCGCTGCCGCTGCTCGTCTTCCTTTGTCTGTGTATTATCTCATTCTGTGAGTGAATAAGCCGCTTTGGGGTCGTGTAAACGGGCTCTTGTCCGAGTGCTTCTGCCAATATTCATGTACATAAAACCCTAAATATAGAGACCAGTAATCCCTCTGGTGTGCGGCCTGGTGTTGTTTCTCTGCAGGGACCATCACTTACGCAGAACAGGGCGTGTGGATCAGCCTCCGCACGCACGCACACACACACACACACACACACACACACACACACACACACAGCCTCAACAGTGAACTTGTAAGCATGGCAAGGCAGCCTTGTGAATTATTAGCTCATCAGGTATAATGCCTCACCGGCAAATCCAAGACAATTCAGCCATGCTGGAGCGAATCAGGCAACCACAGAGCTGTGAGGGGGCGGGACTTACTGCTATTCCTTGTTGCCACCTGCAACCAATCAAGACTCGACCTGCTCAGCTCCATGGTGAAAGTGTACCGAATCCAGATGGCAACGCAGAACTCACGGTCAGGCGCGTTGAGACCCAATTTACTGACACTTTGCACTTTCCCCACAGATCTGCTCGGTGCTCAGACAAGTTGAAACCGTGGTTTCAATTTATTCCGTTTTTTCCCCGAAGTTCGGCAGGCTGTTGTGGAGCACAGGAAATCTGGGTCTCGCTACACTCACAAACAACCTGATGGCAGGCTTGCATTCACGATTAGATGCATGTGTGCAGGAACATACATGCATTGAAATAAACAGTGCCATTCAATACCACACATGAATGCACACGCGACCTCTTTTTCATCTGTCTCCCCCTCTCTCTCTCTTTCTTTCTCCTCTCGTAACCCTTTCTTTTCTCCCTCTGTTACACACGCATACACTCACAGCGAAGATCAGATACAGGTGAGCTCTAAAAGCTTTCTGCTTGGTGGCCAAGACAGCCCCTGCCTGGTGAACACATGCCGCTTGAGAAGACCAGTTCTCCACCAATCAGAATCAGACAAAGCACACTTGGGTTGCGCTGGCCTCCGTGCTGATCTGGACTAATTGTGAAAAGTTGGGAAATGTTTGGGAAAAGATCTGGGATTGCTGAGCTTTGATCCTGTATAAAAGAGGTCCATATACATGACCAGAGGGCGTGTCATATCGGGAAGACGTGTCATATCCAGAGGGCGTGTCATATCCGGAGGGCGTGTCATATCCGGAGGGTGTGTCATATCCAGAGGGCGTGTCATATCCAGAGGGCGTGTCATATCCAGAGTATGTGTCATATCCGGAGGGTGTGTCCTATTCAGAGGACATTTGGAGTGGTCAATCACAAAAAAAAGTTCCGCACACAAACGTGTTGTGTCCTCCATTTTCCGTCTGCATCTTTCTGTTGCACACAGACACACACACACACACACACACAGGAGCAGCGTCCATTTACCTCAGTTTATCCCTGGTCCTGGAACATTTGTTAACCCCATTTGCTGCAACTTGTTGCCAAAACTCACTCGGAAAACAACGATAACAGGGCTATCAAAACAGGACTTTCTCGCTGCGAAAGCAATTCACGATTGCATCATTAAAAAAAGACAAGGCTCAGATAGACCAAATAAACACATTCACGCTGCACCGGGGACTCCAGGGCTGTAAAAGAAGCGGCTTTATGTTTCTGAGGAGGACGTCTGGAAGAGAAGCGCAGCGGGAAGCAGCGGCCGGGGAAAATAAAGAGTGCTGGAAATATTCAAGAGCAAGCGCCATACACCAGCACTGTACTTTTAACTGTGATTTTTCCTCATGTGTATTTTTTCGTGTGTGTGCGTGTGGGGGTGTCCCAATTTTGAACTCAGATCTCAGTGACACTTTTGGAGGGCATTTGTGAAGAAGGCTCTAAATTCAGAGTGACACACACACACACACACACACACACACACACACTGATATTCCGTTTGTGGCACTTGTGTGTGATTCTGTTTGCATAAAAACAGCAGAAACGCTGAAAATCCTGCAGGCTCCCAGAGAGGCCCAGCCGGAGTCCTCAGAGGCTGGGGGTGTCTGCTCCATCACACACTCCAAAAACCCACACACACACACACACACTTGCTAAACCAGAACCTTGCTGATCCACTCCTGGGAACACCATCGTTGGAAACCGACATGTGAATACACTTTGAACCGTTCGTTTGATGTGTTCAACCTGTGGATGACTCTCGGCCCTCTGGACGTGCTCATGACACTCCAGCTGAGCTAGCTCACGGGTGAACCTGAGACGAGACGCAGTCACGTGGATTTAGATGTACAAAATCGCTACACTACACAAGATAGAACGTTCTGGGAAGAGACAGCATTGGAGGGTATGGCAGCATGGAAGACATGCACTACACCTGAGAAACAATAAACTGTAGCCACGAGCGCGGCACGTCACCGTTTAGTTGTCGTGAATCATCAGGTAGTGATCCCGTCTTCCAGCTCAGGCAGGTGTGTGACTGCAGGGATGGTAACAGTCTTTCTGTCGCTTGAGACTTTGTGCTGGCCCCTCCCCCAATTTCCTGCTGCACATGAGCCAGCACACACACACACACACACACACACACACATACACTGTATGTTGGGCTCAGGTCCACGTGCAGGTCCACAAAGAGGTGGGAAACGAGCGTCTCTGTCTGTCCAGGAGCGTGTGAGGTGTGGCTGCGTCTCACTTTTGGCAAAGACGTGAGAAGATCCCTCATGTAAAGCCGTACACCGGTGTTGGCCTTTGGACCGGAACCACATGTTCCACTGCTGGAACTCTCCTGAAAAAATCGCCTTCGTCTCTCCTGCTCCATCTTGGGTGAGACATGTTCCATACATGCCCTAAACCCTCTCGTCGTCCCTCCTTAGGGGTGGTCCCCAGCCTCGGTGGTCCTCGTCAGATGGCGGTGGTTTTCTCACGCTCAATCTGAACAAAGATCTCTGTCTTCTCTCACTCTGCTCTCGTCTCTACATTCTCTTTCTCTTTCTCTCTCTCTCTCTCTCTCTCTCTCTCTCTCCCAGTATCCTCTCCCAGGATCCAACAGTCTCCCAACAAAAGAAAAACCATTAACAGCTCGGTCTCGGCCATGCGGGGATGGGGAGAGGAGCCCCGGCCGGCGGGGGTGGGGCAGGACCGGAGCTGGAGCCGGCCGGTCTGCTCCTGAGCACCGAGGTGAAAATGAAACAGGCAGCAAAGAACGTCCCGACCTTGCGAGATCACTCGGGATCAGGCGCTGGGCTCCGGCAGAAATATGTCCACTCAGGAGGAAAATCCGCTACGCGGGGAGCTGTGTTGCCAAACTCTGGTTCCCCTGAAGAGAAAATATTTGCTCAGAGAAAAAGAAGGCCTGGAGTGAGAGAGAGAGAGAGAGAGAGAGAGAGAGAGAGAGAGAGAGAGAGAGAGAGAGAGAGAGAGAGAGAGAGAGAGAGAGAGAGCATGCTCTAGACCAAGTATGACTGTGCATGCTCTAGACCAAGTATGATTTTCTGTTATTTTGAAAAACCTTACTTGCACCTTTTGAGAGAATTCTAGTTCCTGGGTTCCGCTGGTTCCTGGGTTCTGTTGGTTTTTGGGTGCTGTTGATTTCTGGGTTCTGTTGGTTTTTGGTTTTTGGGTGCTGTTGATTTCTGGGTTCTGTTGGTTTCTGCAGGTCGGCATTTGCTGTTTGGCTATGTTCCTCAGGTCCGTCTCAGAGGCCATGAGTTTGCTCAGTTTGCAGTCGCGATGATGACATATGACAGACTGTGTCTTGCACTCAGAGAGTGCAAGCTGTGATGAGTTAGCTGTGTGCATGTGCATGTATGTGAGTGTGTGAGTGTGTGTGTGTTAGGGGGTCGGGTCTGAGGTCATTGGATCCTAATCATTGCAGCCCTCCTTTACAGCAGACGTGCTGACAGCAAGGCTGCGAAAGGTCATGGGTCATTGGTGCTGGGGGTCGGGAGTAGGGGCCACACAAAGACCACAGTTAGAACTGCCCCTGTCTCTGTCCATTACACACATCCTCTGTCCATTACACACATCCGCACCCATATATGAATGCACACCTGTAGTCAATCACCCATGTACACACACACTCACACACAATCAACAAATTTTGTGGAAACTTTGATGTGGGATGTTTAAATGTGGAAACGTTAATGTTGTATAAGATTTCTTTGAAATGTATATAACCAATTAGATTTCAGAGGAAAAAAAGCAACCTTTTTTTTGGTAAATGGTTTCCCTTTAAAACAAATTTCCAACAACACACACCGGGATACAGTTAGCTTGTGTAGAGGAGAATTGTAAATAGTATGTTTTTAGTATGTGCTCATTTAATCATGTCTTCAGCGATTTATTTTTCTGTTGACTTGAATTTTTAAAGAGCCAGAGTGTGATTCTGCATTTGCTCCATTACACCAACTCTCAAACAAACAAGCATATGGTTCTGTCTCCTTTGAGGACCCCAGATCGTAACCACGTCAACCAAACACAGTCACATGACCATCTTCTCCACCAATCAGGATGTTCTGGAGATGGAGAAGTGGCTCCTCATAGAATGCTTGAACATGGGTGGGGAAGGATTAAACCAGTGCGTCACTTCACTGACAGTGTCCTTATTAGAAGAGAGAAGAGATCGATCGATCTATCTATCTATCTATCTATCTATCTATCTATCTATCTATCTATCTATCTATCTATCTATCTATCTATCTATCTATCTATCTATCTATCTATCTATCTATCTATCTATCTATCTATCTGTGTGAAAAAGCCATGCACACTTGATTACACAAAAAGCTCTCATGCAGAGTAACATGTTGGTTTGTGTTTAATGGTGCAGTCAATAAAGTCTGCTCAGATGTGCATGTTTATGCATGTGTTCACAGATGTTTGCTGGGGTGTGTGTGTGTGTGTGTGTGTGTGTGTGTGTGTGTGTGTTTGTCCCTCATCTCGTTGTCAGGTACATAGATTTAGAGAGATATTTGTTCTGTGCAGAACATCCGTTCCCTCCAAACTTGTCCCTGGATAAAACCTGCCTCCAATTAGTCTGGGTTGCCAGGGCCTTAGGTAGATCAAATGTGGAGAATTATACTGAGAACCAATTCTGAGGATGTTGTTGGCTACCAGATTGCACTTATTTTGCCAGCGTTTAGCCCCTGTTAAGTACATTCTGTTTGTGACAATTTGCAGAGCACAGTATTTGTACTGACATACCCTGGTGTGCATTGACATAATCCATCGGTATCGAGATGTAAGAATATTGGCTTAAATAGCTACGCTTACACACAGCCATTGCTTGAGCATTTTCATGTGCAAAAAGCTTGTAGTGGAAATCTTAGTGCTCACTTCATCCATTTGTTCTAACTTCTAATGTGCACTGTTGTCTGATAACTTCTTTTCACTTCCTTGGGGACTGGCCTATCAAAACATCAGAACAGCAAGACAAAGCGTCAGCATACTGATGACCTGGAAGCAAAGCTCATGGACGAATTTGTTCCCCACTAATCACACTTCAGATGTGGATGAAAACTAGAAATACTGGCTCAAACAAAGAACCCAAAACACCACCACCTTGATGGTTTGCCCAGGTCCGAGTCCTGGCCACATATGTTAGCTGGCTATAACCACACGATGATTACATGAAAATGTTATGCTTTCCAAAAAAAACCATTAAAAGAAATTAAACAAAATAAAGGTTCAATAAGTTACAAAAACGTGGTGTTGTGATTGATTTGTTTAGAGCAATTTTCGAAAAATAATGGAATATGGACAGGCCCAGTCTACAGACTCATGATGTTAGGAAAATTGCGCGAAGATTAAGAAAATTGTACTGAATGGAGTTCATATGGCGCTAAGGTGAATGGCAATGCTTCAAAAAAAATCATTAAGTCGTTTTTAAATCTTCAAATCCCTATTTCTAGCCCCGCAGTGCAGGAAAATAACGTTAAATTGCTCGCCAAAAACACACTACAGCTGCTGCCGTGTCTGAGGCGTAAACACATCCTCAGATCACCTCGGCGAAAACGTGTAGCCCTTGGTTACAAACTTTCCACCAATCACAGCGCCGCGTCGCTCTCCGCGTGACGGGAGCAACATGGAAGTGCGGGGCAACGTCAAGACCCCGAGCGACGGTCTCCCGAAAACTCCCCGCGTCTCTCCGTGAGAGGGAAGCCCAACTTCTCGCTTTCTGTCGCGTAAATGTCCGTTTCGAGGTCCGGTATCCGTTTGCCGCGGCCTCAACGACCATGCTGGGCATGTACGTGCCGGACAGGTTCGCGCTGAAGTCTTCGAAAGTTCAAGACGGAGTCGGGCTGTACACGGCGAGGCGCGTAAAGAAGGTCGGTCCGTTTCAGACGGAAAACAAAAAAAACCCCAAAACGCGACAAAACGAGCGTTATAGATGTGGACGCGTCCTGCATCCACACGCCGTCGGCGGGCGAAACGTTTGGTTGCGGCAGTGTCTCGTGTCTGACTTTAGTTCTGTCCACAAGTTATTTCATCCTTTCTTGTGAAAAGGGTGCGGGGGAAGTGCCACGTATATAGGATAGCTAGCTAGCCGTGTGCTGACCGAGCTTTCCTTCAAACGTGTCGGCGGCAAGTTCTCGCCGCCGGAGCGTCTTCCTCACAAAAGCGTTTAAACGCGAAGCGCATTCGTGAGGTCCGTTCCTCGCCGTGGACGCCTCTCGCTTTGTTAGATTTGAAGGAGGGCGGAGAGTGAACTTTGTTGTCGGCGAGGTCTGTGGGAGAAAAGGGCCAAGGTTTGCGCTTTAAAAAATAAGAGGGGGGGAAAAAAAAAAGCGGCGAAAGCAGCTCGACTTTCCCAGAGCAACATGTTCGGGGCTTTGTTTGCAAAACACCATCTTTGTTGCAAGTTTTGGTTTTGGCCCCGAGTGCATCAAAGCGAGACTCCTCAGTCGCTGTGTCGTGTTGCAGGGAGAGAAGTTCGGTCCGTTTGCTGGGGAGAAGAGACTGCCCGGTGAGCTGCATGAGAGCATGGATCCAAGGCTGATGTGGGAGGTGGGTGCACTCAGCCTTCACCCCGTTTGGAGTGTTTGACAACGGCAAAGGCATCTTTAGTAACGATGACCTAACATCCAAATTCTTCAGAGTGCCTATCAGCAAGCCCTTCTGGGAAGACTTCATGTGCTGCCTGCTGTTTTGAGCCATATTTTTTTTTTCTCTCTCTAACAGCCCCAGAGGTCTACATTAAAGGGCTGTTAGGGGTGGTCATTTTCTGTTTTTCTTTTTAAATTCTTTTCCGTAACCCATTTACTTGTGCATCTCAGATCATGTACATTTATCCTGTTTAAATGCAGCCATGTTAATATGGTCACTGGCGTAGTATGCACTAAAGTTTGTCTTGCATGGTGGTTGTTCTGCTGGAAGGCAAGACGACTAAGGGATGAACATCACCTCACCTTAATGGTCCATAACCCTGTTCTGTAGAAGTCAGATGTATGCACTGAGCCGAAGGCCATATCGTGAGCCCTCAGCCTTGACTCGGTGCCCTCAGTGAGGCCGGTGCAGGTGTGCTGAGCGTGTTCAGAGCGGGCGTGCACACCACGTTCTGAGCCTGGGCACGCTTGGCCTCCTTAATAACTGCCTTCCTTGGCAGGCATATGCCCAGCGCCCTCTGACACTCACCCATCCATTCACGGGCACACGCCACCCGAGCGCTGCTCTGCCAGGATTTTATTTTTGGCCACGTAACGTTTTTAATTAGAGCCTTGATCAGACCGTGTTTGACCACGTTACTGTGAAGATTTATACATCTGTCTGGATGACAGTCTGGTGCACTACTATAGACTGGATTGAAATCTCGAATTACTGTGTGTGTGTGTGTGTGTGTGTGTGTGTGTGTGTGTGAGAGAGAGAGAGCGCGAGCGCGATTGCTCTGTTATACAGCCTGCTGCGCTACCCTTTCATGTGCTGTCTGGTTTCACGGCAGCTCTGCGCTTTAGACGGACTTGCCTCACAGTTTGTGAGAGCATTGTTAGCTATCATTTCAACCCATTAACGCTGGGACAATCATGCAAAATAATCATTACAGTCCAAAACCAGACGCTGGAAGGGCACTCATTAGCTTGTCAACGTCAACAGCACCCTGTTGTCTATATTGTCAAATTGGCGTAGGGGCTCTTTGAGTGCGGTGATGACGCGTATAACCGAAACAAAGTGGCTTTTTATATACATGGTTGTTCAGCATGGGACCAACGTTTATTTACTCATCAGCAGAGATTCACCGGGCTGTTAGTCAGTTAATACAGTGTTTTCCTACAGCTGCCATGCATGCCCTTGCTGTAAATAAACATGTTGACATGTAATTTAGCTTTAAGCGCAGGTATGAGGTGCTGACGCTGCTGGGCCTTGTCCTTCGTCAGACCTGCTTCAGAGTTGAATGGATTTGTGTGTTTGTGTGCGTCTGTGTGCTGCAGGTTCGAGGGAACAGGGGTGATGTGCTGTACATTCTGGACGCCAGCAACCCTCGACATGCCAACTGGCTCCGGTTTGTGCACCAGGCTCCGTGTCAGGAGCAGAAGAACCTGGCTGCCATCCAGGTACAAGACCCCCCCCCCCCCCACCTCCTGGATCTTATCTCCGCTGAAAGCACAGAGCCAGACCGATCCCACTGATACACCGCAGGGCCCCCATTTACCCGCTGTCCCAGGAGTCCTGGTCCGAGATCAGGTGCAGCTCCTCTACCCGTGACTTTTTGTTTTACTTTGGAAAGGAGGGGAACTGTTCCTGGGTCAGCGTCGTTTCTCTGAGAGGCGTGACGAGTGTGGAAACGTTGGAGTCTGCAAAAGCAAAGGGCTGGAGTTTGAGTGGGGATGGGGCAGAAAAGACAGTACAAGCGTTGAAATGCACACCTGTGCTTGCCCAGTGCTCAGGTGTGTGTGTGTGTGTGTGTGTGTGTGCGCGTGTGTGTGTGCGCGTGTGTGTCATGCAGTGATGCTGCTTTGAAGGTCCCTTTTGATAAGGAGGTGTAATGAGGCTTGGGCCACGATAAAGGGGAGAGAGAGGGAGAGACTGACACGGAGCCACAAGGCCTCCACCTCACTGCTTGGCTCTTTGCGTCTCCTGCGCGTTCTCATCCCTCCTTGGCTGTCCTCCTGTCTCTTTCTCCATCACCACCTTCATCTGTCCGAGTCAGGTGGCCATTTTAAGCTCCAGACACTAGAACGGTGTCGTTCCAAACTTTGAAGACTGGTGTAAAGTCAGTTCACACCACTCCAATTCACTTCCTAATAAAGGCATTTGTTCAGAATTTTGTTTAAAGACGGCTTTCGTTAACTTGCTAGGTTTGTCATTTAAAAGTTTTAGTAATGACAATTGCAGCTGCTGTGAGCGCATGCGCTCTCTCGCTTGTGCACTCTCTCTCTCTCTTGCTTGCTCTCGGTGTTTACTTTTTAAAAACTGGTTGCACAAAGGTTAAAGATGAGACATTAGTGGTTACTGTTTGACCCCATTTAGGATATGGAGGTTTGATAATGATAAATTTAGGGTTTCCCAGTTCTTGACCTTTGACCTTAATCAGGAGGAACACATGAACTGCTCCACCCCCCCCCCCCCCGTGTGTGTGTGTGTGTGTGTGTGTGTGTGTGTGTGTGTGTGTGTGTGTGTGTGTGTGTGTGTGTGTCTAACTCTGAGTCTCTGATTAGCCATTTCTCTCATCCTGTCTGCACTATATTACTTTGAAATGTATAACCACAGCCATAGGAACAGATGGCTTAGATATTCATCATCATTAGGCTCTCGTTTCTGTCTGTGTGTGGTTATCTTCATCTGTGTGTTCATCCGAGTGTGCATTGTGGATGGTGCCCTGCTGGTAGGAAAGATCAGGGCGCTGCATGCCTGGTCCAAACCGTGACAGTGGAGTTCGCCCAAACCTCCAGTTGTGCTCGATTTCCTTATGTCACTCCACTAAAATGTGGGACAGTTTTTTGATCTGCTGTGAATGAACCATCTTCAGCTTCCCAAACTTGTCAAAACCGTGTGACCTTTAATTTCCAGTCTGGTTGTGTGTGATTTTTTTTTTTTTTTTTTTTTTTTTTTTTTTTTCTCTCCTCTGTGTTGGGATACATGTTTAAATGCTCTCTCTGTCACTGTTATTAATAACAGATGATAAAAACTAATAAAATGAAAGAAGGTTGCTGTTTTTTGCTTTAATGTTCAGTTTGCCATGCTCCACAGAGAAAAGCAGGTGTTTGTGTTCTTTGATAGGATGGGGAGAACATCTTTTACCTGGCTGTGGATGACATAGAGACAGATACAGAGCTCCTGATTGGCTATCTGGATAGTGACATGGAGGAGGAAGAGGAAGACGAGGAGGAGGATGAGATGATGAAAGACGAAGATGAGAACAGCAAAGAGGGCAAGCACCTCGGCACAGAGCCAGGTTTGTCGGTGTGCGGGTGTGTGCCTTTTGCAGATTGGCATGCGTGTTTTGTGTTTTCACCACAGAACTGTGTGTGTGTGTGTGTGTGTGTGTGTGTGTGTGTATAGAGTCGGTGATGAAGGAGGACCACCCTTGCCTGCTGTGTGAGAGCAGCTTCCCCAGTGAGGAGGTGCTGGCCGAGCACCTGCAGAGCCTGCACCAGAGAGCCAGCACCGAGGACAAGGAGTTCAAATGCCGCAACTGTGGCAAAGAGTTCCCCGTCAGACAAGCTCTCCAACGCCAGTCAGTACACAGACACGCACGCGCACACTTAAAGAAATACATTAGAGAAACATTTCATTTATAGAGACCCTGACACGAGTGTAACGGCTTGGCCAGTACCTGCTCGGTTTAGGTCGTCTCCCTGGAGCTGTGGGGTTGGGGGAACTGCTGGGTAATGGTGCTGCTTATCACTATTAACAGTTGGACCGGGTGGACTGGGACTGAACTGTGCCCGATTCCAGCTTTAGATCCTTGGTTTTGCAGACTCTGTGTGAAGCATGCAGGTGTGACGTGTGCTATATGAGGGCTGGGTTTGTTTTGTAGTGTCCTCCACTGCACAGAGGGTCTAACTTCAGTAGGAGACGCTTCCCAAGTCCATCAGTGTACACTCTGCCACAGCTCCTTCTCTTCCGAGTCTAGGTACACACACACGCGCACACACACACACACACACGGTTTTGGAATTCTTAGCATTCTTAATTTAAAGTATGTGTGTGTGTTTGTGTGTGTGTGTGTGTGTGCGTGCAGCTTTGAGCAACACAAGGAAGCTTGTAGAGGAGATGCCAGGTTTATTTGCAAGGTAGAAAGCTGTGGGAAGCGATTCAAGAGTAAAGATGCCCTAAAGAAACACAAAGGCAACGTTCACACTGGTACAACACGCACACACACACACCCTTCAGCACTCGCAGCTAATCGCACTGCCCGACCGCCGCGCCGATTCGTCTTCTGCGGAGATCGGCGTCCCCTCCGTCTCTCGTGTGCAACCTCACTCCCTGCTCGGCTGCACTCCTCCCCTCTCCAGCCTCTCGGCTGCCGCTCGTCACTCCCTGACCCCACGGCGTAATTAAGAGGGTGGTAATCGGAGAGAGGGCTTTTCATTGGGAGATCTGAGTCTGTGTGACAGTCAGTTGGAAAAAGGGGCAATCCCGAAGGCTGACCCCCGATCGGCCGGTGACGGAGCCCACCGTTGCTGCTTGAGCCGTGTGCGCGTCTGTGTGTAGAACCAATCTCCTAGATGCACTTAACAGGCTCCTTTTTTCTGACCTTTAAAAGCTCTAGAGTGATGCAAAGTAAAATAAATAAGGATCTCGTGTTATTACGAACACCTTTTCTCCCATTCCCACTCTTTAGCTCGGGAAAACAGCTGGCAGTTGGCCTTTGACCCTGACTAACTGTTTGTCGCGCTTGCTGTCTTTGACCTGACCCTGCTGGCCTTGCTGATCAATTACCCTGTCCCAGCACTTGTCAAAATGTTATTTCAACTGCTATGCAACTGAGCTGCGTGAAGAATGGCTCTGTGGCTGCTGGCTCTCACCTTGTGCTGTCATTGACTGCTGATTCATTCTCCCTCTGTGTGTGTGTGTGTGTTCAGGTAATGCCCGCCGGAAGCTCATATGTGCCATCTGCAATAAGAAATGCTCCTCTTCAGTCAATCTGCAGGAACATCGCAAGGTCAGACGCACCCCCCCCATCCCTCTCTTTCCCTCCTCCTCTTCTGTTCCCTCCATCACACATCTTCGCTTCCTATCCCAGCTCTCCTCCTGGCCCTTCATCCGTCTTCCCACTCACTCCGTTGGTCCATCTCCTGTGTGTCTGTCTGTATGTCTCTCTCTCTCTCTCTCTCTCTCCTCTTCACACAAGCCTCTTGCTCTTCATCTCTCTGTTGGGTTTATGATTCTCACTGGCTCATGTTCCAGCTTTCCAAATATACTCATCACTTCCAGCATATCTCGGTTTCTCTGACCTAGTCGCTCTCTCTCTCTCTCTCTCTCTCTCTCTCTCTCTCTCTCCCCCTGCCTCACTCTCTGTAGGAGGTGAGGTTTATGTTGACGCTGTAACATTTTCTCTGTCGGCGTGAGTGCAAAGGGAAGGTCGTCTTTTGTTTCACACACTCATCTCCGCGGCCCCCGTGAAATCTAAGAGTGAAAGGCAGCAGACTGTCCGCCTTCAGCCTTGGCCTCAAGGGTCCAGCTGGCTCCGAAAAGCCCTGTGAAGCTCCCACTAAACACGCCAGTACAGGACCCGCTCCACCCTAAAGTTAAACCGGAGGTTTGGAGCCACTTGGCCTTATGGAGCCAAGTCGCTGTGCATAGTGATCGGTACATTTTTGCAAAGTCTTTTAAGATTACTGCTAGAGCAATTTTTCACACTTAAGCAAAATTTTAAGACCAGCGGTTCTTCAGTGAAAGGGAGAAGTGGTGAAGGACCTGCCGCCTGTGGCCGGTTTCTGACACCTCATCTAACCGAGCCTCTGAATAACCTGCCTCAGCGCAGACCCACTCTGGGGTAATCCCAGCCCTGCTCGCCTCAGCGCAGACCCACTCTGGGGTAATCCCAGCCCTGCTCGCCTCAGCGCAGACCCACTCTGGGGTAATCCTCATCCAGCCCAATCCTGGGGTTGGCCACATGCTGCTTGACTTCAGCTGCCGAGACAGCAGTGTGGCTGTTGGCCCAGAACTGGACAGGTCCCATCTGGGGCTTTTTATCTCCGACGGGTGAGGGGGGAGGGGGGGGGGGTGGAGGACTTATGGGGCAGCGTCACACGGCGCTTATTACGGTTGCTCCCCATTCCCTACCTCCAGAGCATCCGTAGATCAGCAGTCTTTTCCCACATCTGATTAACCGGCTCAATGTTGCTCAGAAAACCCCCTGTTCAGACCGAGCTTCGGGGAAGGTCTGGCCACCCAGCTCTGGCTGGGGGAAACGGCTCAGTGGGGAGATGGAACAACGCTCTTTTAGAGAGTGTTATTGTGGACCGCAGGAGATGGACACATTTGCACCATGCAGTTTAACTAGTGCATGCATCACGTCACGGTTGATGGGCTTGTCTTCGCTTACCAGCAACCACGTCCACGAGGGGCCGGAGATTCCAGGAACGTGCTAATGTCAGTGGAACTTTGTCACGATGTCTTGGAAAGTTAGAAGAAAACTGTACAGCAAGACCACAAAAAGCGCAGCGCAGTATTCCTCGACTTTAACACAAGATATTGTTTTGATAGTTTTTGCTACTAAACCATTATTGGCATTAATGTTACAGTACAAAATCGTCACCTGGTTCTTTTGGCACTTTGGTTCTTTGGCACCTGGTACAGTGATGTTTGTATATTTTCCACTTGTAATAACCTGCCTTTCCATCCCAGAGAAAGCTTTATTTTATTGAAACTCTTGAGTAAATGGGCCATGTAGAAGTTACAGCAGCCTAAAATGCACATTATTGTACCTCAGATGTGTTTTCTTAGTCTCGAGTGACATGGAGCGTCTAGAAACACTCACTGATATTTGTGCAGTTACAGGATCGACTGTTGGTTTTGAGCAGAACACGTTCGGCCATTTTAACTCTATTTCACCCCGGTCTGCCGAGGGCCGTCAGCCGTCTGCTGTAACTCCCGTTCGTCCGTTTCGTGCGTTTGTGTGGTCTCTCGGAGCCCACGTTGATATTCGTCAGCAGAGACGTGTTGCAAACTTTTTATCGAGTGTTATTGTATCCGGCAGTGTAACTGTTCAAACTTGGCCCAGCGTAAGGGTAACTGAATCCCACCCGAGGGGAGGTCAAAAACGGTCCTGAACTTGCAATTAAAATACCCTGTCCATGTTCCAAGCAGAATACAGAGTCTTTCTCCACTGCCCCCCCCCCCCCCGGTCCAGGGGTTTGTACTTTTATAAATGTTGGTCTTGTTCCTTATGCATTTTTCACACCTTTTAGCACGGGGGCTCAAGACCACTGGCCTTGGCTTCCCATGTCAAAGGCAGTTCAGTGTTTTAACCGATTCCTCTCTGTGTGTGTGTGTGTGCAGGCGCGCAACAGTGGAATTGCATGCCTTCCACTGACCGATGAAATGAACTGTCCGTCATTGCTCTTTAGATCCATGAGATATTTGACTGCTCTGCCTGTGAGAAGAAATTCATCTCAACCAATCAACTAAAGCGCCATATGATCACACATTCAGGTAAGGAAAAGCACACACACACGCATAGACCGGCCGTGCACTGCCTTTCTAGAATGCATCGAAATTGGTGGGTGTGTGTCTTGGTGGGTGTGTGTATGGGTGTGTGTTTGTGTCCTGTTCACCAGAGAAGCGGCCCTACACCTGTGAGATCTGCAGTCGCAGCTTCAAGCGCCTGGACCAGGTGACGGCCCACAAGATCATTCACAGTGAGGACAAGCCCTACAAGTGCAAGCTGTGCTGGAAAGAGTTTGCCCACCGCAACGTCTACAAGAACCACAAAAAGGTAGCAGCACGG
>NC_137517.1:5735000-5770000 GCF_041902795.1 Electrophorus electricus
TGAGAGTTCATGTACTACTGGGCACAGGTTTATTCCCGAAATGGACCTGGTCCCAGATCAGCGCTTGCATTAGGAAACGCGCTATGGAGCAAGAGAGAATTCCAAACCAAAGTTCCTGTGTGTTCCTGAAACAGTGTTGGCTGTTCTCGTTGTGGGGGCGGGGGGGGGGTGGTGATGGAGACACGTAGGTCCGAAGGACGAGCCGCGGGTGGAGGTGACGGACGGAGAGCAGCAGGCCGACCTGCACGACTTCGCCGCTCCGTCTCCTCCCGCCCCCGCCGTCTTTGACCGACACGAGCGCGGACGCCCACGCCACGTTGGCCGCTGAAGCCGAAGAATAGCGTTCAGAAAGAGAAAGGGAGAATAACGGCGCGCTTTCCTCCGCCAGACGGTGTGTCGGGGCGGCAATGCGGCGAGCGACTGTCTCCGCCAAGGAGCTTCCAGACGGCCAGACAAAGGCACCCGCCAGGCCATTGTGTAGTCAGGAGACGGAGCGCAGACGTCCCTGCTGATCTCTCTCTCTCCCTCTCTCCCTCTCGCCAGGCGAGAGGACGTTCAAGTGCGACCAGTGCGATGCCACCTTCAAGCGGAAGGACACGCTGAACGTGCACATCCAGGTGGTGCACGACGGCCACAAGAAGTACAAGTGCGACCTGTGTGAGAAGGCCTTCGTCACGCCGTCCGTGCTCAAGAGCCACAAGAAGGTACGCACAGGTCTTCTCAGACCAACTGGGTAGAACGGTTCGGTCAGCGGCGCCGACTTCAGTCGGCAGGTCGTTCCGTTTTTACGTGCACGGCAGCTCGCGTGTGACTTGATGTACAGAGGTCAAAGGTGATCTGAGGTCTGAAAGCTTAAGGGGAAAAGAGAGACTTGGGGGACCTGCCCGATCCGTTGATCTGCGGTCGAGCGACGTGCAGTAGTGGGCACCGGACCGGTATACGGCTCTCTGTGAAGCGTTATGACTGAAATTGGCTCCAGTAGCAGAACCCCGCTGGCCGCGCCCCTTCTGTCTGTCGCTAAAACCCGGGGCGACGGCCTTCCACGGCAGAGGACGAAACGCAGCAAGGCAGGCGGCCTCCCGAAAGCCAAGCCCCAGGGGTGGCTGGATCATGTGGGGTGGACAGGCAGCGGAGGAGTGAATATGGGTGGAAGACAGCAGTGGTTTGGTGGCGTTACCAGCCCCTCCACGCTGAAATAATCTCTTCACGCCCACACACACACACACGCGCGCGCCAGGCGGCCTTTCATTTCATAGCATGCAAATGTGCACCTCATTGCGCTTATCCTGCACTTAATTGGAGGATTGAGGAATCCGTTTGAGATGAACATGCTTCTGAAAGTATACTGCGAGTTCATTTCTCCGCCTCCTAAGAAGTACAAAACAATTCAGATGTTTCGGATACTCGGCTGTTTAGTAAGAAAAGGTTCCTTTAGATCCTTTGCTGCATTTATTGGTCCTGTCTATTGAGTAGAATTCTTCAAAGATTAGAATCAGCAGACGACATCTTGGGTATCAAATGATAAAATATTAATTGAGTCATGAAGTAATTTTAAATTGTAATTGGATTAAAGAAATGATGGAGCAGTGGTTTGGAAATCCTATATTAGATAGGGATGAAACGTGAGGCCATATTGATATGTCCCCCCCTCCCCCCCCACAGTCAAAACCACTGCAGTCAGGAAAAGGTTATTTTTTGTGTTCCTTCTTGGGTCTCAGTTCTACAGGTCTGTTGGTGGCATTGGTAGGACAAGCCGGGGTCGGTGTGTGTGTGCCGGTTGTACTGATGGGTGATTTAGTCATTCTCCATCTGTATCTTATCCGTTGTTAAATGCTTAATATGTCATTGCACACACACACACACACACACACACACACACTAAGTTGTCAATGAGAGTGTGAGTAAGATGTTGGTGTACTATAATGTTAGAAGGGGCTGGTGTACATTTTGTAAGTGGTGTGTGAGTGCTTTAAGTGTTTCTCCGTGGTGTCTGTCATCAGTGCCGCTTCCCTTTCTATTGTTCAAACACAACTGCACATAAAACTGCACACAAGCATCTGGTGTGTTGGGCGGGGTGTTTATGTAACTGCATGTGGGGGCTTATTGGAGCGAAGATGGATGGAGCGATTTGACCATAATGAGTAGTGAGATCTCCTCCAGATGAGCTCCCACAGCTGGACTTTGCGACGGAGACGAAGGAATCGGGCAGATTATGAACGGACCGATTATTGTTTGTTGTCGGACGCGTGAAGAGGGGGAGCGTGCGTCTGGGATGGATGGCGACATTTTGGAGATGACTTGGTTCTGCTTGTGCGCGTGCGATGACGAGAGATTGGGAGCATCAGCCGGTCTGAGGGAGCAGGGAGAGGTTGGGGGTGAGGGGAGGGAGGAAGCTGGAGGTGTGGAAGTAAGGTTGGGGGAGGTGGAGGGCGGGTTGGAAGCGGAGATGGAGTGGGAGAGGAACAGACTGGCTAAGGGAAGGAAGAGAGCAAAGGAGCACTTGATGTGGGCAAAGTGGTGGTGGGGTGGGGGGGCATTGATGCCTGCACCTTACTTCTGTCCTGTCTCCGTGCTAGTGTGCCAGCAGTGTGTTGTCGGTCGGCCCCAGGGATTCGCTCGCCTGTGTGAGCACCGGGCTGGCCGGCCATACCCCCGTCTGCGGGGCGAACCAGTCTGTTTTTCTCCTTCACCACTTCTCTGTTTGTCTGGCAGACACACACGGGGGAGAAGGAGAAAATCTGTCCGTACTGCGGTCAGAAGTTCGCCAGTAACGGAACCCTCAGAGTTCATATCCGCAGCCACACAGGTCAGTACCCCCCCCCCCCCCCCATCCGAGCAAACATGGCTTTACCCACATGCAGGGCTCTCTCTCACCCCCCCCCCCCCCCGCAAAATGGTTTGCCCCGTTCCTGCCTCCAAGTCCAGCGTTCCACAGACATGCTCAATCTGTGCATAAACACTGAGATTATTGATATGCCCACAACTTCAGACAGCCCAGTATCTTCCATCCCTGGTGTGTTTGTGGGTCCAAGTCCTCTCACTTTTTGTTTTTGCTTCACATCTTCCAGAGAGTGTGTGTGTGTGTGTGTGTGTGTGTGTGTGTGTGTGTGTGTGTGTGTGTGTGTGTGTGTGTGTGTGTGTGTGTGTGTAGCTCCCTAATAGAGGGACACACGGAGCGCTGCCGTCCTGCGCGTTTCCCATTGCTGATGGAATAACAGGCTCTCTAGAATAGAGAGGCACACACATTCCTGGGTGCTTCCATAACAACATTCTGTAGTGAAGGCCCCACACAAACAACACCCACACACACGTTTGTGCACATATCTTCACACAAAATTAAAACTCCTTCCCTTGCCTCTGCCAGTGCTGCTTTTAAGTCTCGTTTCAGATTTCGTCAAATAACCTCACGTAACCTGGTAAATGATCCACACAGGGAGAGACAGATTTCTCTCAAATGTTCTGCGTCATGCTCTTCCTAAGAGGAGCCATTTCCTTTGGCCAACCTTTTAAACTCCCTCACTGTGTTTCCTTGAAACATATTAAGATTAAGGGGAATATTCCATATTGAGACTAAGAAGAATATTCCATATTAAGCGTGGCTTCAAACCCCGATCCCTCTCCATCATGGAAGCCCCGCTGCAGACGAGTCTCCCTGTTGGCTTTTTGTACGACGCACATCAGACATATCTGGCGTGACCAGTAGATGGAATGATCTTTTAATTTGAAGCCGTTGATAAAATGAGTTCAGTTTGAGATGTGGTGTTGACAATGCCTTTGTTCTGCTGTGTGTGTGTGTGAGTGAGTGCCGATTGTAGCTGTGTGCCTGAGTTCTTCTGTCTGACTACTGCAGACAGATTTAATGAGCTACATCAGACACATTCTGGGTTTTTTTTTTTTGTGAGCCTCGAGGCTCTTTGTCTGTGAGCTAACATTGCCCACCCAAGATTAACACAACGGCCCTTCAGATACACACACACACACACACACACACACACGTATGCATACATATCAACACACGAGCTCTTCTGCTGTAGAAATGAGTGCCACCGCGGTAACGAGCACGGTGGACTCTCCGTGTGAGGGTGCGCGCTCTGCGCTGTTTGGAGTGCAGCAACTCGGCTGAGCAGTGAGGGCTGCTGGGGAATGTGGAGGGAGGGGTGGGAACGAGGGATGCACCTCGGGAGAAGAAAAGAGCGCCGGGGAGAAAAAAGAGGGAAAGAAAGGAGCACTCCAAGAAGGCAACCAGCAACATGACCTCTGACCCCCGTTGCCTGTAAATCTGGCCCGGTTCTCTAGCTCAGACTCCCTTTCACTTATTCGTGTTGCTCTTCCCCCTCTCTCTCTCTCTCTCTCTCTCTCTCTCAGCCACTCCCTGACTCTTACACTGCGCCCCCCACCCTCTCTCTCTTCCTCCCCATCACTTTCATTCTTTATAAAAGTTTTTATAATATTTTATTTGGATGACTTTTTTTCTTTTCCCAAAGCAGTTAAGCATATATCAACATTCTCTCCTCTTTCCTAACTGCTGTCTAGAAGCACTTTTGAAAAGGCTATGTTTCACCCACTGTGTCGCCATAGTCTCCTTCCCTCCCTTAGAACTCCAGTAAATAACCGACTCCATGGGTTAAACAGATGTTTCCCAAAAATCTTCCGTATTGAGTTTGGGAGAACCCTATAAAACGCGTGCTCTTTATGGAGGCTCCATAGTCCTCAGTGCAGTGCGAGCTCTGGACGGCCACCGTACCCTCAGCGCAGAAGAGGTTAATCCCCAAGCATGCGTTTCATCTCCCTACAAAAGAAACTTTGTGTGTGTGGCGTTTCGCTGTTTGTCCGTTTGTTTTTAGCCACCGCTCAGTGAGAGCTTAAAGCTAAGCTAATCCTTCAAGTCCACTTCTCTAGCTAGCCCGCGGTGAGATGCTCACTGAAGATTTTGCATGCTGTGTGCTCAAGGCCACAAACGACTGGAGGACTCAGCATGGCACTGGTCACGTGAACGGCATGGATTTACTTTTATGTGTTAAGGGTCAAACTGTAGGTCAGGACTGTTTCAGAATCTGACCGGCGGGGGACCCACGATAGTAACAGAAGTGCCACGTATGTTTGTCTTCATTCCAAAAGAATGTGTTCCGAAGCGCGTTCACCGAAATCCCCCTCGGTGATGAATCTCAGAAACGAAATGGGTCAGAATTGCAGAAGACTGTCGCCGTTTAAGGTTTCACGTGCAAACCTGTGTCGTTTTGAGTAGATGCATCGTGGCCAGATGCGGGATTTCCTGTTTTGACACGTGACTTCCCTTATATGTGCGAGAGAGTCTTCTCTCCCACTCGCGCCACTGAGCACACGTGCCCACGGTCCACTCCGACTGGCCAGCGCGAGCACGAGCACGAGAAGCAGCCGTAACGCACCTGCTTTTAGGCTGTGATGAAACTGTTTTCAGATCAGCACCAAATGGTACTCCCTGGAGACGGTGAATGTGGAGTAGCAAGCTGGCCCGCTCACGGACATTCCCTGTTTAAACCCCCCTGGAAATGCCCGTTCAGACAGCTCAGAGACTGGAAGAGTGAATGAGTGTTTTGTTTATCAGCCCAGGTCCGGCACTACGTCATAAGGGGTGGGGGTGTGTGTGTGTGCGTGCGTGTGCATGAATATTCGCATTCGTGTGCATGTGTTAAGCAGTAGGAAACAGGAGAACTGGGTGTGTGTATGTGCACTTGTGTTTCTTGTCTGGGTCCGGAATTTGTTATAGAGCAGTGTAGTGTGGGTGTATGTACACGCATGCAATAGTATGTCACACAGCAGGACTGTAGCTGGCTAAGAGGTCATCTGAGCAGGAGGACCTGAAGGAAACACAGAATGCAGACACTGAATAACCTCATGGGTTGTTTCATGGTTGGGAAACCACCAAGGTTCAAGTGCTTTCCTGGGATTTGATTTTTCCAAATATAAGACTGAAGGACCCATTGTAGGACAGGGGTGTGGGTGGTTGTGTGTGTCTGGATTATACCACAATGGTAATTACTCCCATCTTCAGTAAAAGTACATCAAGAGTAACTTTTTCCCCTTTTCTTTACCTTGCCATGCCTTTATCAGATTAATAAGATGTGGAGAATATGCTGATCATTCATATTTCTAATATGTCTGGAAAGCACAAACACTGGCTGAGCAAGGACCTGTATAAACACAAGTCATCCTTCACATTCTGCAAATGTTTCTTTTTCCTGACAAATGGTTTCATGCGCTGAACGGTTTTATAAATCCTCCGAGGCAAAGACATAAATAGGAGACTAAGATATAAGATGTCAAGGCTGCGGTCCTGAAGGCTCACTTTATGGCATCCATATGAGATAGTGTATCAATATGAAATATTAGAGCAGTTGAGGATCTTCCACATATGAATTCAGTTTTAGATACGAAGTTGTGTGTGTGTGTGTGTGTGTGTGTGTGTGTGCGTGCGCACAGGTGCATCTGTCCTGTGTGTGTGAGACAGGTAATTGCTGTGGAAAAGCTCTCTGCAGGAATCTGTATCTTCCTAAGTAGTTTTCTGTGTGTGTGTGCGCGCGCGCACACACACACACACACACACACACACACACACACACACACACACTCTTGCTCAGGATGCGCTTCTTGGTTTCATCTTCTGACCGTTCTGTATTGCTCGGTTGGACGAGAACTGGAGATGTCCTGGGTGAAGATGGTTAACGGCTCCCCCGTGTTTGTGCTGCTGCGTGGTCGTAGTGAGCACGCTGTGCCTTGCCCCGGGAGTGAGCCACGTTTAAGAGGATGGCCAAGAAGAGCACTGGGGACAGGGGGAGCTCACGCACCTCAGCATCCTGTACAGGCTCATTTACATACTGATGACGTGATGCTTTAAAAATTGTTGAGCGGCACAGAACTCTGTGTGTGTATGTGAAGGACAGGCAGATTAGGCCTTCTCTCCCTAAGCACTGAGAGGCAGTACAGACTCTCAGCAAGCAGGTCCAGAGGCAGCCGCTTATCGGCCCAGTCAGGCCAATGCTGCATGGCTTCTCTATTCTGATTTTGTGTGTGTGTGTGTGCGCGCCTGCACGTGTCTGACTGAAATAGGAAAGCCAGGACTAATGTATCTCAGACTAAAGCTAAAGTGCTCCACAGTTCTCCAAGTAACCCCAAACAAACTCTTGGCAGGCAAATCATGAAGTGGGGACAGTCATCCATGCACCACACACACACACCGATTGGCTGGCTGGGGGGGATTTAGGGGCCAGTGGGGATAGCTGGGGCTAAAGGGAGACACCCAGGGGTCGCGCACACACACGGTGTCCTGTTACAGAGCATGTTAAATCAATTAGCCCCTCTATTTCTGTATACAGACGCACACATGAACAAAAGAATACACATCAGGCATCTCTTATGTTAATCCCGTAGCAGCTAGGCTAAATCAAAACAACAAAAGATGAAAATCCCATTATAACTGCATCCAGCTGAAACTGTCGGACTGGTTTGGGTAAATTAACTAGACTACAAGTCAAGTTAAGCTATAAGAATGCACCGTCCTTTGGAATGTGGTCCTACGGTCTGGTGCCTTTTCGTCTTGTCAGTCAAGCATGGGCTTAACCGTTGCCCCGTCCGGAAGATCACTGGGAGCCCAAAGCAGATGGGCTACCAGCACCAACTGGCCTACTCTATAGCCAAGCAGTAGAGCTCAGCAGCAACGAAAGTATGTCTGGACAGAACTTTCATCTTTCTACCACTGTGAATTCCTCCTAAAGCAGTTTATATATTCGTCATCTTTTACGAGCCGTGCAACGCAGCCAGGTTCCTCCACAGTCCCAGAATTCACTGCGGCACGGCGTCTCGGTTGGCCTGGCTCTCCGTCTTCCACAGAGCCGGTTCAGAGGGTAAAAGCCTGAACTAGATCCATGGCTGGTCACACACCACATCTGGAGTTTCGGTTGGCTTGTTTGTCAACGGCGTGTTATCGCGAGAGCGAGAGCAGTGGATCCGTCAGGAGTGTAGTGCTGGTTTATAGCTCGCTAAAGGGGTCGAGGCGCATTCTGCTCCAGTTGGGGATAGTGGCCAGGATCTAACGGAGCTCCTTACTGACCCAGAAGGCAATGGCGGCCCAGAAGCTTGCAGTTGACGTGGAGATCACGGCGAGCTTCACTGTAACGATGTGCAGCCGAGACGGCAGCGTTCCTGTCCGTGAGGAAGTGAAGGGCTCTCAGCAGAGGTAGGAGTGAGGGAACAGGATAGGGAGCTCCCATTTTAAAGCAACACGGCGCTGCATCACTGACACCACAGACACGCCTGGAGGGCAATCTCCAACTAAATGAGGATCTCGGCCTGTTAAGTCCCCTGAAGCGGAGCTAATTAACCTTATTACTCGCAGGACAAGTGAAGAAGCAGCCCCAGCAATCTTACCATCTTTATCTAATTAAACAACTGTTTTTTTGTTTTTTTTTTAGTCCCTTAAGTTACACTAATGCGAGTTAGAAGTCAGATCACCACACAGTCATCTCTTATGTAAACACGTGCGTGAACACACACACAGACGCCCTGAGCACTTTGTATCCTGCTAAAGGCCGCATCTTATTAAGTCGCACGTTTGCCATTTTCCTTGAGGAGCCGTCCCAGTTGCCTGGCGCGTTCCTTATCCCGCAGGGAGCCGTTCTTCCTCCAGCAGACCCAGAAAAGGAAATTGGAATGAGGCTTCGTTTCAGGGGCCCAGCATCCTCGCTGCCTCCTAGCTGTGACGAACGGAGGCGGCAGGGGAGCTCGTACCAGGACGTGCACACCTGGTTCGCAGGCCAGTTCGCGCTACGCTCACCACACCAGGTGTCGAAGAGTCCATGCACGCCAGGCGAATACTCTGAACCCTCACGCGGACATGCTCACTAATCGCTAATGAAGACATTAGCGAGTTGCAGCAAGTTAATAGAGGCGTGTTGGCGTTGAGCGTGTTGGTGTTGAGCAAATGTTGGGTCACGCTGATGGACGCTGATGTTGGTATCGTTAGCCTTTCTGTTTGTGCATCAACCCTTGCAGATGAGTTCATAGAGAGTCAGCTTTGGCTGCATGTCCTTTCCTAAGAGATGGGGTGCTCAGAGTCCCACAGCCAACAGGACTTGCATACGCTTTGTGTCTTTTTTTTTTTATTTTTATTTTTTTTTTTATAAGTAATGAGAGAATTTGAATCTGAGCATCCCCTCAAACTGCCCTAAGCCAGTGAAGTTCTGAAGACCAAGTTGTCTGCTGTCCAATTGGTCAGGAACGTCGCTTGTCAGGACATGCGGACCGTCCCACTTTCAGCAGGGTGCTGCACCTCCGCCGGCATGTGAGCTGAGCTCCGGCGCAGCCCGGGCCTCCAGAGCTCTGAGCCGGGCTGCCTGCTGCGATCTGCTCCCCAGATCGGCTGACGCTAAAGCAGCTCCACGTGGCTGCCCTGCCTGTGACTGACAGACTCGTCACTCCTCTTTGTCAGCCCCGTCGAGCTCACACTGATAGCATCTCTAGCGGTCGGAGCGGTGAGACTTGGAACCTGCAGTGGGGAGGGGCCTCAGTGACCCCACCCAACTTGGGTCAAACAAGGTTAAGATCTGGAAGATTGGAGAAAAGGAGTTGAGTAGCTGAGAGGGCAGAGCTGTTGGCTATGGGACGCACAGAAAGAGGCTCTGCCCCGGTTACATATGTGTATGTGTTTTAAATGCAAGGTTAAAATACTGTGCAGGAGCAGAGCTGCGTTTAGAATGCAAGAGGAAAACATCTTGTTTTATACCCTCTGCTATACTGAACCACATGTTCTTTAGGGAATAAGCCAGCTTAAAATTTATACTTTGCAAGCTTTGCTCTCTAAATCTCCTCCTTTATTTATTGCCCTGAAAGGAGTGCAGTAAATTTGTCCATGGGCATGCCTGTGGGTCTGGATCTGTGTAGGTGTGTGTACTGTTCTCATGCACACTCCATGGCCTTCACCATTTAATTCCACATGCCCTCTATTACCTTTGAACCTGCATCAACATTGCTTATACATACAAGTGTCCTAGATGCACTGAAAACCCAGTTCGGTTATGGCAGAATGACCATAGAGTGTATTTGCTGTAGGTGAATGAATAAGTGTTCGCAACAGTGTAGTGGCCCTTTCTGTTATCTGTAGTTCTGCTCCAAGTCAGCATGCTGAAAGTGCAGACGCACTGGTGTGAGGCCTGGCCGGACACGCGCGTCGTAAGATCGGTTTTTGTCAGCAGGCCCAAGTGCAGGAGTTTTCTCATGCGCCGAATACTTTCAGCACTAAAGTGGCCATCCAATCTCCCACGTCCCAACCGGTCCAGCCTCGCACACAGCCGTGGGGGTGGGGGGCATTGTAGAATCCGATTCTAGTGGAACAGAATGCCACAGAATCCGTGATGTCACGCTGGAAGCCGTGGAATCTTAAATAGAATCTCCAGACAATTTCAAGGCTTGGCTCTCACCGCAGCGGTTATTCCCCGGAGGACCTCGGAGTGCCTTTTTCCTCAGCTATTCCTGTGGCTTTGATCTGGCCATGCACGCAGAGGGAAAGAACAACCCTTCTTCCTGACTTCAGCCCCATCACGGCCGTTTGGTTTCAGTCCAACCTACTGTAACTGCGTGTCTGTGGGTCAGCGTGCGCCATCGTTACGCGCTGCCTCGACTGGAAAGGATGTTCCAATGTTGTCATCGTCGTGATGGTGGTGGTGACTTTTGTTTTGTCTGTGTTGTTTAGGGGAACGCCCTTATCAGTGCCCTTACTGTGACAAAGCCTTCAGCAAGAATGATGGGTTGAAGATGCACATACGTACCCACACCCGGGTAAGACACAATGGCAGACACGTGGACGCAGTCTCTGTCTCTCCCTGTCTGTCCTTCTCTCTTACCCTCTCTCTGCATGAGTTGTCCCATTGTGGACATTGGAAATGCTGCAGTGTATGGAAATTTGATTTATTTGTTTTTCTGTATTTTTGCTTTTCCGTACAACCCCCAACCCCAACACCGTGCATGTGTGTGAAGCATGCCCAGGTCTTTGGAAACGCTCATCTCCTGCCACGAGGACCACTATGCTTCATTAAGCCTGTACACAAATAAGGGGGTGGGAGTAATGAAAGTATAGAGCTATAAATTAAAATATACCAGTGGATTTACCTATGATGGATTATGAAGACCAAGCTGTTCTTTCATAAACAACACAGTAGTGGGTGATCAGCTGACTGTAATGAATCTTAAGGTACTGTGTTGAGCAGCATCTAATGTGTGTATGTAATACGAAGGTGTTTGCATAGAAATAACATCTCCATAATCGACTGCTGGTAACAAGGCAGCCGAAACTATTTTATTTTTAACTTCAAGATTCAAAGAGGCTTATTTCTAAAATAAAATCCTAGTTTCATCTTCGCTTTCTTTGCCAGTTTAAAAATATGATGCTTAAATGTCAGAGAAAGACCGGATACTGAACCAAGACGTTAGTCTGTAGATACCATGTCGCTCTTTCGAGTGAGAGAAGGTTTGGTGACCTTTTTCTTTGAATTTATCAATTTGTTCTTGTTTTTTCAATACTCAAAAACAAGTTTGAGCATAAAACTTTGTCTATTCTAGCTAGGTCTGAGAGAACTACGGGTAGTGTCATAAAACTATTTCCACGAATAGTCAGCATCAGGCATATGATTATATCCTCTGCCTATCAAATTTAAAAGATGAAAATTTGCTCAACAAAATGCTTAACATTTTATCCAATGACTACACATGGCAACATTTCTGTATGTTGCCACTATCTAACTAGCAACAACATATCTAATATTTTTGAAAACAGAGGCAGTCTTATCTGTTGGAGGAATCTGTAATTTTGAATAATGATGGTTTATCGGGATACTTCGTTTGGTCTGGTCCAGATACCAGTCTCACACCGAGGCAGTTTCATTTTATTTTCTGGAAGACAAAATCGGCATCACTATGAGCTGAGGCTCCTTCTGTAACGCTGGAGAGATTTGGCAACCACCGCATCCAAAGCCACCCATTTGAATTACATACTAATAGCCATGGAAGCAACACTGTTACCTGATGCTTACTTTTAACATAAATGGCCACTCCTCCACCCCTGACCCAAGTAAAGTACGTGCTTCGATATGAACGTCCTTGTCTAAAATTGCTTTACTCAGCCATGATGGGGGTGGGACATAATCCCGGCATCAGTGGTTTTAGCCCAGATTCAATGGAATCCATTTTGGGATGCAAGATGCATGGATTTAGGGAAGTAATACCCAATCCAGCTGTAGTTTGAAAATGGGCAGGAATATTCTTATGCATCTTCAGCATGACAATAGTTTAGCATCTTGCTAGTCATTTTTAAATCGATTTGTAGACAACGTGACAAAATAATCCCACAGAACTGATCCACGCATCAGCGGTATCAGATTTTGTATTTCGTATCAAAAGACACATTGTTGGGATTAAAGTCATCAAATGTATTTGGCGCTTTTTGCAACACGTCACAAAGCATTATAATGGTATGGGTTCCAGGATTAAAGACAATGATTTTTCCTTTTGCAGAAAGACGTTTGTACACGTCCCTTCTGTCTGGGGGGGGGGGTCCCACTGTCCCCCTGTCCCCTCCATCTGGTCCACAAGAGACTAGTGAGCTTAAGACTGTCCACCAATCAAAGGGTCACTCCGACCTAAACGTTACATACTCGAGGGCTTCTCAAACGGATGTATCCCAGAGCCGACCTGGCCGCCAAACTCGGAAGCCTGTAGAGTGCCTCTCCAGCAGTACGCCCAGCATGGAAGACCAGAGGTTCACAGCCCTGACGTGCAGACCATAGGCTTTGCTGATACCTCTCCAGTCACAGACTACTTGCAGGCCGGAGGTTTACAGATGAAGTAAATTCAAAAAAGACATGAGAAGAGTTTGAGCGTTTTCCACCATAGACGCGTTGCTAATTGTGCAGCAGCGAATAGAACTGAGCCAGGTGCTTCCAACTGGGCTGCTGATGGTTGCCAGCGTTTTGGTGCCGTACTCCAGAACTGATAGCCTGGGCGGTGCCGCCAGATTCCCCGGGGCCCAACGTTGCATGTAGGTCCCAACCTGCGCAGCTGGACGCTTGCTGCTTTTATCCTCATTTTATGGGAAGCCACTTTTTCCACGGCTCGCTGGATGGGAACCTGGGGAAGGAAAGTTGGATGCGTTTGCTACGCCACAGACCCGCCCAACACTTTCTCGTTACACTCTGCCTTGCATCAATACATCATACTGACAGTTACTAACTGCTTAATATTACCTCGCATCTCTCGTGCGCGTGCACACACACTCACACACAAAACGCGTCATCTTTTGTTGACGTAGAAAAAGTCGCCATAAACTTATGACAACAACGTTCTGCCGTTATGTGCGCATTTTGTTGGAGCGCATAAGTACATGGTTGAAATGCCACTCTCTTGGAAACAGGGAAACACAACTAGATTTGGGTTTCTGAACATAAGAACTGGGCTATAACTAGACATGGTAGTATGTAGCTCCAGAAATACTGTTCTGTGCAAGACATGCGCATGTGCGTGTGTATCCTTTGCTGTGAGGTTGCATGAGGTACAAGTAATGAAGGTGGTGTTCGTAAGGGCGTAGCGGCTCACTGGGAGCAGTGGGCAGCCCCGGCCCGATAACCCACCCGTGGAGCATGAGCGTCCAGGCCAGCCTCTCCGTCACGCAGAAGACACACGGCGCACCAGCGAGGTCATCATGAAAGAGACGATACGATTAGTCATAGAAAACACGAGCCTTCCGTCTTCTCTTAAAAGTTCGTTTATTACCGAATGTTAACGCTTCGTTACTAATTTATTAATTTCTTCGCTGCGTGGCAGTGCCTGGCTTTCTACTGCAGCTGCGGGTGCAGAACGTGTTCCCCCTCGCAGCGTGACTTGGGATGTAATCTTTACACCAGAAGGACTTGGCGTTCCTTCCCTCGCCTCCTGGGCCGCATGCTGCATCTGACCTGGCTGGACGGACAGGCTCAGCTTGGCTCCATGACTGGGGGCCGGTGCCAGGAGAGCAGGATGGCTGCTGCAGATGGATGACTCACCCGAGTGCGTTGTGGGTTCTCCCTCACCGCGCGCCGGCGCTTGTGCGGTTCTCCATGAGCCGAGACCCAGCGCGCGTTTGTGTGCCATACGGCCCATGCACCCCGTTGGGGTGGCCCTCCCCCCAGACGGCTCAGAGGGCCCCGCCCAATTACACACACCCTTAGCATGCAGATACGCACACTTGGGCACCTTGCACGTTCCATATGTGTCACTCCATTGTGTCCTGCCCATAAGATAACTCCATTTCCCATGATCTTTGCTTCCTGTTTCCACCGGTTCCCATAAGCGCCGCCCTGTGTGTGTGTGTGTGTGTGTGTGTGTGTGTGTGTGTGTGTGTGTGTGTGTGTGTGTGTGTGTGTCCACCATCCTGGCACACACAGACTCCCCCACAAATACAGACAGGGCTGGGACCCACGTTTCTGATGCAGGTGATTGCCATGTTGACAGACGTGCGGAGGAGAAGATAATGCTGTGTGTGTGTGTGTGTGTGTGTATGAAAGCTGGTGTTGTCTGGATACACGTGTGTGTCTAGCGGGTGTGTATCTGTATGCTTATAAGAACTGGGGGGCGATTTTGCGCTTTCCTCTGTAAAATCCGTTCCAGGTGCATTTCCCGAAAAGACACTTCATTTGTTTACATTACTGAATATGTGGGTGTGTGTGTGCATGCACATATCTTGGTGAATAACACAGAACAAACAAAAAACAAAACTAGTGAGTGACAGTGCGCACATGTTTGAATGATTACAGAAATCTTTCTAAATTATTCAATGGCTCTATTGTCTGAATGTGCATTTTTTACTTTGGCCTTTTTATATACACACACGTCTGGTCTCGCATATATTTGGGTTATTCGTTCAGTCCATTAATATTCGAACATCCGTGGAATATTCTGGAGTCATGTTCTTGTTTTGGTTCTCATTACTAATGTACACCACTACATACTGCATCAGGAAAAGCTTATAGAGCTGTTGTTTTTAATATTTGTGAAAAGTGTAAAAGTGTGAAATCCGAATGAGTTGGATCTGGTTTCGTTTAATCTTCTGTAGAATTGGGAAGTTTGTTCTGAAAATGCATTTCACTACATATTACAGAATGCCTGCCTTTAAATGTATTTTGTCACATATTCCATTAGTTTACTCAAAGTGACTGACTCTTGTCATGTATTCATCTTCTGGTTTCCTAAATGTCTTCAGCATACAGCCAAACAGAAGAACCAGCCTTGCCTTTTAACTCTGTATGTGGGAGAATTACATTTAACCAACATTATAGCAATAACATTAATGCATTTATGAAGACATTTGTTTGTTTGGTTTTTTTTGTTTTTTTTTTAGAACAAGCATTCAGAAACCTGTTCATAAATACCAGGGTGATTTTAAGCCTGAAATAGGGTATTCAGGCCTAGTGTTTGGAAACTTTAGATTTATTAATGGTGTTTTTTCTCTCTCTGTCTACAGGAGAAGCCGTATAAATGCACAGAATGCAATAAGGCGTTCAGTCAGAAGCGAGGTCTGGATGAACACATGCGTACACACACTGGAGAGAAACCCTTCCAATGTGACGTTAGTACTGCACCACACACACACACACACACACACACACACACACACCCCCACACCCTTACCACAGCCCACAGGCTCTTACATTTGGAGCTGAGCGTGCAGTAGGTTGTAGGTGCTGTATGAAACTGGTCAGGTTGTCTCCAACCACTAAAACCAGGGCTACTCTAATCCTGGCTCTGAAGGCAAGGCTGCATTTAACTCTGCACTCTTCCTGCCTCTGGTGTCAGGACTGGGTTTAACCCCTCCCTCATCCTGCCTCTGGTGTCAGGACTGGGTTTAACCCCTCCCTCATCCTGCCTCTGGTGTCAGGACTGGGTTTAACCCCTCCCTCATCCTGCCTCTGGTGTCAGGACTGGGTTTAACCCCTCCCTCATCCTGCCTCTGCTGTCAGGACTGGGTTTAACCCCTCCCTCATCCTGCCTCTGCTGTCAGGACTGGGTTTAACCCCTCCCTCATGCTGCCATAGATCACTACAGTTTAATGAATCTGATCAGTGGCCTAAAATTGTATGTTGGAACGTGTTTCTTGTACGTATGTTTGTACTGAAGACTTCTGAGAGTGCAAAGAGAAAGTGTGCAAGCATTTGTGAGATGAGCAAAACTGTGTGAAAGTGTGTTTGTGTAAAAGCTGCTTTGTGACGTGTCGCAAAAACTGCTTCTGTGTGTTTGTGTAATTGCTTATTTGTTTGGTGTGTGTGTGTGTGTGTGTGTGTGTGTGTGTGAGAGAGAGAGAGAGAGAGAGAGAGAGAGAGAAAAGTGGAGCTGCCAGGAAGGATGTCCAGCCAGGCGACACAAAGCTGAAACCGCCCTGCACAAACTGACCACTCACTGACCTCCACACACACACATGCACGCACACGCACAATCCGGACCTCACAGTCGGAACAGTGTGGCTCCAACCTACACCATTAAAATAACACAACGCCTCCTTGTTTTCAGTGTCACTGAGCGGGCAGCAAGCTGACTTGAAGAATGGGAGTAGTGCTCTCTCTCTCTCTCTCTCTCTCTCCTTTTTTCTTTTCTGTGGCTCATACTAGTGGGATGGACCCCACAGTGCTGACCCTTGCATTTGATGGGCTGTAGATGTGTAGAGCGAGCTCTCCTGTACAGATGAGACACATCAGCCTGACCAGGGAAGCACGGTGTCCGCTAGGACAGCCTCAGGGCCGTTCTGAAGCGTATGGAGGCATCTCGACGGCCCCCGTCCCACCACACGCAAAGACGGGGGACACAACGCAGACACAGCTGGGCCAGGCTTCCCAGCCAGAGAGCCGAAAGAGCTCCTGAACCCCACATCGTCTCTGGGCACCGGGTCACGGACTCAGCCAGTTGACCACTGCAAGGCAGTTTAAAACAGGCTGTCGTTGTAAAGAGAGAGGGAGAGGGAGAGAGAGAGAGAGTCAAGATTAAAAGGTGCATGTTTGGAAGGAAGAAGTGGTTGAGCAATCACGAGAATTTCAGCACTGAACCAGCCTGCCGCCCATTTTAAAATATTTATCAGTGATGATGGGCAGAGGCTGCGTAATTATACGGGTAAGAGCAGCAGGAATGGAGTTTGTCATTTGGCGGCTCCTGAGGAGACACGCCGACGTGTTGCTTGGTATTTTCCAGCAAGGGTTGCTGTGTGCCGGACCCCCAGAACCCGAAGTAGGGCGTTTTCATACTGGCTCACATCCCTGAAATGCAGGATTAGATTTTAAGTGTTTAATGTATTAAAAACTCCTGGATTTTCATGGTAAAGAAGTGCATCTCTCCCTCACTCGGTCACCCATCCGCCTACTGCGTTTTTTAATCAGTTTGTCAGCGTCATCGTGGAAACGGCTGTGGTGCTAGGGTGGAACACAAACTTATGTCCAGTCCAAGCCCTGCTGATTCCATTCTAACACGTTATAATGACCGCATCAGTCAGCACCACTTAGATCAGCATGCATCTCTAAAGCCTTCAAACCCAGGCGCAGTAATGGAGAGTTCAGTTTTATGTAGAATTACGTGAGTCACGGGGGGGGTGGAGGGTGGTTGGAGAGGAAGAAACGGGGGGGGGGGGGGGAGCATTACTTGTCACTAGTAACTAATTTCTGGTAAGTTAAACGCAGTAGTTAAAAAATCTCTTGAATACACAAACACAGAATTTGAAAGAATAAAACCCTATGGACAAAAGACAGGAAAGAAAACTCTTGGCAGACGACTCAAGAAGCGTCCCCTCTCTCTTTATCTCACACACACACACACACACACAGACAGAGAGAAAGAAAGGACATATGGCAATCTCAGTGGCATACCCAAATGAAAAACACATCCTGTTTTTTTATTTGATTTGCCTGCAGGCCAGAAGCAGACTGTTTTTCCCTGCAGTTCAGCGGTTTTATTCATCCCTGTACCCATAAGCCAGTGAGGTGGGCCGTTCCCTCCGGTCTCGCTCTCTTCTCTGAGGTGACGGGCCTCTCTAGCCTCTTCGCGCACCCGTCTGGGAACGGCCTCCAATTATACCCAGAATTGTTCTCAGAGCTCCTTCGCGGGGAGCTGAAAACCTCCAGATTCGTCTCGACGCTCCTCTTCTTCGGTTCCCTTCGTTTGGAGCCTTTCACGGCGGCCGGGTTTTCTCAGTCACTCTCGCTCTCTGTCTCTCTCCCACTCGCGCGCGCACACTCCTGTATGGTCTATAATGGGCGTGAAAAGCTCCCCAATGTGAGCCGTGTATGGCGGGGAGATGGTCTGTGTGCTGGGTGTTTGGGTTTGAGGATGACAGGGTGAGGAGGATGGCTGCCTCCCCCTCCTGCTCCCCCACCCGTTCTTCCTCAGTGTCTGTGTGCCCCCCTCCTCGCTCCAATGTCCACAGCCTCTGTCAAAACTTTAATCTGCTGTATGAAGATGATTGATGGTGTGGGATGATTTTTGTACTGCGAATAGAAATATTTTGTACGTGTTTGGGAGGGTAGAGAGAGAGGAGTGTGTAGTGTATGCGTGTTCAATGCACTGTCAATTCATGCTAATGGCCTAACTGAGGGATCCAAGTGTGTGTGTGTGTGTGTGAGTGTGTGAGAGAGAGAGAGAGAGTGAGTGAGTGTGTGTTTGGCTTGGCTGATGTTTCCCAACTGGTTCTTTTCTGTTTGGTTGGCTCTGTTATTCAAAGTGGCTTTGGTTTGTTGTATGTGTGCATGCGTTTTATAATGTAGGGAGCATCTGGGAGTGAAACTGTGTTTTTTGGCTTGCTTCTACTCTTGTTACAGTTTTCAAGATTCTGTTTTATCTCTAGTTATGCGCTTGAATGTTGGTGAATACTTTAAAATCTTTATTTCTGCGCATATATATATATTCTAAAAACAGCATCATTTTCACATAAAATAGATATGTACTCAAATCGATAAAGATAAAATCCAATTAAACGTGAGGTAAAAACAAACTATTTTATTGTGGAAAAGGATCCAATATTACAAAATTATGTAAGCCTCTAGGATTAGCAGTCAATTTAAAGGTGAAATTAGCCAGGTGTTTTTATTCAATGGGTTTATAATTAGGTGTGAGTGTGCACCCTGTTTTATTTAAAGACCAGAGATCTGTCAGAGTCTTATCTTCACAAAGTGCTTGTGGACGTCCAGCAGAAAGGGAGCCGCTGATGCTCGTCGGGCCGGAAACAGTTCCAAAACCACCTCTGAAGAGTCTGGCCTCCACCAGGCCGCAGTCAGACAGGCTGCATAAAGAATGGAGGAACTTCAAGACCACTATACCCTCCCTGGGAAGGGTCGGCAAAGAGGGGTCCCGCCAAGAGCAAGGCACGTAATAGTCCGAGAGGTCACAGGAGAGCGCGGGGTAACTTCAGAGTGACTCCAGGCCACTCGCACGGTGGCGTCCCCCAACAGAACGCTGAGCAGCAGCTGTGGGTTTGGGGGGAGGACAGAACATCACTGCCTGTTTGCAGTGTGGAAGTACACCCATGCACTCGTGTGGAATAACAACGCACACCATATACGCGTTGGAAAATCCCACCTTCCACCTACACTTCTGGGAAGGCTGTGATGTCATCTGTGTAGGGCCAATGCTTCCGCAGTTGGTATGAAACGACGAACCCAGTTTCAACTATGATGAGTCAGCGGAAGTTGAGGTCCGCCACCTCACCTTCGCGTCTAGGCCAGTTCCCTTCTCCTGTGATGGTTTCTCATTCTCAAAACACCTTTAAGTCGGTCACATCTTGTGCTCCCACAGCGAGGGCTGTCCCGGCCCTTCCTGATGGCCTTCCCATTTCTAGGTAGACACCCTGGTGTGGACATTTTTGATCATGATGAGTGCAGCAAGGCAAGCCAATCACCTTCTGGGTCCATACCGTAACTGCTTACAGAACGTTTTTCCCCCCATCTCTGGTACGCGGTGGTAGGGTCGCGGTTTGGGCCCGTTTTACTGCATCTGGGACAGCGCAGCCAGCCGTCATTGATGGAACAACGGACTTCTGAGTTATACCAGCAAATTTTAGAGCCAGATGTCGGGACATCTGTCCAGGAACTGAATCTCAGTGGGTCACGAAGCAAGACGACGACCCTCAGCACACGGGTCGTTCTACCAAACAACGGCTAAAGAAGAGTAATGGTTTGGGATGGCCAAGTCAGTCCCCTGACCTTAATCCGAGGAAAGCGTTGCGGAAGAATGCAACATGTGAGGAAACCCACCAGCCTTCCGGAGGTGAAGCTGTTCATCCACTCGTGCCACTCACACTTCTGTAATACTGGATCATTCTCCTCTGTGAATAAATGACCACGTATAATATTCTGGTCTCAATGGTTTGGGTTCTCTTTACTTAGGGAATCCAATTGTGTTTCACGTCCTATTTTGCAGAAATATAGAAACTTCTTCTAGAAGGTCCACACACTTGAAAGCACCACCATAAAATTATACTCCCCATGACTAAGCAAAGGGCCGAGCAGTCAGGCCAACCATGACTTGCGCACGAGACGGGGGCATCCTGAACCAGAGCAGCGCTTTCCTTGATCACGTTTCTACTTGTTAAGCCTCGACGTCCTGTCCCCACCTGGTGCACATGGTCTGTGGCTGTGTGCTGGGAGGATTATCTAATCCAGATGCCGTAATAGGTGCCAGACCAGTCCCCATTCCCCTACTAACCCCCCCCCCCCCCCCCCCCCCAAAAAAAAGCCACCAGGCTGACTTTCTGCAGACTGCAGCAGCAGGTGTGTTAGCTATCAGTGCTAACACATTCAGGCTCTGAGATCTGGGAGAAACGCCCATAAAAAGGAAACAAATGTTTTTTCCTGATTATTCATTGCTATAGACCCCATTGCATTTTCTGGATTGGCCGTAAGTGTGTGTTTTATTGTTTTCTATCCAGTGATTGGCTGTAGGTGTGTGAGACCTTGTCTTTTTCTTGTGTGTGTGTGTGTGTGTGTGGGGAGATAGGTGTGTGACCTGTCGTTTAGCTTGAAGAAGATGCTGATCAGACACAAGCTGACCCACAACCCAAACAGACCCATGGCCGAGTGCTCGCTGTGCCACAAGAAGTTCACCCGCAACGACTACCTCAAAGTGCACATGGAGAACGTCCACGGAGAGACCGAGGGCTGATGGCCACGCCCCCTACAGCCGACTACCTCAAAGTGCACGTGGAGAACGTCCACGGAGAGACTGGATCGATCATCTCTCTCTCTCTAGGTGAAAAGGTTCACAAATGCATACTGGAGTGATGCTATGTTGTGTAGCAGTAGTTCTGCAGGCCTCCCCTGAGCATGTATAATAGTATCTGCTGTGAGCAGATAAGGAACTCGATTCACGCTTGAATATTGTTCGCCGCTGTCCTCGTAAAGCCGTACTGAAAGCTGAGTTTGTGGTTATGATGCCCTCTACGTACCCATCTGTCGCCTTCCATTTTGCTTTCCAGTTTTGTTGCTTTCGTTTGTCACCTGTAACGTAAATCATTAATCGACATAATATAATGTTGCTGTTTAATTCATTGTAATTCGTTGTCTTTTTTTTTTGAAACACCGGAGGATTTGTAGGGCAAAGCCCGTCTGTGTAGTCGGCCTCTCTCCTGCGTTTGGCTCAAGCAATTTCAGAAGCTCCCCGGTTCCCATGCAGTTGTTTGCGTTGACTAATTATAAAGCCTGCGCCTGGGTAAACCGTGGATGGCAGGCAAATCACATGGGCCGCGAGGGCTAATTACAAGCGCTCGCTCGACAGTCATTAACTAAAGCCTGGCTCCGAGGTCTGTAACCGTCACTTACGGACTAATTAAAGCCTCAGCGTGGCTCGAGCTGACGCTGACTCGTTGGAGGCCACAGATATGGGCCCCGCCTACAGGCCGAGCGCAGGTGTTTGGGTGCCTTTGCGTCTCGGGGGCAGAGGGCGAGCCCCACCCGCAGGCTCAGTGCACGTACACGTACACCGTTACAAGGAACACGTACACCGTTACAAGGAACAGAAGGTCAGTGAAACTTGGTCAGGAAAAAAAACCCTTTCTTTCTCAGGCTTTCATTTCCACCTGCACCTTCATTCAGTTCTGAAACTGCATTACCTGTCATTTTAATCCTTTTTAATATTAAATGTAGAAGTGTACATGTCAGATTGCACTTTATCGAGGTAGCCTAAACTGCAAATAAGTACTGAAATGTGCAGTAGAAGTGTTTTAGCTGCGTCACCAGACCTGCTTTGCTCCACAGTGACCTCAGCTCAACTAAACTTCTCAGCACTTCAGCTCAGCGGGGTTTCAGATGGGAGCTGGCCGTATGGCATTTACCTGTGTCTACCTGTGTTTCACTGTCTCTGCCTGGGCAGGTAGGGGCCCTACCTACTACTGGTGCCCTTTTCATCAACACCCGGGTTGAACCCGCCTTTAACCACAGACGTGCGCATAGGAGAGAGTCCTGCGCTTTCTCTTCATTGGCTCTGACCGGTCCTGTCTACCTCAGCTCTCCTGCGCGCCAGAATGGTGCCCGTGCATTTACATCATACATTTATATCCAAAGCATTTATTACAAGCATTTAAACAATTACGACCGCGTACAACTTGAGCAGTCGAGGGTTAAGGGTCTTGCTCAAGGGCCCAACAGTGGCAACCTGGCAGAGGTGGGGCTTGAACTGGCAACCTTTTTGATTACGAGTCGAGTACCCTAACCACCGAAGCTGTAGTGTTGCTTCCACCAGGGGGAAGTAGCTGGCAGGGCACTGGAGTACGACACAGGGTCACACTGTCCCCTTCACTCCCTCGCTGGTGCCCACCAGCCACACGGGAGTGACTCATCTCAGCCCAACTGCAACTGTTTACAGAGCAAACACCACGTGGATCCCCTCTGATCTATATATGTACGAGTGTGTGTGTGTGTGTGTGTGTGTGTGTGTGTGTGTGTGTGTGTACACATTTGAGGCTGCGTGCTGCTGAGCGGTGCTGAACCGCTGTCACACCCTCGGTGCACTTTTGCTTCTCACGGTTACCTTCTCTGCTGTAGCTTCTCTCCTTCTCCCGCTCACTCATTCCAGAGTACGTCTGCGTTCCCGCAGGAACGGGGTCACCGCGGCATCCCCCGCAGGCGTGTCCTGATGACAAAGCCCGTGACACCCCACGCTGGCAGCTGGGCCTACCAGCCGCAACACACACACACACACACACACACACACACACACACACACACACACACACACACACACGCTTAGAGCAGCAGGCCACAGACACACTGCTACAGCAGTATAAAGCTCAGTGCTGTTCTTTATTGCAACAGTTAGTGGTACACCCAGCTCAGCAGCGACGCTGGAATGCAGTCCACAGTGCGCGCGTAAACACACACACACACACACACACACACACACACACACATCTCAGAAGCCGCGATGCTCGAGGGCTGCAATGGGTATTTCAGATGCGTCAGAAGGGTTTTTCCTGATGTGAGAGTGCGTGTGTGTGTGTGGTATACTCGAGCCATCTGTATGTCAGTGGCTTGGAGTGCCTTGTGGTGCGTATGCAGTGTGTGTTCTACATGCAGTTGTGGGCAGTGCCCCCACAGTAGCTGTTAAAGGAGCTGTGAAATGGACCTGTGAAAGGGCTAATCCCGTGTCCTCGGGCGTAACCCCTAACGGCCCCTGTAGCGTCTTCAGGTGGGGCTTGTTGCTGTCCCTGCGGCTGGCTGCAGTGGAGGGTGTCTGAGAGGTGGAGGTGCTGTGCAGCCGAGCGCAAGGCGGGGGACAGTTGGTGTTGCATTTTTGGGTAGCGAAGTCTTAAACGTGCACTCCACACGCAGTGATACTAGCAAATGGCTGAAGGCAAAACTACCGCTGCTTTTCACAACATTTTTGAGTTAAATCATTACCCCTTAGTTCAATCAAACCCTTTCAACAAGTAGCATCAACATAATAGTGACAATGCAGCATCAAAAACATTAAAACAACAATGATAGCAAACAGGAATAGTACACCACGTACACGAATGTTAAAAACTGCACAGATGCACACCCGTCATAGGCGTTAATGTAGCCTGTGCATGTTTCTAACTATGCTTTTTAACTATATCTACTGGCTGCACTGGTTTCCTTCCACGTGTGTGTGTGTGTGTGTGTGTGTGTGAAATGTCATGTTCTTCCTGCGCAAACCACGCCATCAGTCCCCTTTGCTGTCCCTACGGCAACAGGTGGCGCAGGACGCTTTCGTGAGCCGCGGAACGCCAAGATTGTCCTGAAACGGCACGGCGTGCCCCATCTCCATGCGTGCGCAAGAGTGTGTTCTTCCTTATTTGGGTTTGCATACGTCTGTTTTTGTATACTTCCAGACATGCACGAGGACATGGTGGGAATAGGAAGAGCAGTAGTGTTTAAATTAGATTATGCTTAAGGTGTGATTAGGTATAGGATTCATTTTAAGTAATTAGGGTTAGATTATAGGAGTAAGGATTAAGTCCAGGTTTAGTGTATTAGCCTTGAGTCCGGGTTGGTGTTTAGTATTAGAGCTTAGTTACACTAACGTTTGGGTCCTCACAAGTGCATATGTTTAGTGGAAATGCATTGGTCTCAACCCATACCCAGTGGTCTGCTTAAAAGGAGAAAACAAGAATGTGTGTGTGTGTGTGTGCGTGTGTTCCATGCACGGAAAGGCAGGGAGTGGTACCAGGAGAAGAAACCAGGGCATGAGCCACAATGTGGTCAGCCTATAGCAAGTAGGCACGGAGAGAGAGAAAAAAGGAAAAAGTATAAGGGAGGAGAAAAAGAGGCAGATTGTGAGAAAGAGAAGAGAAAAACAAAACATGTAATGGGTCTTCATTGTGTTATTCCCGCTCTACATTTCCAATCTCTCAACCGTGTCCAAATGTGTTTTGTGAGCAAGTGAGCCCCTAGTGGTCAGGTGTAGTAATCACAGTAATGCGCTTCGCGAGTGTGAGTCCAACGGAATACGTGCAGAAGTTGCCACCCTAGTGAAGTGCTGAGGCTGAAGCGCCCGTGCATGCGTGGTCACTGGTGTGTCCATCACACAATGACCTGAGGGTTTAATTTTATGGGTCATCATGCGTGACTAATTTCTAAGTGGGGGCATATTGGTCTTCATTTAAAGTCTTTAGGACCGTGATGTTGGTGACCGCGAGGAGATGCTTGGTGAGGAGTCGTGTGACGATATCCGCTCACCTCCGGGACGCTCCTGGGTGAGGCTTTGTAAACCCACCCAGCCGCGTTCTGTCCAGCACATGTCGGACCTGCGCGCGTACGTCTGCTGCTCTTTTTTAGAAAACCAGTTGCTTTTTTTCCCCCTTATTTTCTGGAGCTCCAAAGCCAACATTCCCGCGGCCGTCTCTCTACGGCTGTGAGTTGACAGAGCCTCCCTGTCTGGCCAGCCGTTGTGGCATTCCTGAATTCCTCCTCCGACCTCCTTTCCTGCCGCGTAGACCTGCGGAGCGTAGTGAAATACGGCTCGCTTGAATCGTTTGTCCCCACCGTTCAGAACTTTCTCTCGCGGGAACGCCGATGCCTCTGCGTGCAGATTATCCCCGCCTCTGAGGAGATTATTGTTTGTTGTTTGGTTCTATTTTACATTTTTTTTACAAAGCCAACATTCTGCCTCGCCGTGCTCATCTCTGGCTCTGCGGAAGCGCTTTGGCGGAGGGCAGCGTAGCGCGAGCCGAGCCGGTCGTTCCGAGAGTTATTAGCGGTTTCTGGAAGGCCTTGCTTTCCCGCGCGGAGGGGATTCCAGCTGAAAAGAGCGACGATTTAATTCCACTTCGTTCTGTTTGATTTGGGGGACCGGAGCAGTTTCCAGGGAGCATGCGGCAAAGACAAGGAGGGTCAGCCTGCATCTGCAGCCACGGTCCATAATGCTTTTCCACGATGCAGAGACCTCGTCAGACAAAAAGGGTTAGAGATAGGTGTTTGTTTTTGAAGCAGGCAATCAGTATGTTGTCAACATAATGTGTGTCTGTGTGAGTGTGTGTGAGCAGAGAGTGTCCATCAGCAGTGGGCAACCATTAAATAAACCCTCAAGATCTAGAGAGTGCTTCAGCCCTGTCAGCACACACGTCACTGACATCAAGTATGCTATTATTCTACCACAGACCTGTCTGCACTTACACACACACACAAAAGTACACACGCGTGCCCACGCACACACACAGTGCTGTCCTCGCTCCACTGGCCTGTGTTGACAGAGACACACGATAGGAACGATGTCTGTCGTGTTTCACCGAGAGAAATGAGAACATCACAAAAGGAAATAAAGAGCAAAAGAAAGTGGGATGAAGTCCTGTTCCTAACCACTGCATCCATGTACCCCCCCCAAGCTGCTACTCTCTGGAAAAAGGTGAGGTGTGTGGAGCCTAGAGCAGATGTGCCCCTGCGAGAGAGCACCGTACGTTAAGAGCAGGAAAACCGTGCGACATCGCCCCCCCCCATGCTTTTCAAACCTGGTCTTCTCACCGATTCCACCGTGCAGACTTCGCGATTAGAGCGTTTTACGAGCGGCACTGCCAGAGTTACAGGAAACTCGCAGGAGCGGTGCTTCTGCAACCAAGCCTCGTGCGACCTCCGGCATGAGTCGGAGTCCCGTCCACGTTTCTCCGGCCGCGCAGAGCTGCGTGGAACGAGAGGAGGAGTGGAGGCCGCGGCAGATTTGCGGGCGGTGACGCCGCACGGGTCTGGAGCGATGTAAGGAGAGATGGGGGGGGCTTTCTTCCTGTCCGCGGGGGTGGGAGCCTCACCCCTGGACCCTTTTCATCTCACTTTGTCAGAGGATCTGTCTCTCACTCTCCCTAACTATGCCTCTCACTCTAATCTTTTTCTCTTGCTTTCCTTCCTAATTATCCGCTCTTTCCCTCATCCCCCCCGGGCCCCCCCCCCCATCTTATGGGAAAGGCATTGGCATTAGGACCATGCTGGCAACGTTATCCTGGTCCTCCCTAAGTAAAGCACAGCAAATGGAGTTATGCACACAGCAGGGGTAGTTGAGGAATTGTCGGTTAGCAGAGTGCGCTCAGACCAGCATGCGTACACACACGCATCTCTAAGTCTGTCTGACCTCACAATCCTAGACATAGAGCACTTAAAGTGCTCTCTGTTCCCCTGTGCAATGACTTCTGACATAATGGCCTATAGTAGATATAATAGCCTCTAGTGTCTGCACTGTGTGTGTGTGTGTGTGTGTGTGTGTGTGTGTCTAAGTCTAATTGGGGGTAAGACAGACCCGTCTAAGCCTGCTCAATTAGTCACACTGAACCTGTTACCCCATGGACCACACACATTATGACATTATGCCTGCATGTAGCCACTAAACATCTCCCCAAAATACACTCCCCAACACATCCACACATTTTATGGTGGTAAAGGCCTTGATACTGGTTTCTCTACAGCATGGCACTAATCTCGCATCTCATCTTCTCCTACAGGAAGCTAGTGGTGTAACATGGCCATTAATCCTAAACACACACTGGGAACAAGGGCCTTGGGCTGGCAGCTTTCAGCATGAGCACAACACACACACACACACACACACACACACACACACACATACACACTCCCCAAGGCTCCATCCTACAGCAGCATTGTAAATGGTAGCGCAGACTGTCATTGGTCTATCACTCAAACGCACACAAGGATGTCTGTGCTTTACAAACCGTGAACTAGACTGCTTCGAATGTCCTGGCTGAAAGGTATATCCGGTGTGTTTTTTACACACACACACACACACACACACACACACACACACACACGTAGCTTAGGAGGAGAGGAAATGCACTGTGTCCCTTTGTGACCCCACATCCAGCCATTGCTGATTGACACTGGTAAGAGATCCTGTCTTCATGGGTATATTCACTAAATACACTGTGAATTAGCCCTGTGGAAGTCTTGCAGGGCAGTGTTATATGTTACAGAGCAGTGTTGCATGAGCAGGGAACTCTGGTGAACTTGGAACACGCAGCAGCTTCGAGCAGGAACCAACCATCCGAGTGTTCACGACTAGACTGCACGCCGCTGCACTGCTGTGAGAACATGACTTCATGACGTACCGGCAATGGAAAGGACTTTGTGTAAGCCGATGCCCCCGCGTTCAGGAGTCCTGAGAAACGCCACTCCGGATTTTTCATTTGAAGTCTCTCACAAAACATCCCATGTGCGCGAGGCTGGGAGAGGTGTAAGAAGAGAACTATTTGGTTCTGTCATGTTGACCACATGAGAACACTCGGTTCTCTGGAGGCCTGAGCAAGCCTTTGTGTCAGCCCGTTCTCAGAGACGTCTGTAGAATAGATCAGTTTAACCATAAAGACCCAATGAACCATGAGTCAAACCTTAGAAGTCTTTCCCCACTGCAGATTGCATGCACTCTCAAACATGCTACTCCTCACACACTCTGCATAAACAACCCCACGCCTTTCATCTCTGTCCGGGCGCGCGATGAGTGCAGAGATGGGTTTTTTTTTCACAACACAGCACCTTGACAGAGACGACGGCACAGACCCCTCCCCTGACCACCACCCCCACTAACGAAATGACCTCATCAACCTCCAGTCATGTACACCGTAAGATCCGACAGGGAAGCAGTGGGTGCAGTCCTCGACCGCACCGATCCAGACCCGGGCCAAAGCGTAGCCGAAAGACGGGGGCTGGGAATGCAAGGGGCTGTGCTTGACATAGCCATGATGATAAGGGGTCTCCAAGCACCTTACACGGGCTTCCCACAGTGTGGCGTCTGGGCCCGACTGAGCGGTTTACGGCTGTTATGGACGTGTGAATCAGTAAGACCAGAGGAAACACCCTGGTGGGGCCCCTGGGTCACGTGAGCTGTACAGCAGAGCAAAGTTGCTTCGTCTCTGCGTCCTCAGTTTTAGTTTAAGACATGCACTGAACTGCTGGTCCCCAGGAGGAAGACGTATTATTTCTATGAATTTTAAAATGGATCTTTTTTATGAGTCCAAAAGCATGCATTTTAGTTACCGGAGTTTAGGATAAAAGGTTAGGGCTTATTATTGTTATGTGACATACGATTGAGCTGTAATAAACAGCCACCGTGCATGCACGTGCGTTTATGCGCATGTGCGTGCGGGGACGTTTGCGCGTGCGTCAATGCTCGCGCGCTGCCCATGTCCGCCTCTTCATTCCTCCCGGCTCTGTTGCTCTCTGTATCTCTGCTGCAGCATGCTGGGTTGGAGCTGATAGCATCTCTGCTACTCCAGCATGCAGACACACACACAGAGAGAGACAGCCCGTGTGTGTATTCTCACATGCTCGTGTGTGCACAGCTGCATGTGTTCTTGCGTGTGTGTCCGCCTGAATTCCCAAGTGCGCCCGCCACTTGAGTTTCTGTATGTGTGCTTGCGAGTATTACCGCGCTTCTGTAATTCTGCTTCATGGTTGTTTAGCTAAACCCTCTGAGTTTACAAGCTCCATTTAGAGTCAGTGGCCTGCTGGTTATCAACACACAGCACAGGTGCAGACGCCGCGTGTGTGGGTCGATCAGTGGGTGGGTGAAACACAGACCTGCACGAGGTCGTTTGTTGCTCCGATGACCTCAGCATAACAGAGGTTGGCATTAGCGCGAGGCTGAACGCACAGAGGACGCGCAAGCACGGGAACCGCAGCGCATAACTGAGCGGTACCGGTTATAGGAGCCGTACCGTTGGTGAGATCCGATCTATTTACACGAAACTTAAATACATTTCCGTTACTTTTGCAATATGACGGACAGGGTTAAGAGCTTGTTCCTCCGACGTAGCAAGAGGAAGGCTTTCAATGATTTACGACGGTCGGCGGAGACGTTTCCTTTCAAATAAATGTCGCTGCGTCATTCGAGACAGAAGCACACGCATGTTTTTAAATAAAGCAGTAAGGCCTCGCTTCGCAACTGCTGAAAGCCATAACTCATAAGTGGAAGACGTCCGCGTTGTTTTGCTCGTCGGCCCTTTTCATCAACTCGTCGAACCCACAGCGAGTTCTGCGAGGAGCGCCGCTCGGAACATTTGTTAGGGATTAGTGCTCGTTTAAGCGATTTCTAAAGCACTTCTTCATCTTCAAAGCAGCACTGAATGATTCGGTAGTAGCCGCCCGTGCCTCTGCTCTCGGCGGGAGTTCTTTCGTTCCTAACGGCAGTCGGTGCTGTTATCTTGGCGGCGTAAAACGCGCGCGCGTACGATCCCGCCGCGTTGCTTTACACACCACGGTTCGCCTCGTTTTTCCACTCTTGGGTTCGAGGAGACGGCTTTGTTCTCTGTTCTGAAGCAGGGTCCGGCTTGAAGCATGATTAGAAGCACGTTGGGGAGTTGGCTCCGTCCTCTTCTCAGGGACAGCAGCTCCAGCTGGCCCAGACGGAGGGCTAACTAGGACCAGACCTCTTCGCGAGCACTGTTATATAATTGTCGATTCTGCGTGCGCGCGAGCGTTTGTGCGTGTGTCTGTGTTTCAGTCTCTGCCCAAAAGCATAATGGATTTTGGTCACCCTTGCTGTCAGAGAGACTGTCGGGAACGGTGCTGTTACTTTACGAGCGTTGGCGTGTTTAGGCTATCTTCTGCACTGCCCAGAGATTGCCTCCTGTTGCTCACTGGGAAGGACGTTTATCCGAAGCAAACAGGAGAGGGGTCTGCACCGGGGCCAGACATGGTCAGGTGTAGCTCCAAACTGAATTACTCTGGCCTGGTTCACACAGACTGTGTCTTCTGTTCCAGGACTGCGCACCATAGTCAGACAGCAAGGATTGCAATGCTGACGTCCCCTCTGTTTATGTAGCGCACTGTGGATTCCCTGGGGCGGGAATGCATCAGGAATGGCAGGATTCCAAGAGGAATTCTCAGACGCAGGGGGTGGCAGATAGCCGGTATGGGGGGCTGCTGACTGCCTTTGTCTGGGCGAAGAGAGAGGCGTTGAGTGGGAATAAACACTGCTCAGTACCTGACTGCTGCCTAGTATTCTCTCTCTCTCTCTCTCTGTGTCTGTGTGTGTGTTTGTGTTTTGGCAAGAAGGGTCGTGTGTGTGTTTTTGTGGGTGTTCTTTTTTTTAAATGGTGTACTCCTGTTTGAAAAGTTGAGGGAGAGTGAAAGACAGAGAAAGGTAGCAGTCAGTGCATGTGAAACATAATTGTATGTGACTGTGAATGGATCTGTTTTGCACTAGTTTGAGCATGTAAGCATTTCAGGTGCCAATTTATATTTAAGTGTGCATGAGTGTGTGTGTGTGTGTGTGTTTGCCAGCCCTCATATGGAATGTACATCCGTCAGGGGAAACCCAGACTGCTGCTGTACATTCCAGAACTAAAGCTGCAGGTCCAGACACTCGTTCCCTGTGGAGCAACACCGCCATTCTGGCTCAGAGCAGCCCATTAGCACCTCAGTTTCCTGCTGCGCACACCGTTTATCATCTGACCCGGGTCCATACGGGCTCAAAGGGCAATGGAGAGTGGATGCGCGGCCTCGTGGTCTCACGGAGGGCACGCAGTTCATCTTCCCGCTCAAGTCGGTGTGTGCCTGTAGCGGCTCAAAGGACCCAGGTGGGGCTCCATTCTGGCTCAAAGGGCGGCGTGGGGCGGATTAGCGGGGGCTACAGCTTCCCGCTGGGCACGGGGGCCTTCTCTCGGAGACTCCCCTGTGTACGCCTGGTCCACTGTGTGCCAGATGTTGGCCAGATGCTGGCCGATTCGAAGCTTTCCTTCAAAGAAACAATTAGGGACAATTATTGCAACATATAAATGAATTTAGTTTGTGATACTTATGTTTTAGGATGGATGGGTGGGGGGGGGTCACACAGGTGGTTGCAATCTGCTAAGAAGTCTCAGTGGTGTTTTAGGGGAGAGAGAGAGAGAGAGAGAGAGACAGAAAGAGAGAGAGAGAGAGATCTAACTAGCTGTTTGTTTAGGCACTTGTACATCTGGACAAGTGCTGCCCCTCACTGACCTTCCCCACCACTCTGCACACGAGTGCACACACAGACACACACACACACACACATGTTGACGTATGCACTCTAATCTCTATCACAGATTTAATGGCAGTCATTGGGTTTAATGGTGGCTCATTTTCCAAATACATCAATTAAGGGTGGCCCTAGAGTGGGTGGCCACAGAGAAGCCTGAGTACCAAAGCAAACTCCAGCCACCTGGATCACGAAGACATGACCAACTACGGTAGCAGGCTGGCTCAATGTAAGTGTGTGTGTGTGTGTGTGTGTGTGTGTGTGTGTGTGTGTGTGTGTGTGTGTGTGTGTGTGTGTGTGTGTGTGTGTGTGTGTGTGTGTGTGTGGTTTTAGGGTCTAAAGACAAAAGAAACCCTTATTTTGGATATAGGGCATAGGTGCACCAAAAACATGGCTGAAAAGTAGCAAGATGTAGTTTCTTATGGTGTGTGTGTGTGTGCAGTTGTGCGTGCTGCACGATCAGGTCTAATTGTGTTTGAAAAATGGAAAGCCAGAAGGGCCCCTGAAAGTCGGATGTCAGCTGTTTGGAGGAGTGCGTGCCTTTGAGCGTGGATCTGCTTCTGCGTGAGTGTGTGTGAGCATGCATGTGTGTACAATATTGACACCTTGTGCGTCTGTGTGTGAGTTTGTTTATTTGAGACTGCTTTCAGCTACTCTTCATCAAGCTCACGTTGCCTGTGTGTGTGTTGGGGGGGATTCTGCGCCACGTGATGACCGAACGTCTGATTTAGCGTCCACTGTAGTTAGCCACATGGTAAAGCAATGATCTCTGAGAGAGAGAGAGAGAGAGAGAGAGAGAGAGAGAGAGAGAGAGAGAGAGAGAGAGAGAGAGAGAGAGAGAGAGAGGGAGGGAGGGAGAGAGGTGGAACACAATGAGAGACAAATGAGGGCATTTTTTCACTTGTCTGGATTTGCACTAAACACATATAAACCTGCAGTCCTGTAAGCGATACAATCACGTCAGAACCGTTTGGTGTTTTTGACAGGCCGTAATGTCGCACTGCATTCTGCTCCATTTCACTGCTCTGCTGACGGACTGCTCTGTCAGTCTTTTATATACTCACCAGCGGAAATTCAGAATTCCGTGTGATAGAATTTTGCTCCTCGACAGGCCATCGCAGAATGTACAACCTTTTCCCAATTGAACTTTCCATAAATCACGTGAGTTTTCAGTGTTGTCTTAATGCCACGGACATTTGCAGGAATGCGCTCGGGCTCACGTTGCCACCGTAATGTGTTCCATCTGAACACCTTAACCCCCCCCCCACACACACACACACACACACACACACCACCACTGCCCGTCCTCATTACTGAACAAGTGACGTGCGTCATTGAAAATGACCATAATTATATTAGCAGATGAAGAATGTTATATCCTCACAAATACTTCCTGTCACTCTAATCTGGCGCACGTATTCACAAACATGCATGTGTGCATTCACACACACACACACACACACACACACACATCTCCCTCCAGTACAGCTCCTAAAGCTGACATACACTGCCTGTCTTTCCTCTGTCGGCTACATGACAGTCCCCTGTGGGACGCTTTCTAAACATGATGTAGTGCACTCACTGCTCGCGCACGTGCACACACGCATACAGGCTGTGCTCACAAACCAAAAAGGGCTGTATAATCACACGTTAAACACCATCTCACACTGCCGTCGGTGCTGTTTTGTTTCACAGACAGACTGGCGGCTTCTTCATACTAACTGCTGACTGCTCAGTGGTCTCTACAATCTCTTATGTGCTGTCTCTCAACATGGAAACACACACACACACACACACACTCACATACGCACGCACAGAATGGCTACGCATTTGAAAACGACAGTTCTGCAGTGCTCGGAGAAAGAACGTTTAGGAGTGACCTGATATCACAGATCTGCTACCCTTGCAGGGCTGTTTTGTCCAGACCGAGACTAGTCCTAAACTTAGACTCAAGGATGTTCAAAGCTGAACTATCTATTACTGTTAGATTACTATTTAGTTTAAGTCTTGGCTCAGTCGCCGTCCTGTAGCCTGGTCCTAAATCTTAATCCCTGGCGAACCGGAGCACTGCACAGGTGAGTCTTTCCACATCTCTAACCCGCCGGACTCGGTGAAAGGCCCAACTGCAGTGAATCAGAGGGAAATCACTAGCGCACAAAGTACTCTAGCACTGTAGTTCACCAGCCCTGAGCCCCAGGGAGCGGTGTCTGATCTCTGAGGCTCGGACTCCCCGTCCCGCTTATAGTGAGTTTGTGGGGGAGTTTCTCCCCCCCCCCTCAGAGCTGCGCAGTGTCTTTCCCCTCCAGGGTCATCCTTGGGTCGGCCTAATGGTGATGCATGGGCTGTGAAGTGCACGGGTGTGTGCGCATGTGCGCGTGCACTTTATCTGCTACCGTGACGACAGTGTGATGGCTGTGCTGTCCGCTCGCAGAACAGCAGACAGGCACACTCTGCCACTGATGAAAGAGGCAAGAGACCTCATACGGGACACAGCACGTTAATCACGCAAGCGCCAACACACACGCACACCTGTACAGTCACACATATTTGCAAACATAAATGCACATATACCTATATGGTCAAGTACAATTACTGAAAGTTACAAACACGTGCACAGTTCCATACATACTGGTGTAAGTACTCACGCAGGAACAGTTAAACACATCTGCATGCACACACACACACACACACACACACACACACACACATATACAGGCACATACATACACAAACACACACATACTCACACACACTAACTGCATGGATGAGGAGTGTAAAGTGTATCAAATGACCCTGCTTTACCTGCTTAAGTGTCAGACTCAGAAATAAGTACAGCACACAAAAGCAGGTTACGTTTAAAGTGCAACACTTTACAAAATAGTGGCTATAGTTCACATAGGCCATGTCGCAGCTTGAGCTGTACTGAGTACTCAGGGATGTGGATCATGAGCCGACACGAAAACCGTGTACAAATGAGTACAGCTTGTGAGCAGGAGTGTGAGAGAATGAACACACACGAG
>NC_137517.1:5772500-5785000 GCF_041902795.1 Electrophorus electricus
AATGTAAATAGATTATAATCCAATCCAATTTTTTTTTTTTCAGTAAATGACATTATTTATTTGAATAATCTAATGAACAATGTATAAAAAGTATGAGTTCTAAATGAGTTCCTTCCTCAGAGTAACCGTACGATGTGGTGTTTGCCCTCCACCTGTGTATTCCGGGAAACGTCCCCGCCCCCTACGGTGGGGACCGCCCCATCCTGACACACTGCCGCTGGCATGGCAATGGCACTGTGTCATTAATAGTGGCATAGCATTCAGGGAAGAACCCCTCCATCATGAAACCGACCTGACCTAGCCAGAAACAGCAGTTTCTATTCCCGGTTTGCGAAATCATTCCCGGGACTACGGTTCCGTCTTCTACGTCATCCTAAAATAGGGTTTGCTTTCTTGCAGTTGTTATTAGACCATTTATGCAACCAGCAGGATGTCAGAAATCGAGACAGCGACTGCCGTCCGCTGTAAGAGTCTCATTTGTGATGTAGCAGGCAACGGCAGAGCCCCGACAGATGATAACCACGCCAGCCGATGCTGCCGGTCGCTCCGTGGTGAAAGAATCCTGACGCATGCGCACACACACGCGCAGATCAAGCTGAGTCCTGCCCTCTTTTGCGGAGACCTTGTGAAAGTCGCTCACGTCCAGACCACGCGGGGGGGTCGACGGCATTGCTGGTGGATGCGGTGAACCTCGGTCGCGCTCCTCGGAACATCCTGGCGTCACACGGCTGAAGGACAGACTTTTTTCAGCTCATCAGCTCATTCACACGAGTTTGAGCGAGGCCAACACTAAACTGTGCGGTGTCAATGCCCTGCAGAACTGTGGCAGAAAAACTTTGTGATGATATGACACTTTGAGGAACAGCACCAGGCATTACCTGTAGAATGACAAGCTTTGTTCTGTGGCCTGCTGCTCACAGAACTGGTGCCGAGGCTTGGAACAGTGTGTGCTGGACACATACCCAACACCGTACACACTGGAGAACTGTCTAACACACACACAAACACGTCTGGACACATACACAACACTGTACACACTGCAGAACTGTCTAACACACACACAAACACGTCTGGACACATACCCAACACCGTACACACTGCAGAACTGTCTACTCTTACTGCATGCCTTACTCAGAGTAACACACATATACACACACACAGAGTACTCTTACTGCATGCCTTACTCAGAGTAACACACACACACACACACACACACAGAGTACTCTTACTGCATGCCTTACTCAGAGGAACACACACAGAGAACTCTTACTGCATGCCTTACTCAGAGTAACACACACACACACAAAGTACTCTTACTGCATGCCTTACTCAGAGTAACACACACACACACACAGAGTATTCTTACTGCATGCCTTACTCAGAGTAACACACACACACAGAGTACTCTTACTGCATGCCTTACTCAAAGTAACACACACACACACACACACACACACAGAGTATTCTTACTGCATGCCTTACTCAGAGTAACACGCACGCACACAAACGCACACAGAGTACTCTTACTGCATGCCTTACTCAAAGTAACACACACACACACACAGAGTATTCTTACTGCATGCCTTACTCAAAGTAACACACACACACACACACAGAGTACTCTTACTGCATGCCTTACTCAATGTAACACACACACACACACAGAGTACTCTTACTGCATGCCTTACTCAGAGTAACACACACACACACACACGCACACGCACAGAGACTTACACATGAAAGGCAGGATTATAAAGGAGAACAAATCTCTGGTTTTTAAAACACCAAGTTTATTTTTACAGTCTCCAGCTGCACTTCTCCGGACCTCTGCATCCGTGCGTGCGTGTGTGTGCGTGTGTGTGTGTGTGTGTGTGTGTGTGTGTGTGTGTGTGTGTGTGTGTGTGGGCGAAAGAGCGAGGTACGCATATTAAGGTGTAGAAAGATATGATTCAGAGAGACAGATGAAAAGCGAGCTGGAATGGAGCACACGTCCATGGCAGATGCCCCGCGATAGATGTGGACGATAAACGTGGAAGAAAAATCCCGAGTTTCGGGGAGAAGCAGACGAAGGAGTGGAGTGAACGCTGTCGGGCAGTCACCACTCTGGAGTTGTCGGGTCTGTGCAGAAAGAGAAACTGAAATGAACATGTGCAGGTCCTCTCTGACGAGTCTTAATACTTATTGTACCTTCCTTCTCCATACGGCTTGGGCTCTGATGAGCTATAATCCTTACTGGACTTTTACTTCAGCAGTGCTTTACTCTCAGAGGCTCATCACAGATTTATGTGTGTGTGTGTGTGTGTGTCTATCTGTGTGTATGCTTCCAACTCTTGTAAAAAGACTTAATCCCAACGGAGCAAAGGAATTGCACTAATAACTAATCTGAACACAGCCCCACATTGTCTGCTTTAACCATGGCTTTTTACCCTGACTGTTGTGTTTGTGTTTGTGTGTGTCCATGTTCCTGCACTTATGAAGATGTATGTGAGCTGGATATCTACTAATTATAGTTTATATGTGCTGTGTTGCATGCATAAATATAGTGTGAACAGTGTACGCTGTAGGTCTGCATGTATTTGATCGATTTGGTCCATGCAGCCTTTGTGGTGTGTGTGTGTGTGTGTCTGTGTGTCTGTGTGTCTGTGTGTCTGTGTGTCTGTGTGTCTGTGTGTGCGGGCGCGCATGCTGAGTTCCAGATTGCATGTGTAGTCTTGGCATTGCGCTTCCAGGTTGAACTGTTTCCAGGAAGGTCGCTCATCTGCCGGAGTTTTCCTGCAGCCCCTCAGTGTGACCCGAATGATTCTGGCCACCCGTAGCACCGTCGCGGGGCATCCGTGCCACAGCCTCCTGAGGAGAGTGCATTCGTACCGCAGCGGAACGGTGAAAATGGAGCAGGCTGGTGCGGAGTGGGTGAGAGGAGAGAGTTTTAGGGTGGAACAGGCTGGAGCGGAGCAGTCCGGAATGGAGCAGGCTGGAGCGGAGGGAACTGGAGTGGAACGGACTGGAGCATAATGGACTGGAGCGGAACGGGCTGGAGCGGAGCGGAGCAGAACGCAACAGAGTGGAGCGGAGCGGAACGCAACGGGCTGGAGTGGAGCGGAGCGGAGCGGACCGGAACGCAACGGGCTGGAGCGGAACAGGGCGGAGCGGAGCAGACCAGGGTGCAGCAGTCACCCCCTTGCCCACGGAGCCCTATATCGGGTTTCCGTCAGGAATAATTTGACGCCTAACGGAATTCTTCGCCTCTGACACATGACCCAAAGTAAGAATCTACAGAGAGCCTAGTTTTCTGTCACAACCTGGAGTGCATGATTGTGTGCACGTGCATGCTTTCCTGTTATATGTTTCACTTGCTTTTTTTCTTTGCGGCAGGCCAGGGTGGTTGTCCGCAGTGAGATGAGGGGCTCGGCTGAAACCGGAGTGAAGGTTACTTTCTCTCCGGAGGGTTTCAACATGGCCTGCTGTTCTGGAGCTGGATTTAAGCTAAATCCACCCCTGGACACGCTGGTTGCCCTGGGAGATGCTGAGTTCCTGTGGAAGTGAGGTGAGAGGTTTTCGTCTCAGACACATGGCCTCAGCTACAACATTGTGACTGTTATGACACCCCCCCCCACAAATGTCCTAACAGTGACTTTGTACCTCGGGGTGTGTTTTTAAACTTCAGCCTAGCGTTCTGACCGTGTCTCCATTCAGTCCTTTCGACCATGTCATATTTATACTAAATATTTAACTGACTGCACTTCCCAAGTCCTCGGTACTTTGGCAGCTGATTCAGACAGTAAATAGTTACATAAAAATTACATTTCTTTCAAATTTGAGATTTGTCCCAAAGACCATGGCTGGACCTCCTCCTCCTCCTGTCGAGCCCCTGCTTAACACAACTGATCTCTGATCGACGTCCAGCTTTCTGGTGCGAAGCAGAAGACACCCAGAACTCCGGTCTTTTCTCCTGCCTGCAGTTTGCATTCAGTCCTCCCGGCAAGGTGGAGCAGATGCTCTCGTGGGAACCGGGCCACAGTGTAATGGCTGGCTGTGAAACGATATGGCCTTCACTCAGTGCAAGAGCGTCAAATTATACCATAACATTGTACCATTACATCCTTCAGACCCCCTACTGGGTTTTTATCCGGGTCAGCTATACACTGTAGCTCCTGTATTACAGAGTTAATGCTTTGCTCTCTCTCTCTCTCTCTCTCTCTCTCTCTCTCTCTCTCTCTCTCTCTCTTGCTCTCTCTCAGTTTCTCACACACACACGTCTATACTTAGGATTTGGAAGAACATTCGACACGGTGACTTAAATATGTTTGTTTTCTGGCTGGAAAGAAGGACGCGAATAAAGAAACGCAGTCATGCCAGGCAGCAGAAGGCGCTGTGAAACGATTTTCTTCTCATTTCTCCTTTTTTTTTCTTTCTTCTTCTTCTATAAAATCAAAGGCACGAGCCGCCTGCGCCGCCGCTAACCACGGCGGCGCGAGAGCAAAGCGGAGAGCGAGAGACGCGGCCGCGCGTGACGAGCCTCGCGCGCACCTGGGCGCGCGTGACGAAACGCGACACTCGTTTTGGCGACGCTCGTGCAATTTTAGGTACCAACAGCTAAAAAACAAACAAACAAACAAAAACAACAACTTTGCACAACTTATATAATATGCAGTAGATTTAGAAAGTTTCTCAGAGTTAAGACTTCCACTGTTATTCTGGTTTTTGTTTTAAAATACAACCTCAACAGAATCGCTAGCACGAGGTAATTTACCGAGAAGAAGTGTGAGCTTGTACCCAATCGATCCATAAATAATGAAAGAAAACATTATTTTTGAATTAGGTTGTAAGTGTTGTACCTTTGCTGAGAGCAAGATAAACTAATTACAGATCTTAGCTTGATCAAGAGAGACTGTCGTTAACATACAAAACAGTGAAAGAGAGAGGGGGGATTATATTTTGATGAATGTAATTAAAAGCTATGATGTTTCTCCCAAAGGCAATCACACCAGGGGTTAATTAACTTTGCATCTCTCTCTCTCACACACACACACACACACACACACACACACACACACACACACACACACACACACACACACACTCCCCACAACACTCAGAGAAATTAATGTAATGCTGTAATTAGCTCCATAAATGTTTTGGCTTAGTATATAATCCCCACGCCTTCCTGCTCGGGTGCATTGCTGTTGCAAATCCTTCTCTTGATGTGTTTTCATACAACAGTGACACTAATCCATGGACCTAAACTTTGCCTCTCACTTTTTTTCTGGTGAGATTTCCCAAACTTTCCCAAACTGGAGATATTTCTCATTAACATATCCTATAGAGACATGTCAAGGCTTTGACAATGATGTGATGGAATTTTTACATCTCTTTACACTGTCATTTTATAGCCTTTGCATCTATATATATTTTTTTACTAACATGCTCTTATGAGTTGTATCAGTGCCTGGTCTTGTGAAGGGCACACCTTTACTCTCTTGCTGCCCGTCTCACTCTGCCACTTGTTACTGAGAGCACTCAGATTAAACATGGCGGCCACGATATGTCCAGGCAGAAGAGGATACTGAGTTTGTTTACAGAACTCTCTGTAATACTGCTCTGGATGTATACCATCGACAGCTCCCAAGAGATGTTTGTGGAATACTTCAATTATATTTATCTATTTATTTATTTTATTTACTCCTTTAAGCTGAAAGAGAAGTTAATCCCCCCTTTGAATTGTGGGTAAATGAAGGCTGTCCCAGTGACAAAACCCATTCGGATTAATTGGTTGATTTGCTTGGGGAGGGGTAAGTGCCCTCGTGTGTGTCATTTTTTACCAGACCAGTGATAGATGAAATGGAGTGTGTCCTGGACTGTGTGTCTTTCTATTCTCCAAATAAATGTTCCTATAGCGCCTTTGGCTTTGTGTACGATTCCCGCACTAAAACCTCTGCTGGTACCGAGCGTGTTGAGTATCATCTACCTCGGTTAATTAACCTTATAAAGCCAAAAACTACACTCGCGTTTGGAGTTCACTGAAACGTTCATCCCCCGGAGGGACCAGATCAGCACGGGCTGTTTTAGTACTCGGACTGTTCTGGCGTTTAAAGCAGCTGGGAGGTTTTTCACTGGACAGGGTGGGGTGGGGTAGGGTAGGGTGGGGTAGGGTGGGGTGGGTGGGGGGGAGTGGGCGGTGCTTAGTTTCTGAGGCCAAATTAATTTGGCTTGAGACGGACATGCTGCTTCTCCAGTAAAGGTCTGCATACCAGATCATCCAGAGCAAATCTGTCATTTTAACAACCATGTGGCGACAAGTTTAGAATGATGAAATGCAGTCTGTGTGTATGGATGAAAAATGCATTTTCTGGACATTGGCAAACAGGCTGTTTAGCGACAGGTGGTCAAGATCTTAAAAAGGGCTTTGGGATTCAGAAATGGCTTGTTCCAAATAGATTTGGTCTTTAGAGGAGGAGATCAGCGTTGGCCTATGGGTCAGTCCACGTCAGCTCTCCCGGGCCTCCCAGTTCATGGCTTGGATTTTTTGGAAAAAGAAAAAAAATGCATGTTTTTCTTGAAAACACTTCATGAGACCTTACAAAATCCCAAAGCTCTGCTCCACGTACGTTTTTAGATATCATTTTTTTTGTTCGTCTCTGAGCTCAATTTCAGCACTTTTGCGATTCTCTTTGTGTGCTAAGCTTCGCTGTTACGGTGAGGGATACAGTATCTGTGCCCTTCCTTCGATTGTTAAGCACTTTCATGGGTAAATTAATGTGTGCAAAAATCAAAGTCGAGGAAATTTCTTAATCTTTAAACTCAAAAAATCACTATTACCAAAACAGTAGCGCTGTGCTTGTATGCTCCTTTCTAACGGAATGGTAAGGGTCCATAAATATCTTTACATACAGGTCAGGCTATACAAACTCTACCAAAATAGGGATTTCATATACATGTCAACATAAAATGATGTTAGTATGCCATCAGTTAAATATTCATCTTTGGCTCTAACGCTCACCAGTTGCCAATTTTTCACTAGATGGACATTTGAACATCCAAGCAACCCTAAGAATAATTTACAACATGTATTCCTGTAAATAATTGTTACTGAATGTGAGGTAATCAAATTAATAAAGATAAATTATTTTTACCCAAACAAAGAATCTTCCATTTTCAAAGATTAGCAGCCACAAGTTTTCACTTTCATAAAGCCAAATTTTGCTTCCTTGTAGTACTAACATAGTACTATCACATCTAGAAGTTTTTGGAGATGCATAAAAGATCGAGTGTCACAGATAAATATAGCTTGAAAGCTGAAAAAAACCTTTTAGAGATATGTTGACTGTGTACTTTCCAAAGAAAGATTATTCTAATTTCCTTAAAACGTTTTTATTGGAAAGCGTCAATATTCGTTGTCAATATATAAGATTAATTAAATATAACTAGTGGCATAATTAAAAAGTATTCAGAGTAGAACTATAAGATTTTGCAAGGGCTCATGAATTTAATAGAAGCTTTTACAAATTTGTTTGTAAATGAGAGATGTCTTTAATGAGAACCACTCTGATAAAACTTGGAATATAGTGTAACTAAACATGGTAATAGTGAAATCTGGTTACAGTAAAATCTGTAACAATGAATTCCAATTTCAAGAGAGCACAGGAAAGCACTTGTTCATGTCTATATCTGTAATCAACAGACCTCAGACCGCCGTTAGAAATATAATGCTGAAAGCTAGCTAGAAACGCTCCTGTGGTCCCAGTCAGAGCATAGAGAGGGGAGAGAGAGGGTTGTGTGTGTGTGGGGGGGGGGACCACGGTGGGAGCAGCACCTGATTTCTGTTTAATGGTGGAAATGGTTGCCTGCACCCCTGGTGTGAATGGTGCTTTATAGACAGCGCTCACCTCAGATCTGCACACACAAGACAGATGCAGGAAAAATGGAGGTGGGGGGTGGTATGTTTACAGTGTGTGTGTGTGTGTGTGTGTGTGTGTGTGTGTGTGTGTGTGTGTGTGTAGACAGTCAATGGGTCATCCTGTGAGCGATGGCGTGCCACTCTTTCTGGAAAATGGGTGAGGAAGAGGCTTTCGACAGGGGCCAGGTGATGGTGTTCCCAACAACGTCAAATGGAGGTCAGGTCTCTCACTGCTCTGTCACAGATTTAAGATGCGACCGCTCCTCGAATCGGCAAACAGCTTGCAAACAGCCAGGAATACTCCAGTTCACCTGGGAGCTGATTGTCTGGGCACATGCACCCAACAAGCCTCACCAAGTCTAAGCATACCCCAATGGACCCAAACAAATCCCCAGCAAACACCAGCAAACCCCAGTAAACCCCACCAAGCTCCAGCAAACCCTAGCAAACCCCAGGTGGTGTGCTGTAGCTGTCTCAGATCAGTGGGGAGTCTTTCTAGCTTCTCTCTCTCTCTCTCTCTCTCTCTCTCACACACACACACACACACACACACACACACACACACACACACACACACACACACGTCCATTTCGTCGTCCTAATATCTCTTCCTTTCCATTTAAAAGCATAGGCTTCATCGCATTGTTGATAAATATTGACTTTGGGCATTCCGACTGAAGGGCATTCCGACTGAAGGGCATTCCGATTGAAGGGCATTCCAACTGAAGGGAAAGCAGACAAGCAGAGTACTTCTAAACAAACGATGTTGCACATTCCTAGCTGAACACACACATCACCTTCTGTACCTCCGATTTTTGTAGATATTTTGGAGTGATCTGAAAATCCAGTAACACTGAGTGCTCGAGGGCCAGTCCTGTAGATTGGGATTAAGTTTAGAGCAGAAATAAATCACTCACTTATTGGCAGAAAAAATTCAGGAGTAATCCAAAGGTAGAGGAAAGTAATCAGATTACATTACTTTAATATAGCAATCTTTTGGATTATGTTACAGATAATTTTTTAATTGGTAGCCTAACTGGTAATCTGCAACAGAAAACGTTGTAACCCTCCCAGCCTTGCGCATTGGTACTCCTGTGCTGAGAGTGTTTCATGTAGCCCAGAGGACAGTTCACCTTCTAACTCTGTGTATCATCACGCTGGGTGGTCCTGCCATCTGCCACACTCTCTCACTTGGGTGGAGCTGAGGTCAGAGGTCAAGGTTGGCTAATGGAGGCAGTGAGATAAGGTAGACACATAGGAACGGACACAGATATGATAAACAAAGAACACCCACCTCTTCCTGCTGTGCTGTGTATTTGTGTGTGTGTGTGTGGGGGGGGGGGGGGGGGGGGGGGGGTCATGAGATTTGTCACAGAGGTGTACGTTTTGGGATGTAACACTAACGTCCTGTGATAAAAACAGCCTGTGTCAAGCCTTGTTAAACCACCCAACCGATATGCCCATATCTTCTAATGTGCTTTGAGCGTGCTGGGCTGGATGTTACCTGCGTAAACGGACCTGCCGGGTTTTGCTATTCAAGCCTGGCGCTCATAAAGCAAAACGCGAACCCGTCTGACATGCGGCCTTCACGTCACAAACACTACTACAAACATGCCTCGTGCCTTATAACGCAGCAATGAGCAAACTCCAGAGATTACACAAATAAAAAGGCAGCAGGACACCCACCACAAACACTAGTGTTCTAGTTTATGAAGCGCGTACACATACGCACGCCCGACGATGAGTCGTCAGCCAGCTGATTCTGTTCCCACGGACTTAAGGCCACTTTATATGTTAATATAGTTTTAGTGGAGCTTTGCATGCAGTGAAGCTCTGTCGTAGGTCCCATACAGAAACATGAGCATCCTTTGTTATTTCCTTAAATATGCATGGAGTAGATATTACATCACTGAGGGGATCTGAGAGTAATAATGTGGAGAGTTACTGCTGCAGGGGGAACACTGTGTGTGTGTGTGTGTGTGTGTGTGTGTGTGTGTGTGTGTGTGTGTGTGTGTGTGCTTGTTCTCACACAAAATAATAACTTGCCACAATATGTCAGTGCATTGAGCTGTGTGCTTCAGTGTGCTTTACCCATTCACGGATATATAACTGGCAGTCTTGTGTGTGCATGTCCAAACACAAACGCAACAGTCCACGCGTGTCCTGATTTGCATAGACTGTATTGAGATGCCCACCTCAAACTTTATCATTAAAGTTCTGTGAGCTGTACTAAATCAAATAGCCTCTGCTTGGTCCGAGACCTTTTCACTAAGACTCTTAACTGGCTTCAATAAATCAACCACCTTTAATGCTATCACAAATCAATCCTTCTCCCTCTCTCTCTTTCTCTGTTTGTGTCGTGTGTGTGTGTGTGTGTGTGTATGTCTCCAGTTCCCCCTTAAAGTGGTCTTTATTGTATTGGTTTCTTCTGCCATTGCTTTATGGCTTCCTCTCACAGAAATACAGCACAAAGAGTAAAGGGTAGCCTCAGCACCCGCCCAGTGGGCGGCCCCCCGCTGATCACCCTGTCTACACCCCCCCCCACCCACCCACCCCCGCATCCCGGGAACCCACTGAGCCATTGAGGCACTAGGAGAGGGGCTTCAGGGGCCAGCCTCACACACGGCCCGGCCTGTCTCTCTCTCTCTCACACGTTCACACAAACACACTTGCAGAGAGGCCAGCCTCAAGGCCGAGTTCTACCCCCTCAAAGGGACGCGTGCACGTCTGTGCGCATCATATGTGAGAAGGCGCGTCACCTACGCGTGCTCTCTGCGTACGCCTCTGGCTACACAGTTCTGTGCCCATACGCGTAGCCAGTAGGGGGCAGTGTCATGTATTCACCAGGATGTTCCGCAAACAAAAGGACAATAATGCGAACCCCTGTGTTTTGCAGCAATGGACAGGGGATGCCAAGCTTCGGGTGTGATCCAGAAAAATATAGCAGTTTACACGATACACACACACACACACACCTGATTCTAACCTGATTCCTCTGATCGAGTGCTTCATATTCACAAGTAGTTCGCAATCAGAAGACATGAGTTGTCACACACAGTCATCCACGCACAGGTTAAGGAGCACATCTCCACATCTCCATTATTTAAGCACCTTAAAGATATTGAACGACTGCTGCTGCCTAGCGATATCCAATCCTATTAAAACCCGCAGCCTGCAGTTCGCAAACATTTATCTTTCTATTTAAAATGGAAAACTATCCGTCAAACCCAAAGCCAGTAAACACGCCGTTGCCTTTCACCTCGGTCACTCTCTGTGTTTCTATGAAACATCTGAAAGGCATACGAGCCCACCGCAAGTGGCGCTTTCACGCCGGCTGAAAACCTCCCCGGCATGGGTGAGAGGTCAACTTGCTTTTCCACGAGCCCTGGCTGAGTAAGAGTCCGCTACGGATGTGTCCAGAACGCTGAGGAGACACTTCCCAGCTTGTCTCCGCAAACACCCCCCCGCCAGGTCCAAGGTCTTCTAAAGAAAGGCGTCGGTAGAGGCGATCCAGAGGTGTCGGTTGGAAAAGCCCCTGTTCAGCCGAGATCTGACAGCCACACAAGGTTGTTCCTTTTACAGTTTTTATTTTCTCCCTTTGAGTTTACACTGGTTAAAAAGTTCACAAGCACACGAGGTCATGGCGTTAACGTCTAGCGATTAGTGTGTGAGCTGGGCTCAAGGGTGTAGGGTGGACATGTGTGTCATGAGCAGGGTTTAGAAGATCACTGGCGATACACGCTCGGCCAAGCAGCAAATTCCGAGAACCTCATTAGAAGAAAAAGTTGGGCCCGGTTGTCTTAATGTGTGACTGAATTAAATCGTAATGCATGTGATGGATGGAGCAGGGCTTGATTGGTTAAGTGTGTGTGTGTGGGTAGAGAGAGAGAGAGCGAGAGAGAGAGAGAGAGAGAGAGAGAGAATTTTGTGTTTTTAGTGATCAAGAAGCTAGTTTTCATGCTTTAACACTCTCTCTTTAGCATAACCGTAAGCACCTGTTATTAGGATTTCAAAGTCAACATTCCTCTCTTGGAATTTCTCAGTCGAATCTGAGATGCAGAATGGACTATATTATTTTAAGTCCTATTAAGGAGCTTCTAAAGGAGTTGGAAAGCAGCAGTAGGGGTTCAATGAATTACAGATTCCAGAATACACACACGCGCATGCGCTTGCACACACACACTCCTTCTACTTCCTTCACAGCCAGCCCACCTCCGAACGATGGAAATTCACAGCGGAGTTCACAGCGGAGTTGTGAAAAACGATATTTCAGCTCATAGTTTGATTTCGCCGGTCCGTGCCAAAACAAAGAGCCGAGCTGTTTTGTTTGAGGGTTCGGGACCAATGAGCGGCGGTCACGCCGACTGCAGGGTGGGACAGACCGGATCAGGTGACTTTGCAGCCGGAGGAGATTAAGAGACAGACCTTAAGCACCATCATTTGAACCGCAACCAGAATGCTAGAATGCACCATCACTGTTTTATATACGCGTACACACACACACACACTCACACACAGACAGAGAAACACTACGTTTTCGGTTCGCTCTCTGCGACTCGGAGGTTTATTGTGTGCATCTGGTATAGTGAGGTGCTTTATGTATGGA
>NC_137517.1:5790000-5825000 GCF_041902795.1 Electrophorus electricus
CTAGGAAGACACTAACGAGGAGTCGGAGACCATTTAATGTTCTACTGGGTCCTCACGCGTCCCTGCCACCTCTCCTCACTGCCTCTATTCAGAGATGTGCCCTTTCCAAGTCCTTTACATGGAATATTCCGCAGCCTTCCACACATTTGTTATTTCTGGGAAGGGAGTTTTTCTTTTTCTCCCATCAAATCTTGTCACTAACCTCATGCAACCCCAGCCCGTGGAACACCACTTGGCATGGCGGAATTCCGACAGAACTCTGGAGTGTGCAAAACCAGGAGTGGGAACCACGTGAAGACGACGTGATTAATCCTTCTTCCTTCACTTTCGCACGCACTCCTCTGCCCCCTCACACCCCGGGTCGGCAGTCTGACAAGCTGCGCTCTTTATCGTTGATCTGAGGGCCTTTAGCACTGTTCTGAGACCAGCCTAATTTCTTCTCATTTCAGGGCTGAGCAGCGCCCAAAAAAATTAGAACAGGTCTTGGAGAAGCTCCACGGTGGAGCGACGATCAAGGTAGCGCCATGGTTCCGCTCGGACACCGGGATCTGCTGGTTACAGAAGGGATGGAGAAATCCTTTAAAAGAAGCCATGGTGTTGTCTATGTTCTCAGAGGTTGAAGAGAGGTGCTTTTCAGGAGACCGCTCAAGGACGGAGATGGAGGCTACTGCGTTTGATGCAGACGCTTCCTAACGGCGTCGGAATGCCCTGCTATATGTTCCCTATCCGGTTGAGGGGGGGAGCGAAGGCTCTCTTTCTTGCAGATGCAAGAAATAGCGGGCCAATTGCTTGCGCTGGGGCCAGCACATAATGTTTTTTAATGGCCTTGTTTAACAAACAGGGGAAGCGGTTTCCCCTCTCTGCCCCAGTCACCCGTAAGCCCCAGAAACCCCAGGCCCTGGGACTTCCCAGAGTTCAACAGGAGCAGCATTAATCTTCCCTCTCTGTTCCCTGAAGATATGTGCATTTCCAGCCAGAGCGGGGGTGTCAGTCTGGAGTTTGCGTGTGTTTGTGTACGTCTATGTGTGTGTGTGGGTGTGGGTTGGTGTATTTGCTCGCTGCAGGTTCCACCCTGTCGTGCATGCGGTTTGGCCCGAAAAATGTCACTGACACAATCTCTCTAATTTGTTTTCTCAAGAGCAGGCCTGCACCCGCAAAAACAACCCCAGTGTTCCTCGCGTGCGGCAGCGGTTGCTCCATTACGGAAGCGAGGAGAACGAGAGCCGTTCCCACAGAAACCTTCTCGCTTAGCACGCACATGCGACAAATGTCAAAGCGCAGGATATAAACTGCGCGAGGGGTGAGATGCCTATGATGTCCCGTTGAAGGTCGGCAAATGGACGGCTGTGTGAGAGCTGCTCCTGACGCTGCGCAACCCAGTAGATGTGGCTTCTCATTTATCTTCGTCATAGCATGATTCGCTTTCAAACTCTTCTTAAAGAGTGGCAAACTGCCCTTTAAGGTTTCTCAATAACGCTCTCCATGAAACAATACTCGTGTCAAATGAGGAGGCTGAATACTCATGTGTCACAGCTGGAGGCTGAAGAGGTGTGTGTGTGTGCGTGTGTGTGTGTGTGTGTGTGTGTGTGTGTGTGTGTGTGTGTGTGTGTGTGTGTGTGTGTGTGTGAATGTGCATGTTTGTTTGGTTAGCGTGTGAATTTTTTCAGCACCTTGAATTCCTAGGTCTGACAAAACCTATCCCTTTGGGAATTCTACCGTTGGATCGTTTTTCCGGCTCCGGCCTCGCACCTCTGGACACGCTGTCCTATTTGGTCTGACGCCTCTGTTTATTCTCCCTCACATCATCTCCTCTCGGAGAGGGCTGTGCTCCAAAAGTCACGCCGCATCTGTAGAAACCCAATCCGAAGCACTCCCTGTGAACTCTTTATCCTAGAGTGACGACACTGCATCTAGACCCGCACGGCCCGGACCCCACCTCCGGCCTCCATTAACGTGCTCCCGCTAAAAAAGAGTTAAAACTCAGGTGTTTCTAATTCAGCATCACAACCCATCTACTAAGGTTAGAGCCATGCAATGGCAGCAAAAGTGTGAATGTCAGGTGGAACGCTTCATAATGGTACATCTCCCAATCCTGGTTCCAAACAGGTAGGCAGCACAGGACTGTCTGGAAGGTCTGAAGACTGTCTGGAAGGTCTGAAGACTATCTGCTACATGGGAAAAGTAGGAGAACATGGGTCGCAATCATATACTCCAACTTATCCATACTTCCGCCATTTTTGAAGGGTCCTAAGATTTGAATGGTACAGCCAGCTGGAGGCAGGGGGTTATGAAGGTTGTAGCTACCAACCCGGAGCAGGGTCTTCGGTCCGAGTTGAGACCTCATGATTTCATCGGGCACACCTCAATTTTGAACGATAAATGTGGAAGAAGCATGCAAGCGGCAGAAACAAATGACCCGAACCCATGTGTTCGTCTTCTTAATGAGCTTAATGGTCTTCTCCAATAACCTGCTGTTTCTCTTCTTTCCAGTACAATACTACAGTCATGTGTTGATGAATAACCATACAGATCTACCAAAGCAGAAGAATCCTTGCATCTTTTTAAAAAATCTAAATTGAAGCTTAACCTGTAACACTACACTAGTATGACAGGTCATTTATTTACATTAAAGTTCGTTGCCCAGCAACTGATGGAACACGCAGTACCATTAAATCAAGGTAACAAAAGAACATACCACGCATGCACACACAGTGATTCATCCTGAAGAGAGACTGACCTCTCTTCCATAAACCAAACCGGTGCTCTGTTGTGAGACAGGATCCAAAGGTTAAAAGCACTGGGGCATGTAGTTGAGGCTGGGTGAGGTCTACTTGGAACATAACTGTCAGTGATACAGGAAGAGAAAAGGGCACCTGTCTCTGCTTTGCATGTGACCCAACGCTCACCCTAATCCCCAGCGCTCAGGTCACAAAGTGTTAGTCCTGCTAATCCCCACCAGGCCAATAAAAGATCTGGATTCAATCAATATCTCCTCAAGAGTCACAATGGAACGACCCAAACCCGCAGCATAACCTGTGATCCTGACCCAAAATCCATAACTCTACGCCAAGCCCCAACCTTCACAGCCTTTCTGCAAACCTTTGAGTGTTGCTTCCTATACTGGATGTAGGGATTTTTTTTTTAATAGTCATAATTCATTTTGCGCATCATTGTTAGGCTAAACTCTGCCCTCTGACCGTATTCGTCTTATTGTTTCCTGTAACGTGATTGCAGATGACCCAGCTGGTGGTTTATGGACCGTTCCATCTGGTCAGAGTAGTCCTTGTGATCCTCAGATGGCCGTTGAGGAGATCGCTCCCAGTCTTCCTCGGCAACCGGCACCGTGCCGTCAGCTCCTAGCCCACACTGACCTGCTGAGTTGGGCTAGCTGCTTCCTTCGCTGACTAATAAGCTCCATCAGGGAAAATAAATGAAACATTTGGGTGTGAGCTGTTTTACGTGGACCGGTCTGGCTTGGATGTTTGTGGCAACTCATGCTTCCCCTTTTTCTCCTCACACTAGATGGACGTAATGGCTTGTTGCTGTTTTCATCTTCTGTCTCTGTGTGATGGAGTCACTGAACCACACCATCACGGGAGCCACCGCCACACATCGTGTGTAATAAAGCCTAATGTGCTTGCCTCTGGAGAGCCCCATCGGGGGAGGCGCGACAGTGGTGGGGTCCTCTTCGTGAGCTGGCAGCATCCACAGAGAGACCAGAGGAGGGGAACCTGGTGGAAGCCAACCAGTGGAGAAGTGAGTTAATAAACAAAACTGGTCGAACGGTATAGAAATGAATAAGGACCGATTTAACATGATGATGGAATGTTATGTACATAACTGCCTATGTGAACACTGTAATATTGATTGTGATTGGCTCTAGCGTCTGTCCCTCCTATTGGTATGCTAATTAGGGGAGGAGCTTGGGGTGAATAGAGGGAGGCTTGGGGGACACAGAAAGACAGTCAGCTGGACATAATCGGCTCTATTTGTGAGATCTAATTAAAGACAGAAAATCTACGAGGCTTCCCAGCCCCAGACTGAGGTTGGTTTCAGCTTTATTTATATTTTACGACCAGCAGGAGTCACTGGCTCTACTTATACTTTTTAAAACCACTTTTGTGGAAATATGCGTTGCACCCTTTCACATTTTTAGCACCTAGAAATAAAACAGCTTGCACTGTAACTTAGTGGAGGAGTTTTACTCGCCCTCTGGGAGGGTCTGCGTTACTCCACCCACAGGACCACATGACACTTTATCGCCTGGATTTCTCCGGCACAGGTCAGCTATATGATCTGTGCATTGTGCAAAGCTCTGATGCAGGACAGAAGTGTCCAAATGCAATACAAAATTGCCCACAATCAGTCTATAACAGTCCTGATACAGACCTTGGGTCAGTATGACTTACCTTACGTAGCTCCTACTTACCGTAGGAGCGTAGACAGAACTGGCCCAAGTGGATCAGGAGCATAGACAGAACTGGTCAGAGTGGATCAAGAGTGTAGACAGAACTGGCCCAAGTGGATCAGGAGCGTAGACAGAACTGGTCAGAGTGGATCAGGAGTGTAGACAGAACTGGTCAGAGTGGATCAGGAGCGTAGACAGAACTGGCCCAAGTGGATCAGGAGCGTAGACAGAACTGGCCCAAGTGCATCAGGAGTGTAGACAGAACTGGCCCGAGTGGATCAGGAGCGTAGACAGAACTGGCCAGAGTGGATCAGGAGCGTAGACAGAACTGGCCCAAGTGGATCAGGAGCGTAGACAGAACTGGCCCGAGTGGATCAGGAGCATAGACAGAACTGGCCCGAGTGGATCAGGAGTGTAGACAGAACTGGCCCGAGTGGATCCGCAGTGTAGATAGAACTGGCCCGAGCAGAGGTCACCACGGGTTTGAGCAGAAGGCTCCACGTAGCCCAGCGTCAGCACTCGCGGAGGCGGGGCTGTTTGAAGTTGAGTGGCGTTTATGAGAGCACTTCTTAAAAGCGTGTCGGCTCATATCCTGCCATCCCTGGACATAAAAATGGATCTGTGCAGTCACATGGATGGAGCGGGCACGCAGTCGCACAGCTGGAGCAGGCACGCAGTTGCACAGCTGGAGCAGGCACGCTGGGAGCTGCCTGGGATTAAGCGGCTCGAGAGGTTGAGAGAGCCAGGGTGAACAAGCTGTGCTGGAAAACGCAGAGCGAGATGCTGGCAGGATAAAATATCACAATATCGAGGCTTGACACGACGTATGGGAAAGTGGACAGAAGACGGAGCTCCAGCTGCAGCTGGTATGATCAAGCCAGGGCTCGTGGCAGAGAAAGCCTGATACAGGGTCCAAAATAATCCAGACAACTATTCACATCAGGATATGAAAGACAGTGTTGACTCTCTGCAATGCAAGAGTACTGGATTCCAGGTCCAACTGAATTAGAATTAAGTTTCAATTTATCTTTAAAAAATGATGAAGACACGAAGATCGATACAAGACTCCTGTGTTCACAGAGTTGCTAATATCATGGCATCAGTGTTTAATGTTGTCGTTAAAACAGAATCGGTGCTTTCATTGCATTTTATGAAGACGGAGAGCCTGTTGAGAGGGTTATTGCGTCAGTGCCGTGCTGGGAGCAGATCGAACTATTCACAAAAGCCTCTGTCTGAGAGAGGAAGACAACAGTGTCTATATCTTCCAGCTAGCGGCTAACAGCACTAATATTTCAGTGCAAGATTTCATAAACAAAACCCCATGGGCCAATTCTGTAATATCCGTTATTCTCCTGGCCCAAAAGGGTGAGAAGAAAAGATACGAGAGAAGGGGGAAGAACATTAAAGAACCACCCCCCCCCCCACCCCCTGGAGGTGTTCAGAATGGCGTCAACCTTTCTTTTCTTATTGCACTGATGGTGGATGTTGCTGTGTTATGGAAAATTAGCTTTGATATTGAAAAGAAGCTGGGTGGAGTGAGGGGGTCCATATTTTGCTTCAGCTCCAGGGCTATTGCAGTGTCTGGACCGAATGAACGTCTGTGGAAATATTAGCGCTTTGCGATTCATTCATGACGAAGGATGTGTCGAAATTCTAAATGCGGCACGAACAGCAATCTCAGTATTGTCCGCGTTTCCATTCTGCGGCCGTGCCCACTCTCAGACACTGTCCGCACTGGGAAAAGCGCTTCTCCTGATAGGATGTACTGTTAAGAAAACAGCCACATACATCATTAGCACTGTTTTTGCACTGCTAGCGCACTAGCAGTGCGCCACGGCTGGCAGTGAGGCTTGTCGAGCGGATGCTCCAGGACGGAGGCTTTACCCCACTGCGGCTTTCTGGTTCTGGTTTGGTGAAATAGTCCATAAATCACAATGCATCGTATCAGAGCACAGCTCCAGGAGAAGGCTGTAAGGATGATGAACAAGGCGCAGATCCTTTTTCCAGGAATCGATACCTTTGTCTGGCGCTGAAGAAAACGCGACGATTCCTCATTCATAAATAGCATTTGTGAAACATTAGAGTCGGGTTTCTTTCATTCACGCTCATTCTTGCTCTCTAGATAATGCAGTGCTCACAGAGAACGGAACTGGAAATGGTGTGGGATGATGCTTAGCATGACAAACGTTTTCATTAAAACTCCGTTTCTCCGTTTGAACTGCGTTTTAGCTTAGCCCCTCTGTCCCTATCACGCATTCATGCCTCATTACTCCTCCGTGTGCTCTTCAATGTCCTCTGTAGTCTCACAAAGAATTTTGAGGCAGTTATATGGAAAAGTGGAACATGCAGATTTCAGAATTGTGAGATGTCTCATGGTATCCTCAATAAGGTTGGCAGCGCAGTCTCTCTCTCGGTGTCTCTCTTTCTCCATCTCTCTCTCCTTATCGATTTTGGGTGTGACCTTCCTGTGACTAGGCGTAAACCGATCCCGGGAGAGGTCGCAGAAACACGGTGGTGGCGTGCCAGCCTCTCGGAGGGAAGGTATGAACGCAGGAACAAACAGGAACGGTTCCATCTCCGAAGGCCACAGGAACTGTTAAAGCAGCACGGCAGGGTCACGTGACCCTGGAAGCAGGCACTGAGCATGTGCTCCCACGGGCACCAGCGTCTCAAATGTTCAAATCCAGAAGCTGCCGAACTCTTTATGGAGGAATACAGCAGAGTCAAAGAGTCAAAGGGCATGGGGGATTAGTTCCATGGAACATATATGAAAATAAAAACTTCTATTTGTGTTTGTTCGTTAAAGGTTAACAGGCGTTAAACATTCTTCTTTAAGTCTTTTTTAATCCGCTGCTGCTTTGGTTTGTTGTTGTAACGTTTGGGATGGTTCTGCCCCTTATGTGTCTCAAATAAACCGTAAGCCCCTCCGTTCCACACACACAGTGCCTGCTGTAAAACATGTCTCCCCCACCGACTGTCTCCCCCTCTTCCTCTTCACCGTTAAGGCCTTCACACTCACATCTGGTTCATCGCTGTCTTGTTATCGCAGTGCTGGGCCACGGTGGGGTGCCATCTTTGGTGTGGCCTTCCTCACGCTTTGATGGACGAGCCGAGGCTCCGAGCGATGGCCCGGGAACAGCGCGCCGGATCCCTCCTGTGAGGCCCCCCCCCGCTACGAAACACCCCACCTCCAACCCCAACGCAGTGCTCCTTGTTCACACTCACGCAACTTTGTACAGCAAGAGCATGATGGTATGTGCACCCATACGCACACAGAAACCCTCCTGGGATACACAGCAAAGAAAGAAGGTAATTAGGCTATAATTATTATCATTTATTTCTGTTAGATGATTTAGTGCTGGTTACAGTTTTTATCGATTAGACATATTTCTTGAACTTGTACTCCATTTCTTAAAATTCTGAACACAAATGTGTATCTACACACTCAATTCAATACTCTCCACTCAAAAGCGCACAATTTTACATCTAAACAAAATTTCTCTTCAAACATCACACAAACGCCATTAAATACACATACACTGCAAAACACCCATTACACACTGGCCAGATTAATTTCAAACAGTACCGTAAAACGCTCCGACTGCAGTGAATAAAGGCGCTTATGACCTCATCCCTCAGATCAGTCTCTTTACGTGATGAACACAAGAACACAAGACACAACAATGTTCTACACTTTTAATTCCTCAGTGTACCATAGTAAAATAAACCGAAACTGTAAATGCGCTGCAAAAATGCAGCTTATAAACAACGTAGAATACAGTAATTAGTTTCTATGTATTTACCAGCATAAGCCAACAACAGAGAGAGAAGTCACATTTATTCTGCCTCAGCATGAGTGCTCCATGCTTTCTGAACGAGCACACTGCACAGTCAGTGATATGTGAAGGGATTTGTGTACAGAGGTTTCCACAAAAAGATCAACAAATCTGAATCATGTGTGAAAACAGGGGAATAGTGTTTCTAGCTTTGGGAAATGGGTCTGTCTGTCAACGATGCCGTCATGGTTTGGAACGTTTAGTTAATAGAATCAGTTATATTGTTTATGTGATCAAGAAAAAACGTAACAAGAACATGGCTTATCTGGCAGAACATGTCTAATATAGGACATCGGGTGCTATCAGCGATGGGATCACGGGTAGCTTGAGGAAACAAGACCTGCGTTTCATTTTCGAAACCTTTGCCCTTAATTTGGCTGCCGTGGAAACGTGTCACATCCAGAAGCAGACGCAGACGTGATCAGGTGCCGTGAGATCTGGCGACTTTCAAAGATTATTTTCAGAAACTGCTCTAGGTGTATGGAGCTCGAACGCACCCAATACCGATTGCTTAGTTACAAGAAATTATTATCAAACAGTGAGCTGAGAAAACAAAGTGAAAGGTGATGAAACACAGCGTTGCCGGGGCAATGGAATGGGGCTTTTTACCAGTGGGTCAGAAGGATGCGGTACACACAATCCATACGCTTCTCAAATGTATTTGCCCAAAAACGTGCGCGGATCTGACACTTTTTTTCCCCCCGTTGCACTTCGTGTGCACGCACGCTGTGTGTGTGGGAGCGAGGGTGAGAAAGACAGGGAGAAGAACGTAGGCATGTGGGTCTGCATGTGAAAGAGACAGAATTAGTGTGTGTGTGTGTGTGTGTGTGTGTGTGTGTGTGTGTGTGTGTGTGTGTGAGAGAGAGAGAAAGGGAAACGAAAAAAACTGAGAGGTGTGTTTGTGTCTGAGAGAGAGAGAGTGTGAGAAAAACTGAGGTGTGTGTGTGTGTGTTTAGGAGTGCTGCGTGACCAAACTTCAGTGTCAGGACTGATCAGGGTGACAGCAGATCTTTAGCGCATATCCCCTAAGAGGTGTCACATTGCACTGATGAATGGTGAGTGGTGGCTATCGATTGTAGATCTGCACTCGCAGCTTCTCATCTCGCCGCAGCCCCGTTTGCGCTCAGGTCGCCATCAGCAGTTTGGCCTGGAGAAGACGGCACTAAAAATATCTGCACAGCACTTAAAACTGTCCTCAGAACGCCAACGCTTCCTGTCCTGGGTTTGCCTTAAAGCCTATATGACGTTCCTAAGCACTGCGGTACCGATCCTAAAGCAAGCCCGACTCGGTCACATCTCGTTTTCAAATCTAGACCTCTTCTGAAAGGGCTGCCAGGTGCATTCTGGTTCCTGCCGTTAGAGGACTTTGCATGGTTTTATTTTACTGTGGCGGGCGTGCTGACCTTGTGTGGAAGCTTACTCTCCTGCTCAACTCGATATGTGTGCAAATAAGTCATGCACTTTAAATAGTTTCACAGCAGAGCCGGAACCAACTGCACGCGCTGTACGGCTCCGGGAGAACACACGTCCCGCAAATTACTTTCTGACGGGAAAAAAAAAAAAAAAAAACAGCATGCCAATTGAAACGAGAGGCACTCAGACCCAGGCCCAATAGTGAAGCACTCTGCAACGGGCAGATATTGGGCCGTTACAAAGCACAGCCGCACATGCAAAATCCCATTTCCCGGTTCACATTGTAGGGCATGAATCCGGAGTGGAATTAGGTTCATCCGCAAGGCCTTTCTGGACATGCCAATCGCTAAAGTCCAATGGCTTCTTTTGGTCTTGCTCTGCTGGTGGATAACGCGGACAGCCAACCCTAGCCTCCCTGCTTAGTTTTCATTGTTGAAAACAGATTGGAAATAAATGACTACGGCTGCACATTTCTAAGTCCCGTTGCCTGTCACTTTCAGATTTCAGACGCGCGCACACACACACACACACACACACACACACACACACACACACACACACACACACACACACACACACACACACACACACTGTTATAACAACAGATTTATTATTCTGCCTTTAAAATAATGCTCTCACTTTTTCCAGAACCTTCCTCATTTCTTCATCTATATGGAATGCCTGCATCCCTCAGGCAAAAAAACAGCAACCTGCCAACGACCTTTAATCACACGGTAAACCAGCCGGCAACGATAAATAATTACAGTCTGTCGTGAGGCACAAACCACAAATACGGCACACGGGCGAATCAAAACAAAACCTCCATATGCTGGGAGTATGTACACAGCCTCCGTTTAATTAGGCATGCAGTTAGAGAGTTTTGAGACTGTAGGCGGGTCAACACTCAGGGCCTGGCCAATCCTAACACTGCACTCCCAGGGCATTGTTGTCACTACCCATCAATCAAGTATAAAGAATGTGGGGCTTGCCACTGATAATTACTATCAACAGTTCTATATTTAGATGATCATCAGTTGGGGTTGGGTAGCAGCAGCGATGCCAAAGGCCCGGCGTCCAATCAGAGCGCAGAGAGACGGCTGCTGGGTGACCTCCTTCAGGGATAAACATTAAGCACTGACACGTCAAAGTCGACAAAGACACAAACTTTAGCGAGAGCTGAACGTTTCCCAGAATGCCGCTGCTCGGGTTAAAGGAGGGAACGAATCAAAACTCTCGCCCAAACTTTTCCGGCGTTTGGGAGAGGAGGATGAGCAGGGAAGATTAGAAATCTGTTTCGCTCTAACACGCAGTTAGCTGTGCATGTTAATTGAGTTTAACTGTGTCAGGACTGTTTTGTAATAATGTTGCCACAATGATCCGATCGCTCTGAAGAGCTGCTGTCTCAGAATGTTATGCCTAAAACACCGAGATTGAATTAAAGCTTAGTTAACGCTGTTTATTGATTTATAAGGAGATCTTGATCCTGTTGAATTTAGCAATCCTGTCCGCTGCCCCGTCACGGTTCAATTCGGGTGTGGGGAAAAAAAAGAAAGACTCCAGATCACTATACAACGAGTGGAGCAAAACAAGGAATAAATGTCCACGGACGTTTGTCTCATCTTTCGTCCCTTCACGTCACCTGTGTGTTTCACGGGCAGTGGTGGTCCAAACCAATCAGCAATCAGGCGTGCTTTCAGCAAGCTGATCTATTGGTTCAGGGTTAATCATCAACAGCGCAACTGGACGACACAGCTGCACCTGTGCTTGCTTTGCCGCGGTACCCACTGTCCTTGCGTTCAGACCACACACGCGTGGGCTTGTATTTGGATGGAAACCTAACATTCTTATCAGTTAGAGGCATCCCGGCCATTCTTTCTCGTCGACATCTATCCATTATCTGGGTCAATAATGCCCGCTTTGCGTTTTTTTGGGGGGGGGGTTTTGCCTGTCGTTAACGTTATTTCTCTGTTGTTTACCTGCTGTCATTCATCTGTTTTCTGAGACTTCCATACTTCAGTCTTTCAAGGGGCAGACAGCAAAGGCCTCAGCGGTGTGAACGACGCCCGCGGTGGCTCTCCTCCCCTCTGCACTCCATTCCTTCTCTGAGCCCCTCTGCACCGCAGGCGTATCGCTTACCACCGATACCGTGCGCAATCGTTTATATGCGGGGGGAGCAAGGGGACTCGAATCCACTAACGCAAGAGAGCGCCAGGAGGAAAGGGAGAACGAGTCACAGACCGCGAGGAACAAAGGGATGAAGGAAGAGGTTAAGACAGAGCGGAAGAGTGGGGAAGCTCGAGGTGAGGTTCAAAATGAGTAGAAAGAGATGAGCATGTTAATGGTGTCTGAAGGCCCCTCCACAGCACGGCCAGTACCCTTAAAGCGGCTGCCCAGGGTGGCTGAGATCGCGTGGGCCCGTCAGCGTGGCCGGAGCCGGCCGGAGGCGCGTTCCTACAGGCAGCCGGGAGCCGACTCTGGCTCGCACAGATCCGGGCCAGAACCGGGCCAGAACCGGGCCCCTGTGCACCCCAGAAGAGCCCAAAAATATGCACGCGTCCAGGTGGGCGTTGTGGGGAACAGACTCTGTAAAGAGTTCACTGGGACCGGGAGATGGCAGCTTGCCGAAAGGCTGAGGTTCCAGGCGAGGGTGGGGGCTTCTGGCAGGCAAAACCTGGCGGCTGTGTGCGTCTCCAAGACAAGCAGGAGGGCGTAACGCACACCGTTTCCACAGAAGAGTGGTGCAGGCCCGGCGCCACCCGCAGCTCCCAGCCCAGCTCCTCGTCCCGTTCCCATTGTATTGTCTCCCTTCACCTAAAATCCCTGACGTGGGAGAAAGGACCTTTTTTTTTTCCGTCCGCTCTCCTTTGCCATCAGAAAGAGGAGCGACACACTCCGATTTTCCATCAAAGTGTCAAGAAACAACTCCACCTTCGCGGGTCGCATGTGGGATGCGGATCCTAGCTCCGCACCCGGAGATTCCCGGACAGCCAGGGTCCGACGCCATTCAGCTGCAACCGGAGCGTTTGAGCATTTGCAGATTTGCTGCTGGACACAGTGATGCACCACAGGCCGTCCGCAAAGCCAAGCGAAACAGCCATGAAAAACGATCATGTTTGCTTGATGCTGTGAGAGCCATGACCTCATGTTTTCTTATCTCAGAGAGTGATGTCAACCAATCAGCAGGGGGGTTTCCAGAGGCCTGCTGTAAGTAGTTCAGTCATGAGCCGACAGGGTCTTTCGTTTGCTCACCAGCTCTAATTTGGCCCAAGTTTAGTTCCCTTCTCTCTGAACTGGGGCATCGATTTAGCATTGATCCCTCACTCCTGTGCCTCTCTCTCCCACCACCAATTGCCCAATTAACAACTCACAGGAAGGCCAGTGGCTACATCCTAAAAACTACACACACAAAGACGCTCAGCTTAGCAACCACGACAAAGGCACACAGGCTGCTTCCCCTCGCTAAAATATCTCAATCTCAATTTGCATCTGATTCTTCCTCTTTGCGAATGCGACAGGGATGATAAAAGTTGCATTTGTTCACACGCTGTAAAAAGAAGTAGCTGGTTCGCGGGCGCATTCACATCTATTCAGCCCGCGGAATTAACAAGCCCTTTGACAGAAGTCCGCCCCGGTCCAGTGGGAGAGGGTGTCCCTGTGTTCTGCTTCTGTAAGCTTGTAAGGGCGGCCCCATCGCTTTCTCTCTGTGTCTCCACCGGCATTCAAGGCAAAAAAAAAAAGACACTTTTGACCTCTTTTGTTGGACTGTAGGCCTGCTGTTCCATTTGATTGGGATCTCGTTCTGTTTCAACGATGCTGTTTTCCACTTTAATTGACCGATGAAGAAAGCAAAAAGACGAAGACACCTCACTCTAACTTCTGTTTTCCTCCCCGTTTTCATTTCGGTTCCGGTGGGAATAACCGGCGCGATCGGTTAGATTGTTGCCGTTCTGCTGGGAATCCCTCCCGTAAGGCTCTGGTCTTAATGGATATCAGACCAGGTTTTGATCAGAGCCACACTCACACTGCAATAATTTAACTTGTTAAGCGAGGCAGAACAGACCAGCGGTCACTCTGGTTTCGGTTGACGGTAAGCACGTGCTAACATTGTTCCAGGTACTGGAGGATCATTTACGAAGATCGCCGTGATCGCATGACTCATTCCAGAGTGCACGAATCTTTCAGCCTGTTTACCCGTTGCGTGTGTTTCATACCCAGATTGTCACTGGATCTACTTTTGTCAAATTCCATTTACACTTTTCACTAAAACGTGTCCCCAGTTTGACCGAATGAAATCGCACTTTCTCGCGTAAAAAGCACAACAACCCCACACATCGTTTCTATTTACACTCTGAAGCCTTTGTAAACACGGTTCCTCACGGGCAATTACCAGTGCATTATACGCTATCAAATATGCGCGGAAACCGTCTATAACAGGCGCGGGAGAAAGCTTTGCTTGGCAAAGAAGCCAGACGATCAGTTTGATTTGTGAGAAACTGAGAGTGATGTCAGCATTTGGTAAGAAGATTTCCATTTATGTAACTGTCTGCGGATGGTAAAAACACATTGCGTTACACATGTAGGCCTATTGCATGTGTTAAAAACAGGATCCTTCTTGGAGGGATCTGGTCGCAATGCGACTTCGGTGTGTTTACACCTGACTTCTCATGCGGTCATGTGATCAAACGTGTTATAGCGTGTAAACGTGTAAACAAGCTCTTCGTCGAAATCCTAATGCGCTTTATGAAAATTTCATGAGTGAGGCCTGCTAGTGTAAGCTTGTCTGTGCAATTCCATTAAGAATTCTATTCCATTAGATTTATGTTAAAGGTCAAAGTTCAAGCGGTGCTCCTCTTTAAGTCGATCACAACGGAGCAGTAATTCTTCGACCCGTTTACTAAAACCAAATATATGCCAACAGATCACAGTACAATCCGCCATATGATCTTAAACGCCACGAAGATCTTAAGAAACCGGCTGGGTAGAGCCAGGCCGTGTTTGGCACACGTCAAGAGTTCAACATGACTAATATTCCCTCAGACGTGCTTACAGCGGCCCAGGCGGGCGTGCCAGCTCGGCTCGCCGCTCCCTCGCAGCCGCACTGTAGGCTGGGCTGGACGGAGACGTGCCTTTCGGCCCACTCGAGCAAGGAAAGTCATAAATCTATCACAGACGTCTTGATTCTGGGAGACTGCGCTGAGTGTTTCACAGCAGAGGCTTGTGAACAGTACTGTAAACTAAGCGGTTATGGGGGCACGTTTTGGGCGAGGTGTGCGCGCGCGCGCGCGCGCGTGTGTGTGTGTGTGTGTGTGCAATTGCGTGATAGTAGGCACCACGTTCATCTTTTTTTTGGTTGCCTTTTTACTGTGAACTTTAAAAGATCATTAAATCTCTATAAAACAGCCAATTTATGATCATTATTAAAAATATATCCTTGTTATTTTCATTAGAATGCTAAAAGAGGTCAACGCAGGAGTAGAGCAGTAGAACTCTTCCACAGCCGCTAATGAAAAGAGACCTTGTCGGTAAACATTTGAACGTTCCGCCTTTGCTCACATGTGGCCTTTATTACTCAAAGGCCGTCACATGGGTTCCTTTTTGACAAATTTGGTACAAGTCGGACATTTGATAAACCAGATTAGAAAACTAGATTAGAGAGTTTTGGTTATGCCAGCTGGATAATGACGCTTATTTAATTCTTGCAAACAAACAGCATATAGCCTAAGCAATAAATGCATCACGTTTCAAAACAAAACAGACATAAACATCTTCCAAGAACATGTTATTCCAAATGTCATTTGAATGGTAACTATTGAAAAATAATGTGCAAAAAACATAAACAATTTTTCCTTCAGTGTGTTTAGTCCTGCTAGCTGCATCTGGCTGTGCAGTGAGCCTTCAGTGGAGGGGAAGTTTCTGAGAAGTGTTCCACTCCTGTGTGGATTATGATAAACTGTGTAAGTGGCCTTGTCTTACAGTAAAAGATGCCGTGCGACTGCGTGTGTTGGAGGGCTGAGCTGGTCCAGCCTGTGGTTGTTAATGTGTGTGTTTTTATTTCTTTACGAGGCACTCACAGCCCTCTGGAGACGGGGCTGGTAGCGGGTGCTCTGAACAGTGCCATTGACTACGCAGACTGCAGCTCCTGCTACAGTCAACAGCGCAATTCCACGCCTTGGTGAGCAGGACCCCAGTAAAGCGGCGGTCGGAGAAAGCCCGCTTGGGGCGTTGCGCTCGGCGACCAGGTTCCTTCCGTCTTGAGCCGCGGTTGGGGTGGGCGAGGTGCCGTCGTGGGCCGCTGCCTAGAAGCCCCAACCTCTGACGGAAACCAAAGACCCTGACCAGACTCTGGGTCCCGGGACGGAGCAAAAAAAAAAAAAAAAAAACACGCGGGTTTTGCGAAAATAAATCTCAATTAGTGCCTCAGATTGATACTTTATTATCCCTGCCACCTGAAATTGGAGTCAGTTAACAGTGAAGCCAGGAGCACTGGAACATTGCTTGCTGGAAAAGGCTCTGAACTGCACAGCGTTCCCGAGCACATGCCCTTTTCTCTGCTGAAACAGGCCCTTGTTAGGGACCCGGTATGAGTCCGTAGGGAAAGGGCCCTTTCTTCCTCATTAGGGTCCCTAACCAACCACGTTTGAACTCAGCCTCATCTATCAGAGCTCTCGATCGCTGGGAGAGAAGTCTTTTATCTGGCAGCGTGCGGGTAATTTCCCTGCTCCATCTGGGGCCTCGCACATTTGTTTTTGAACGGTTCACGGCGTCTTTAGGGGCCCTATTAGCGCCACGCTCAGACCATCTCTAGGCAATAGGGCAAAAAATCCAAAGCAATTACACGTTACCCACCACAGAGCGGGAGAGAGAGAAGTTTGGGCGGGCGGGTGGAGTGGGGTGAGCGAGTTAGGGAGAGACGCGAGGCGCGATGAGGCCGGAGAGCAATATAAGGTGTATAATGCATCTCCGGGGATTCCCGGTTTGTGATGAAATATGGCCGTGCAGTTGGAGGCGCTGGGAACTTCTTCCACGCCTGCTAGCCCCGTAGACCCATGAATTACAGCGAGCAGCGCAGACAGCAGGGGCCCGGGGAGGCATGGAGCCTCGCCGCCAGAACGGACCCGCTCACATTCACGCCCAGCGCTAATTGGTCGGGTTTGGCTGCCGTTCCTCATCCTGCATGGAGAGGCCCTGTCTGGGTGCATTGATCTCGGGCTGCACCAGGAGGCCCAGTTGGATTCTTGCCTGCACCGGGGGTGCTTGACGCGCCGACGTTCTAATTGCTCTAAGAGGTTCACTGTGCTGGCGTCCCGGCGGCACCAGGGGGCCTAGAAGACTGAGGTTCGGGCTGCATCGGGGGGGTCCAGAGTGCTCACACCACAGCAGTATCGGAGGGGGAAGTACTGATTTCTCCGTGCAGCTAATGCTGTATTGAATCGGTGTGCTTTCGCGACAAGGTTCGCATTTCTGAGCATCTGAACATCGTATTCGTGGTGTTTTCTCCGCTTTTGTGCACTTGATTCCACCATGTAATTATCAAGCCCTCCGCAGGTTGAATGAGGCATTCTGGGAACAGAAAACAGGTCCGCACCACGCAGGGCTGTGGTTCTCCTGTAGACTGGAGTTGTGGCGTCGTCACTGACCCTGTGGCATGCGCATGCGGTGTCACTGAAACATGTGTCGCCTGGGTTGCACCCCCCGAAATCGCACTGGCTCACAGAGCACGGAGAAGACTCCGGCCCACACCCCGTGAAAACCCCACCCAAGCTGGTGGTGATGGTGATGGTGGGCTGTGATTGCCAGATCTCCATCCAGATCTTTTTGAGATCTGCTCCAGCATACAGCCAGCTGCAGAGCAGTGTCTCATTCACCACACTCATCAAACATTCTGCACTGTTCATGTTTACATATGCAAATGAACCACAGTATGCTGTGTGTGCTTCTGATGACAGAAAACAAGAAGGGCTTGTGTGAAGGCCGTTCTGAGGTCACAGAGGTAATTTACGCCCACCCATGGCCCTGCTTCAGTATTCCTCATAATATTTCTCAGTTTTAAGATCTAGGTGCTTGGGCTTTGGGTCACAGTGTGGGCTACAGTGTGGAATACACATTGGGTTACAGTGTGAGCTACAGTGTGGACTACAGTGTCGGTTACAGTGTGTGCTACACTGTGGGCTACAGTGTGGACTACACTACAGTGCTGTAGACTAGTCAGGGGTATGTTCTGGCTGGGGGTAACTGACAGCACAGTACTGTGTGCAGGACTGAGGGGTTTAACACAGCACTGCAGAGCTCCACATGCCAGATTGTGAGTTTAATTGAATTACAGCTCGTTTTCTGCCTGGCCAAGGTCACCCCACATGGGTCCTGGATAATTACAAGCTCCCGACAGACCCCAGCGCTACCTCGTGGAGGGTCAAACTAAGGACCAGGCCAACTGCTGTGAACCCTGGGTAGGCTGGTTTAATTCAGTGTGTTTCACGAATGTGGGAGTTGGCATAACCTCAACTAGTTTTTCCCAAACATGTCCGCACACATTTAACCTTTCGCAAAGCGGTTCCTTGACTTTGGACCTCCTTCCCAAGAGGCCAGTGGGATAAGGGCAAAGTCAGGCAGGCTGGATGCTCTAAGCCTTTCTGTGCATGTGTGTTTGAAAAAAGTAGAAAAGTATCTTAGCGCACACAGCAAAACAGCAGGAACCTTTGTGTGTGTGTGTGTGTGTGTGTGTGTGTGTGTGTGAATATGGCAGCCTCCCACCCCCTCAAACCCTACTACCCCCTCAGTCACACTGTCAACTATAATGAACTTTTATTGACTGTGACACTCCAAGCGGAGACCCAATAACCCACCCCCCACCCCTTTAGAACGCTGAACAGAGAAAGCAGAGGGAGAAAAACTATGTATCTATTTATCGAACCCGTAAACAGAGTATTATAAAAAAAACGGAGAAAATGTCATTTTAGCAGGAGCATGAGCGCAGGAAAAGAGGGAGAGAGATATGATTCCATGAGTCACTAACCCCACAAACACTCCCCTGCACCTCTGTTTCTCCAAGTCTGCCTGTCACTCACCCACATCCGCAGGCCACTCGATCCAAATCAACCTCTCAGATTGGCCGGCATCCCCACGGTGGGGCCCCTCGGGCCCCTCCGCCGGTGTTTCCGCCGCCGATCCGCGATTCCAGTGCCCCGTGCTCCCAGCTGATGAACACGCGCTGCGGGGGGGGGGCTCTCGTCTTCCTGTGCAAACAGCGCCTGACACAACTCCGGCCCCGCAGCATTATCAAGGGAATCTGAGGCCTCCGAGGGGCCGCGGCTGGCATCGGGAACCCCGACGAGCTGCTGTGCTGTGTTTATCCGCCTCTCGGCTGCTCCATCACACACCTAGAGCCACCCACCCGACTCACTCCAGCAATAAGCCAGCAAGTCTTATTCCACCAGTCATCTTTATCACCCATAAGCGTCTCTGGCCCTTCTGGGACTGATCTCAGCTCAGTTAATAAGAGATTTTTAAGATGGTAGGGAACCCAGGGAGTTTATGGTGATCGGTGAGATTGTTATCTGTATTTCATGAGGCAAAGTTATTCCTTGCTGCTTCCAGTGGCCAGCAGAGAAGAGCAATGAGTCTTAAATAGTGAATTATTCAGATACTGAGCCCATATGCATAGAGCATGTTAGGAGACTTTAACTTCACCTTCTTCTCCTTTTTAAGCTCTGTCCCATGGACCTAAAAAGCAAAAAACTGACCCTAGATCCGGATTTTATGTTCCGAGACAGTTAATAGATGTGGCACTAGTCCATGAGGTGATATGGATGAAACCCTCCTGAGTGCTGAACTGCAGTTTGCTCTGCCCTCTAATTAAACCCATTAGGATATGACATATAAAAACAGGGCATTCACTGAGTATGTGTAAATACAGCCATGGGACAGTGGAGTGATATAGTGTTATACTGCACTAATTTGCTCTGGGAGTGTGTTCATACAGAAGCACAAATGTTAATACCATCTCTTAAGAGATAATGGCATGTAACTGTTTTTATATCCTGTGGGGGGAGGGGGGGGGGAGTTTTTGTTATGAATATCACCTCATTGGTGCATTCATGGAGTGTTTTAAGGTGTTTTTTTAATCTCTGCAGGACTGCATTAGACTTTCTCCGTCCAGCTGTGGAGCAGTCAGTGGAGAAGTGGGTTTGCGGGGAGGTTAGGCCGGGTTAGGCCAACAGAACACGGGCTGACGGGCTGTGCACCTAAATCCGCTCTCTCTCCACACTTTTGCACCTGCAGAGTGATGTGGCAGTGTCTGTCAGCGCGTAGCTCCTCCACCTACTCCACCTCTCCTCTCCTGTCCTCTTCCTCCTTTTCCATGCTGTTCCTCTCTCCCCACCGTCCTGGTGTGGGAGCGCTGGAAAACGCAAAGTGGAGCCCTATAACAAGGCCGCTAAATGGTCGAGTTGACCTCCGACCTTCTCTCCCTGTCGGGGTCGGTCGGGGTCGGCCGGGGCGCGTAATGGCTTCCAGGAAGGGCTGGCGAAGCCTTGCTGCCGCGACTTTAGGTCGCGCCCGCGATCCGAGCATTCATTCGGCGGAGCGCGGGCTAATGGCCTCCTGTCACTTGTCGTTGGGTTCGATTACGTGTGAGTTGCTCACGTTTGTCCCAGATTATTACCCAGTTTACCAGCCGACGCAATGATCCGTGTTCCATTACAGCCCTCGTTCTGGAAGTGATCCACATGCCTACACACACACACACACACACACACACACACACACACACACACACACACACACACACACACACACACACACACACACACACACACACACACACACAAATTTACAGAATTCTCACATTTCTCAAAACTGCCCACTGTGCAGATTGGGTATGGATTTCTCTCATATACACACGCTCCCACGTTTGGGTACCGCACAGCTTACACGCAGGCTTCTCACAGGGGCAGCACAAGAGGAATGTTCTGGAAGCAATCCTGTGTAATTTAGGTGTAGGTTACATGAGCATGAAAACATCTGAGGATCCATGTTTCATCCGTTTTCCCTCTTATTGCTGAGAACATGCATTGTGTCAGAGCAGAAAGGTTCTCCAACCTTCTAGCAGCAAGAAATACAACAGAAAACGATGGTAACTGAAAGAGTGTCGGGGGGGGGGGGGGGGTGGTCCTTGTTAGAGCTCATATAAGGCTTTCTGTCCACTAGGACTGCTGGTCTTAAGTAGAATTCTAAGTTATTTATATTCATTTTTGTTTGCAGAAACCATTTTGCAATAGGCACGGCCTGTAGTGTCATGCACACCGTGACTGATTGGTGCACCATGGTCACTCTAATCGAGGGGCTGCAGTGAGGTCATAAACCAGGGACAAACACAGGTCATGTGCAACAGGCATGAGGCTAATAACCCAGCAGAGTCGCGAGGTCATAAACCAGAGACAAGCCGAGGTCGTGAACCACAGTGACACGCGTGGGGTCAAAATCTTGGCACGGCTGTGAGGTCATAAACCAGAGACATCCCCTAGGCTAAGAGCCGGCGGTAGGCGTGAGGTCATATACGAGGGACAGTTTAAAGTAGCTAGCATTGTTTACGTTCCTGAATGTTTCTCGGATGACTGGGGAACTTGCCGCATCCCTATTGGATACGTTTCGCTGTAGCTGGCAAGTGGTGTATTTCATGAGTCCCCTTTATTGTTATTGGGTACATTTATTTCTTTGTCTAACGCTGATGGCAACGAGTCATCAAGGTCAGGCAGTGTGATTTTGGAGAGGATGGTAGTGTTAGTGTCTTCTTCCACTGCATGCACGGTGCCGCTGTAGCACGGCTCCCTCAGCCACAGACGTCAGCTAAACACGGCGCTTGGGTGAAATTTGCGCTCACTTTGGAAGGACGAAAATAAGTGCACTGGCACCAGGAACGAAGGGCCCGTTTCAGGCCTCTTTCTTTCTTTTCCTGTGCCATAATTTGACATGATTAAATTATCCCAGATTTACAGTGAGGATGTGGGTCCCATCTCAAACAGGAACCACATTTTTAGTTACATTCACTTCTTCAGATCTAATCAAATATCAAAGACACGGCGATGCATGTGCTTTTGCGTTTGGACGTCCAGCCCGACATTTTAAAGAAACATATTTTTAAAGAGAGCCGGGGGAAAAAAAGCATATTGAAGAAAACGAAATGCCGTGAAAAATCTCGGACTGCTTTGGGTTCCGTGGAACTCGGCGTGTGTGACCTGAAGTCATGTAGATCTGGGGTGATATCCTTCTATTAGAAGGACTTTGAAGTTCACCTTTAACCATTTGTCTCACCTGCGTGCCAGAGACGAGAACTCTCGGTTCATCTGTGTCGAACTTGGACCAGGTTCAGTCCAAAGCAAATTCATTATCGCAGGATATGACATCGGGGGGCTAGCTTCACGGAGTCGTTTAGCACGTGCGCCAGTTGAATTGCGGGGGCCGTGTTTGAAGGAGATGGAACGAGAACTGAAAAAGCATGACCGCTGGGGCCTGGATGTACTGAAGAACTGTGAGGAAAAGCAAAAGAGGTAAGTATGGAGAATTTAGTTTCCTTCCTTTTGCAGTGTCATAATTGAAAGCCTACACGCAGACAAAATCCGCTCTTATTCGGTTTTTCTGTTTAAAGAGCTGATATTTGATACGCAGGAACATTCTTATATTTATATTTTAAAAACCTAGCACTGGATAGATCATCTATGCCTTCAGTTTTCTTTTTTTATTTTTTATTTTTATATTCCTGTTACTTATTGTAATTTAATACAGGCAAATCCGTCCAAACTTATTTCTTTGCAAGTTCAGTCACCAGTGATAAATGAAATCTTATTTTGTTTCCAGTTGACCTCATATGAACCCTTAAGATTAAATTTAGCTGAGGTGTTGTAGTTGTATATCTTGCTGATGTGGTGTCGGGCTAGAGCTCTCCCAGGTCACCGCTGATCCTGGCCCAGTTTGTCCAATAGTTCAGTCTTCCAAAATTCCAGCTGCCACACACTGCCATCTAATGGAACACCTCGGAATAATCGCACAGCGGTCCCTCTCCAGGCCTGGGGTAACTGACCAAGGAGGAAAATCCACATAAATTCCAGTGACTATCCGTTTCCCAAACACGCCACTCCCTGCCACTGAAATAACGGCCGTGTTCCGTCCTTTCACCTGTTTTTGATCTGTCTTTTCCGCTGTCCTTGCGTACGACCTTCATCCCGTTTTGCCACTAGACGGAATGTTTCCGGAATTGAATGAGTCTCTGCTGGACCAAACCTGTTTTCATTGGCCACAAAGGCCTGTGTGGGGGCGGTCTGTCATTTTCTTGGCGTGTCCGCGCTGGCCGCTTGATGGTGCAAAAATGGCACATTGTGGAGGAGATGTTGCACCGTCACAGACAAAAGCCGTCCAAGGTCGGGGGTCTGGCTCTGGCTCAGCGCTTCAGCACAGGGAGCGAGACCAATCAGACAGCAATAGTGCACTCAGAAGTAGAGAATAAACCGTGCAGATTTCAAAAGGGCCCTGCCAACACTGAAAGGGGTGGGGCTTGTAAGCCGGGCTGGACGGATTCATTGTAGTCGTGGCGACACTGTTGTCATAGAGAGGCCAAGTTTGCTTACTGTGCAATTAAAGTTAGTGGTGAAGTCTCCAAGAACCTTTGCTTGGGGGACAGGTCTGTACAGGGTCAAGAGAGGCCAAAAAGCCATGTGGAGCCAGGATGATCTGTGTGTGTGTGTGTGTGTGTGTGTGTGTGTGTGTTTCTGTCTCCCTGTCGGCACTGTTAGCACTTTGTCTCCTCACCTCAGGACACTGGGAACTGATACAAACTGAATGGAGTTAAACCAGAAAGATCCAGCCACCACGAAAGCACACTTCCGAGGACAACGCGGAATTCTGCACCTGCTCTGGATGATCCCAGAGCAGGCAGTTCACACCTCTCTCTCGGCAGTACACACTGTTACACGTCCCGGATAAACGTCACACCCAAGAATCTGTGTCGAAATGAGAGTTCTCACACAGTCCCGATCCAACTAGGAAACAGGAATGGGCTGAGCATGTGCCCCTGAGGGACTGTCCGCTGGATAACCTCCTCCAGGCCAATGCGGGGCGAGGTAGACAGCTCTGGGTGAAACCTCAGGATAGTGAGCAGCCAACCAGGGGCCAGCGTTGCTCCTTTTCATCAGCGCGGATTTATATCACAGCCAATTATTTTCTTGAATCTGTGTTTGACATGAGCAGCGCTGGGAACCAGGCAGCCAAAACATATGATCTTCTTAGACTGGTGAACACATAGTCAAATCACTAGCACATGGTTGAAAAGAGCACACACGCACCCTCACTCACGCTCACACACACACACACACACACACACACACACACACACACACACACACACACACACATACATGCAAACACAAGCCCTGTAGTATTCAGAGGACCAATACGCCAAACAGTCCTGACCTCAGTGGCCCTGTATAAGGAGAATATAAATAAATACATTTTGGAAACTTGAGAATGCATATGAGAGACAGACAATGTGAAGTGGGGGTGAAACTAAAGTATACGCATATACACACACACGCACACACACACACACACACACACACACAATTTGACCATGTTCTTGTTGTAATGGTGTGGTAATGGTGTGGTGTGTCACTTGTAGGCACAGACAAGTGTGCACTAAACTTTAACTCAAACAAGCACATGCTGCCTCTAGTGTGTGTTCCCCTTGTGTGAAACTACAGTGAAGTCTTTGTGAAATCTTTACACTGCATCCCTGAAACGCTGGCATTAGTTATTCAATACCCTCAGCCCCCATGGCAGAGATCAGCTGCAATGTTTGCACACGCTGACCTGCTCTGCTTTAAATATACAGGTGCGTTTACCTCATATCAGCGTGCTCCATACCGCATAGATGCAGTGCTCAGACCCCTGCACGCTCCTGATTTGCATTTGTTTGCTTTAGGTTCTCGTTGCGGCCGGAACCGAGCATGAGCTGTCTTTTCAAAAGCATTCACTTTCCATCCATGGCCTTGTAGATGACTCTCCCAAAAACGTTTTCTTTTTTCCTTTTGCATGACTGACGCCCTCCTGTTCTCCCTCGTGAAGTGCCCCTGTGCCTGAATTAGAGCTCGTGACGCGGGCCGCCTTTCGAGGTCTGCCTCGGCTTGCAGCAGACGCTGGGGGTCTGTGTGTGGCTTGGAGGTGTGTTTGAGAGTAGCTGAGTGCCCTTGGCGCTCCCGGGCCATGATGTTGGGCGGGTTATCCCACCGTGTGGGTGATTTACACACTCCTCCCTGTGTGGTGCATTAAAGCGCGCTCGCCCGCCAATCTGTGGAGAGGCGCAGGTGTCACCGGGAAAGTGTGAGGTGAGCCAGAAAGAGTCAACGGCCCCGTCATGAACCCAACATGTGCAGCCAATACATGGACATTTTGAGGACACGCATTCACACGTCTTAACGCTGGAAGACTGGAAGAATCACAAAGGCACATGCACCGACGTGGGTGTAAGTAAGCCCATTTGTTGAACACGGACGCAGACTTCCATATAGACACTTAATATTCATACACGAACCCGGCATATTTACGTTACATGCATGCTGACCATACATAACTCACCGCAGAGTGAAAACACTTTGCACACACACGGGCTCCTTGTAGTGGTGAGTGTTTACGCTGAAGTTTCATGGTCACCAGCAGACTGTGAAGTGCGATTCCCAAGCTCGAAGGAATCCGGATTTCTGCAAATGTTTAGTCAGGTGTTCACTTCCACGGAGCATCCCAGATTTTTCCTCTGCATACGGCACTTGAAAACACTGGCAAATTCATATCGGTGGAATATTTGCAAAACAGTTAAAGCTGCTTTTTGGCCCGGAAGGCAGGCGAGGGGAGAACATAATGAACACGTGAGGTGTGAGACCGGCTAACAAACCTAAGTAGGACGCTCGTAAAGCACTCAGTGTGGGATCAAAACACCATCTGGGACCACATCTATGTAATTTCCTGCTCCGCGCAGTTACGAAACAACATCTGCATCCTGGGTTAGTGCAAGTTAACGGCAGCAGTGCGCTCTTTTTCAGCTCGTGGACAGCTATTTAAAAGATGCCGGAAAGTGAGTGAGAGAGAGAGAAATGCGACAGAAGAAAAGTTGCAAAAAGAGTGGAGAAACTTGGAGTCAAAGGAGACGCCGAGGGCATTAGGGAGTGTGAGACACAAGCGAGGAAGAAACAATCCATGGAAAGAAGACGTTAAAGCCGCAGACATGATATTCCCGCGTCCAGCCCGTTATAAATCAAGCCAAGGACCCCAGTCGGCAACACACCAGCTGGAGCCGTGGGATCCAGCATGGGAAATGAATGGGCGGACAAACCGATGGTTCGGACGGACGGACGGACGGACGGACAAATGGGCGGAGGGATAGGAAAATGCAGGAATAGATGGACGAGGGACCGGCGACCTTGCTGAGGCAAGCGTGTATATCAAACGCGCAGCCTCCCGCGGGCGCCCTCCAGTAATCTATGTGGAAATGGCTCGTATTTACGAGCTGGAGGAAGGGAGCGACATATCGACCGCGTCTCAGGTCCCCATCTTTCTCCGACCGCCCGTTGCCGGGGGGCCGTACCGGAATGGCACGCCAAAGCTCCTCCACCTTCAAAGGCTCCACCACCGCTCCCATCCCTCCAGAACACTCTCCCTTCGGTGTGGTCCTCCGTCCGTTAGCCACGCGTTCGCCGCCGTCGTCTGTTCGTTCATTTTTTTTAATTTTCACGCCCCGCCCCTCAAATGCCCCGACGTACCCCGAATGAAACCCCCCCACCCCCCGAGCCTCAGTCATCGGCCCCGGGACGCCACAGGCTTCGGTTCAGCCTGCGGCTGTGTAATACAAACTGGCAGCTCGTTTTGGGAAGTCATTAGCTATTAGTGAGTTAGCATGATTACCGACCTGCGCTTTTGAAGTCCGAGGCCTTTGATGAGGGCTCTTTTTGTGTCAATTTTCCTTCACACTAACCAGGTGCCTGTATAATCTATGGAAAAGCAAACATCAATACTTTCCATTCAGATTACAGCCAATCGTACTGGTCCACTGTTCACCATTTTTCATAATCCCTGTAACACCCAAAATATCTTTGTCTTATAATTAATTAACATTCAAGATTCTTAACAACCTTGGATAATAATATTTGTTTAACTTACTAGTATCAGATAGTCCAGAACAAGAGTATCCATTTATTTAGTCAAAGAAAATGAACGCTGTGGAATGTCCTGAGACATCATATGATATTCCAGCATCCATAATTTGCAACATTTGTCTTTCTGGAGGTAGGGAAAATATGTCTTTTTTTTTTTTTTTTTTTATCAGACAGAGCCCCGAGAAAGCCATCACTTCTTTTATGGGACGTTTGACCAGAGGCCCTACACAGCCCCACTGACCCGTGCCTGATGCCTGTGTAAATAAGACGCCACATCACGCGAAACTAAAACTCATGTATCTTTTTACTGCAATCGCGTCCCTACACACTGACACACCTCTGACATTTCAAGGGCCCCGAGGGCCGAGGTTTAGTTTAATTTATGATTTAAAAGAACAGAGATAATCACACGGAGGGCTCTGGGGGTGGGGGCTCACTTCTTAAATGACCAAAGCACTTCATGTTTACGGTCTCGTGATCCAAGCCAGAAGAACAGACTAAACCGTTCTTAATTTGTCCAATGCGGTTTTGGTTAAGGTTCCATACGTGGACGAGGGGAAAGACTCGTGGATCAGCAGAGCGGGCATGAGGATGGGGTGGTGGCTTTGAAAAGAGAGGGGTGGGGGCCCAAAAGTGTCACCGCAGGAGCTTCAAGGTTCCCAAATGGAGCCAATTACCACACAAAACCTCCTTTTTTAAGACACCCTGGTGGGGGGGGGGGGGGGGGGGGGGTGTTAGTGCAGATGGAGTGAGACAGGCCATGAGAGAATGGGACCGAGAGACAGAAAGGCCAAAGGAATGAGAACGCCAGGAGTAGAGGAAAAGCAAGTGATAAAAGGAAAGATGAAAATATGAAGACAGAGGGTGAGGTGTGTGAGAGAGAGAGAGAGAAGGAGAGAGAGAGAGAGGGAGAGAGAGGAGAGAGAGAAGGAGAGCGGGAGAGAGAAAGAGAGCGAGAGGGAGAGAAAGAAAGAAAGAAAGAGAGAGGGGGAGAGAGAGAGAAAGAGAGAGGGAGCGAGAGAGAAGGAGAGAGAGAGAGGGAGAGAGAGAGAGAGGGAGAGAGAGAGAGAGAAAAAGAGAGAGGGAGAGAGAGAGAAAGAAAGAAAGAGAGAGGGGGAGAGAGAGAGAGAAGGAGAGAGAGAGGGAGAGAGAGAGAAAGAGAGGGAGAGAGAGAGAGGGGAGAGAGAGAGAAGGAGAGTGGGAGAGAGAAAGAGAGGGAGAGAGAGAGAGAGAGAAAGAGAGGGAGGGAGGGAGAGAGGAGAGAGAAGGAGAGAGAGAGAGAAGGAGAGAGAGAGAAAGAAAGAAGGAGAGAGGGAGAGAAAGAGAGAGCGAGATGAGAGAGAGAAGGAGAGAGAGACAGAGATATGGAGAGAGAGAGATATGGAGAGAGAGATATGGAGAGAGAGAGAAAGATATGGAGAGAGGGAGAGAGAGAGAGAGAGGAAGGAGAGAGAGAGAGGGAGAGAGACAGAGAGAAAGAAAGAAAGAGAGGGGGAGAGAGAGAAGGAGAGAGGGAGAGAGAGAGAGAAAGAGAGGGAGAGAGAGAGGAGAGAGAGAAGGAGAGAGGGAGAGAGAGAGAAGGAGCGAGAGAGAGAGAGAAAGAGAAGGAGAGAGAGAGGGAGAAGGAGAGAGAGAGAAAGAGAGAAGGAGAGAGGGAGAGAGAGAGAGAGAAAGAGAGTGAGAGGAGAGAGAGACAGAGATATGGAGAGAGAGGGAGAGAGAGAGATATGGAGAGAGAGATATGGAGAGGGAGAGAGAGAGAAAGATATGGAGAGAGGGAGAGAGAGAGAGAGAGTGAGAGCTCTGTGAAGTTAATTTCTTGAGGTAAAGTTCCCTGCGGTAAAGCCGGAGGGACGCTATGTTTATTTGGACTGAAATCTCCTTCATGTAGCACAGCCAATTATCACCGGAGGAGATGATGGCTGTGTTATGAATTCCTCAGTCTTTTTGACCAATATCCTGCACTCCGAGGCCCGTGACAGACAGCTCCATGTGAGTTTTCGTTACCCCTGATTTCCCACCACCCAGCCTCGCTTTTTCAAAGGGATTGCCGCCAGTGACCTCACCGCAGGGCTCCAATCGGAGCAGGACACACGATAGCAAAACACATTCAGCTCCCATTACTGCCGAGAGCGGACCCATCGGAAAGCCTCGATGTAGGGACCACGGCACCGGTGTGCCGGGCTCTCTGGGAGCGTCTGAGGGGGCCTCGGCTCCAGGCTAAGTTGCTAACGTGGAACTTGCTGAGAGCACGACATACAAAGTCGTGTTTGAACACCTCTGCTGCCACAGTGTCGGCAAACCAGTCAGTGAGACACAGCTGTTCTCGATTGGGGTTTTAAGCCACACGGCTAAGGGTTCAACCGAACGTGGGTGTGGAGACTTTCTCCTGGAAATTTCACCTCCCACACACCTTTAAGTCCTGAAATCAGGAGCTGGCAATTCAGTGCCGAGGCAGCTCGGAGGATTAGCGAAAAGCCAAGTACATCCTGTAATTTCCAGCAGACAGAAATGTACTTGCATGTGTGTTTGACGGTCTTCCGGCAACGTCGCAATTCCTGTACGGTGCTCTAAAATAAACGTGTCTTTTATTATTAAAAAAGCTGAAGTCTATCAAGACTGTCACACTCGACGACATTACAGATTGGCCCTATAAACTCCCTTTAAACACCTCACTCATAATGTTACTGGCAGAATGTTGTCGGGGCATTTCCTCAGCCGTTGATATCGATAGATCCAGCCAACATCTGGGGCTGTGATTGGGGCTAATATGTTCCATGCGGGTGTAGCAAACAGCCAACCGGAGGAAGTATGTCCCAGTGTCGGGATGCCAATCCCAGGGGGATAGGGAATGATTATTAAGCAGGAGGGAGGGAAGGGGGAGGATAAGAACAACCGTTCAGCCCGTCAGTTCAGGACACGTCCCTAATCAACTTCGGCCGCGGCCTCACAGGAATGTCATCAGGACTCTTAGGTATGGCATCCTAACGCACCGATGCCATCAAACAAATATTTGTAGAACATTTTTGTAGAACGTTTTCTAAGACATTTGCTTCTAATCCAGTCATAAATAAATAAACACGTAAATAAATAAATAAATAAATAACAGGCTCCCGAGTGACCGATGCACACTTTCTTTCAGATTTGCTTTACATCTGGGTTTGGAACAGTTACAGTCTTTCATTATTTAAACTTTGCTAAAACAAGTGGGAGCTGTTTAATTACGTGTTGCCAGATGGTAAAGAGTGATATACGCATATCTCATATCTCCGCATCCCTCAACTGCCTCTAATGTAAAACATCAAAACAGTAAATTATTCGTGGGATCTGGATATTTTTTATTTAACTTTGTATTTGTCCTCGCAAATTTATTATGATGGCCTGACCTCATTTTCCAGAAAATAGTTAATGTTTGTGAAATATGGAGAGCTTGCGGAAATTCTGAATTTATCCTGGTGATATCATCGTCTTTTTTAAAGAAACATATCCGCTCAGCTGAGCCCGGTCCATCCTTTCTTTTCTGGTGAGTTCAACAAGTTCAGGCTTTTTTTTTTTTTTTATGATGTTTTGTTGAAATTTATTTGAATGGTAAATTACAGCTCTTTAATTGCTTTTTAAGTTTGAAAAAGTTTGAATTCACTCAGCCCCAGGAAGTGGACGCTTCAGTCCCAGGAAGTGGTGGGCTCAGTCACAGGAAGTGGAGGCCTTAGTCACAGGAAATATAGGCTTTAGTCACACGTACGGGGGGGGGTACTTTTTCACCTTCCCTACTCCATTCCGTTTAGTTTGGGCTACACGTGACTTAGCTGTTAAAAAGCCTCCAATCACACACCGCGTTCTCCATGATACCTCGGCACTCCACTCGGGGAGCTCCTGCCCTCGCCACGGCTCCTGTTTGACAGGAGCGGACGGAGCCGCTGTTGATTTAGCTCCACCGGTGGGTGGAGGCTGGACTCGCTGGCAGAGCGCCTACCGCAGCTGGGTGCAGTGGGGGGAGATTTAGGACGCGTTTCCAGGGGTCACCTCGATGGAAAACAGAAATGGTTCGGTGTTTGAATCAGGAGGAGTTTGAGTGACGTCTTGGCCACATCTCGGACACGCTGAGAGCGGTGGAGATGACAGGCGTTTACATTTGTTCTAATTAGCATGAGTTACTGCACCGGACAAAGACGTTTCCCAATATTTATCCAGTGTATTCAGCTGTAAATCCGTGTATCTGTATCGTACCAGAAGTACAGATTTACCTGGAAAATGTACGGTCATCTTCACGCACTCATCCTCACACGTTCATCTTCAACACGCTCATCATCACACACTCATCCTCGTCCTTGCCGAGTGCCGATCCAGTATTGGGGTTTTTTGGGTTCCATGGGATAATGAGGTGTCGGGCTTCTGCTGCTGAGGACTCTTTAGCTGTTCGGCCAAATGCCGATTCTCCGCGCCTCCTTGTGCGACGGATTTACGGGCGCGATCTTGTTTCTGGGAGAACCGTAATTCTCCTTTAGCGAGGACAAAACTGTCAGGGAAGAGGAGGGAGAGAAAAAGATGGGAGTCAGAGAGGGAGAGAGAGAGAGAAAGAGAAAGGGAGAGAAAGAGAGAGAGAGAGAGGGAAAGTGCACTTCAGAAGCACTAGGAGCTGGAGTGAGGCTTGACATGGCTTGTTATTTATTAACAGAGGAAACGCCGCCGCGGCTGCGCTGTTCCTGGGTAACAGCCAACACGCGCGGTTGTGCGGCATGCGTGAGCCGCAGGCTGTGAAGGGCTTCAACCTGGCGCTGGGTCCCACACACATGTTCTCCCTCCTTCTCTCTCTCTCTCTCTCTCTCTCTACCACTCACTTTAGCACTCTCTTCATGGCATCCCATCATTTTGGACAAACGCCTAGCAACATAAAGTTCTGCTTTTTTGTGGGTCGCACATGCACATATAGCTGTAGACGTGTGCACACGTAGATGCGTGTAGGTGTAGGTGTGTGCGCGCGTAGGTATAGGTGTGTGCGCGCGTAGGTGTAGGTGTGTGCGCGTGTAGGTGTAGGTGTGTGTATGCGTAGGTGTAGGTGTGTATGCGTAGGCGTAGGTGTGTGTATATACATGCGTATACCTGCACATGCAGATGGTCTGTCTCGCACGCTGGGGGCTGAGCTCAATCACACCGCCCTGTGGCCCCGGGGAACAGGCCAGCAGGGCCTTCCCACCTCCTATCAGGGCAGATAAGGAGGTGCTGAGGCCCGCACTCAGTGCAGGATGCTCGGTGGCAGATATAAGAGCCCAGCTCCCCACACACACACTCACACCCACACACACACACCTACACCATGCTCACTAGATTGAATTTCTTGCTGCTCTTGGGAGCTTATGGTAGGTACAAGTTAATGCAGTGGGTGATGTGAAGCAGCAATTTGGGCTGCCTTACAGTGTAACTACTGTGTGTGTGTGTGTGTGTGTGTGTGTGTGTGTTTGTCCTTTAGCCTATGGATGTGGCACTCCTGAGGTCGAGCCCATCTCTGGTAAAGTGGTGAACGGAGAAGATGCCAAGCCTCACACCTGGCCCTGGCAGGTACGCGGGCATAGAAGCACTGAGCCGATTAAGTGAAGTCTATTCGTTAGAACTCATTACAAGAGACTGCTGACTTCTTGATCACTAACTCTGAGTACATGTCTGTGTCTGTGTGTGTGTGTGTGTGTGTGTGTGTGTGTGTGTGTGTGTGTGTGTCTATAGATCTCACTGCAGTTTAAACATGGGACTCGCTGGTACCACACATGTGGGGGTACTCTCATCACCCCACGCTGGGTCCTCACTGCTGGTCAATGCATCTTGTGAGTGAGACAGAGCAGACACAGCAGACAGAGAAGATACCACCAACAGAGCAGACACAGCAGACAGAGAAGACACCACCGACAGAGCAGACAGAGCAGACACCACCGACAGAGCAGACACAGCAGACAGAGCAGACACCATCGACAGAGCAGACACCACCGACAGAGCAGACACAGCAGACAGAGCAGACACCACCGACAGAGCAGACAGAGCAGACACCACCGACAGAGCAGACACAGCAGACAGAGCAGACACCACCGATAGAGCAGACACAGCAGACAGAGCCCTCGTTTACATTCACATTCACAATATTCTCTGTAGCTTCTGTCCAAATATGTATCCTCGTGTGATAATAGATGACAATAGATTCTCAATGTTAAGAATACTATCCTGCTAAAGTCCTTCCAAGAGCAAGAAGAATGGCAGGAGAAGTTAGAGAGAAGATGTTTTTTTTCTAGATATAAGTGCATATTTAAGTGCTTAGTGACTCAGTGCAGCAGAAAATAAACCTTCTTAAACTTGGGCGAGGAGAGTCTGGGAGTGAAAGCTGAAAACAATACAGCCTCCCTTCCCCCCAAAAGAAAACAATTATTAATTAATACTAAATGTTTTTGTTTGTTTGATCACTGTTTATCACATATACAGGTCACTTACAATTATAAATCACAAGATAAACAGACCAGATCTGAGCAAAACAACCAACAAGGCTTGTGATGTGAACGTAGCCTTTGCCGAGTGCCGTGCAGACTATTAAGTGGACGCCTTATATAGCCTGAGTTAAATACACAAGATGCATCTAAATCACTATGGTTCTATAATCTACGTCAGTGTTTGGTGCTGTGCACATACACGCCTGACGGCTGTAGTCCAGACTGTGCATCAGAGGTAAGTTTCAGCCTGTCATTTGAATGGAGAGCACTAATTGAAACTGATGGAGCAGTTCTCTGATAGGAAAATGCAATGGTGTAACAGAGTCTGATTACTGCCTCTGAGTACGCGAGAGCTGGGCCCGTTTTGGCTTTGTTTTAAATCTCATGCAAGCTGGTGGAGGGACCATAGAAGAGGAGTGGCATGGCAGACCTTCGGGAGGTCAAACCAGCCTGGATGAGGTGCAGGGGTCTGACGGTGGGCCGGACCTGCGTGGAGCGAGGTGCAGTAGTCCAGTCTGGAGGTTGAGCAAGCAACTGAACTCCTCAAAGAGGAGCCGTAGCTCCCCACGAAGCAGAAGTAGCTCCTCACAGCACACGTAGCTCCTCAAAGAGGAGCCGGAGCTGCCCACGAAGCAGAAGTAGCTCCTCACAGCACACGTAGCTCCTCAAAGAGGAGCCAGAGCTCCCCACGAAGCAGTAGTAGCGCCTCACAGAGCAGACGTAGCTCCCCACAGAGCAGACATAGCTCTCTACAGAGTGCAGGGTTGTGCAGAGTTTACTGGAGCCTGCACTGGGTATACTGGAGCCTGCACTGGGTTTACTGGAGTCTGCACTGGGTTTCTCTTAGCCCATGCTGGGTTTAGTGGAATCTGCACTGGATTTACTGAAGACTGCACTGGGTTTACCTTAGCCCATGTTGGGTTTACTGGAACCTGCACTGGGTTTACCTGAATCTGCACTGGGTTTACTGGAGCCTGCACTGGGTTTACCTTAGCCCATGCTGGGTTTACTGGAATGTGCACTGGGTTTACCTGAATCTGCACTGGGTTTACTGGAGCCTGCACTGGGTTTACCTTAGCCCATGCTGGGTTTACTGGAATCTGCACTGGGTTTACTGGAGTCTGCACTGGGTTTACAAGAGTCCGCACTAAATTTACTGGGTTGGGTTTACTGGAGCCCTTACTGAGTGCCCGGTTCTGTACTTAAGGTTTAAGTATTTTATTTACAGTACTCCTGTACTCTGTAGTTCTGAAGGGTAGTTAAATTGTTCAACTATTTTAATTGGGTGAAACCAAACAGAAAATCATCCTTAACTACTGTTACAATTACATTTCAATGACAGATCTCTACCTCTCCTTAAAGGAGCACATTAACCCAAGCCTTTGATTGATTAGTATGTTTTGCACAGTGGGATGACCTGACCTGCGTGCGTGCGTGCGTGCGTGCGTGCGTGCGTGTGTGTGTGTGTGTGTGTGTGTGTAGCCCAGGCGACGTGTATCGTATTGTGCTGGGAGAGCATGACCTGAGTGTGCAGGAGGGCACGGAGCAGATCAGAGACGTCCTCCGCATCGTCGTCCATCCCAAATGGAACATTGAATGCGTAGCCTGTGGGTGAGTGGCCGAGCGCCACCTCACTACCTCCACCCGGGGACAAGCGTCTCATCAACCCCACGTCCAAACTATG
>NC_137517.1:5832500-5885000 GCF_041902795.1 Electrophorus electricus
TACAATTTGACTTAATACAGATACAGTCTATACACGTTCAGTTAGACTTTATACAGGTACAGTCTATACAGATATACAGTTAGACTTTATACAGGTACAGTCCATACAAATATTCAGTTAGACTTTATACAGGTACAGTCCATACAGATATTCAGTTAGACTTTATACAGGTATAGTCTATACAGATATTCAGTTAGACTTTATACAGGTACAGTCCATACAGATATTCAGTTAGACGTTATACAGGTACAGTCCATACAGATATTCAGTTAGACTTTATACAGGTATAGTCTATACAGATATTCAGTTAGACTTTATACAGGTACAGTCTATATAGATATTCAGTTAGACTTTATACAGGTACAGTCTATACAGATATTCAGTTAGACGTTATACAGGTACAGTCTATACAGATATTCCGTTAGACTTTATACAGGTACAGTCTATACAGATATTCAGTTAGACTTTATACAGGTACAGTCCATACAGATATTCAGTTAGACTTTATACAGGTATAGTCTATACAGATATTCAGTTAGACGTTATACAGGTACAGTCTATACAGATATTCAGTTAGACGTTATACAGGTACAGTCTATACAGATATTCCGTTAGACTTTATACAGGTACAGTCTATACAGATATTCAGTTAGACTTTATACAGGTACAGTCCATACAGATATTCAGTTAGACTTTATAGCATATCTTAGAGCATTTCTGTCAGCTGACCTCAACTCTTCATTAATGGTCTGTTTCTAGCCATTATGTTTCTAGCAGAGGGGCACAGAGGAGGGACTGCCACATTGTGCATAGCAACAGTTTACGATGAACAGTTTACCTGGAAAATGCATAAGACAGGTGTAACCAATAACTTGACATGTAAGTCTAGACAAAAGACAGGTGTTTCTACTGAAGTAGGTGAGGGGTGTATTTTGATAACATATTCCTTTACAGTTTAAAATTTTTAGCTATATAGCCACCTAAAATAGCAACAATAGAATATTCAGTTATGACTGTCAATATTAACTGTAAGTTAACATGCATTAAACATTTTAGGTAAACAAAAATTTGTAACAATGAATATGTATGCTATGCATGTATCTATGTCAGTCACTGTGTTCTATATGCTGCTCGACCAGAGTGCCAGCGTGAGCTGTCACACACAGTTGAGTTCCAAAGGGCGTAGGTCATAGGTCAGATGTTTCCAGGTAATCAGCATATTAAAAGCCCCATCACCTCCATGAAAACACGTTTAGCGTTAAATGTCAAGCATCAAAAAAATCAACATTACCTGCAGTTAATCAGCAAGCACGAATAACAGCATAATTTCAGAATTTCAGCTATAAGCATTTAATGTATTTTCAATCGCACAAAGTTGATACTGAGATTCTTTCTTTGACGTAAAATAGTATAGCTATGGAAGTGTGGAAATATGCAATATGTGTGTATGTATTTGTGTTTTGTGACCATTATGTAAATAGTTATCATGAAGTAAAAAATAAGCAATTTTTTAAAAATATAGTCATTGTGTTCTTATAAAAAACAATACACACATATATTTTATTTCAGTAAAATTCATTTTGCTATATTACTGACATATTTCTACTATAAAACCGAGAAGAAGAGCCCAGTGCACCCATACTGGTCTGTGAGGTAGAACGTTTGCAGAAGTTCAAATGTAAAAACTGATTATTTGAACTGATCTGACTGATCAGACACATGTGGAACACAAGTGAACACCAGGCACCCAGGCGGTGTGAAACATTCTGATATAGTTCATAGGTGATCCTTTATGGTTGTGTGGAAGTAACATTCTGACTCAGTAATTCACTTTATACCAGAGGACTCTGCTCCACAACTTATGATCTGTAACAAATTTTCTTTATCTACTATATAACGCTCCAGTGACATGTGTATGAAGAGAAAATGTCCCGTTATAAACCCGGTGCCCTTCTGCACCAACACCCGCAAAACATGCAAGCTCTCCCTTGCTGAGTAGCAAGAGATACAAGAGATACCGGTGAAATAAATCTGCATCACTGTGTGGTGGCTCTGCTACGTCTCCAGCTCCGCCTGTCCGGAGTATTAAGACCTGTTACCAGATCCGGTCTCGTAATCTGCATCGCTTTTTAGCAGCCTTCCACGGCTCAGCGTGGCATAGCTTTGTGCTGACATCTGTAGATTCTGATTGCGAATGACTCCCAATGACAGGGTGTTTGGCTGACCTCCCCGGCCTTATGATGTATGCGCCTCGCATTAGCGTTGTTCATAATCTCAAGGTCGTCTGTCAGGCGTCAGGGAATGTCCATGATACTGAGCGGTACAGGGTTGCGATTCCTGGCAAGATTGCGGGTCACGAGGCTTAAGATGATGACCCCGGGGAGCAGGTCAGAGGGAGTCCTGAGGGTGCTGTCATTACAGTTCTACCCAGCGAAGGTCTGGGAAAACACAGTAGTGAGTTTACTGGCAACACCAGGAATGAGTCCAGGAATGAGAAGTAAATGGATCACATGGGGGAAGAACAGAGAGAGGGTGGACCACACGGGGCAAGAAGGGGACTAGAGGCAGGAGAATCAGAAGACCTTCGAAAGAACAAGTCTGATCAGGTTCCAACTTGTCCTCTGCTCCTTAAAGCCCAGATGGAACATGAGTACAGAGTGCAGGTTTCTGCATCGATTACCCAAGGAAAGCTGTGAGAAACTGGTATGTTTGGTCATAGGGCAAGATGGCAACCAAAGTTCACTTGAACAAAAGGGTTTGTGAGTTGGTTTGGATTTTACCAGTAAACATTAGTAAAGGCTGGTCTGGGAACAGCAGTGAAGATTATATGAGAAGTAGTTCCTATATATTCTTTAAAAGCTCTATCAAAGTTATGTCCAAAATATGTGAGTTGGCCAGCGAGGTTAGAGGAGGACCTACAAACACTCGTAGACTGTTGCATGTACGTTTGCACTCCCAAAAATTCTCAAGCTAATCTCTTTGCATGCACGCATATTTCGAGATGTCATTTTTGAAACAAAGAGGTTTAGCAGGTGAACAGAGAGAGATGTAGCTGTGAAAACGCTTATTACACATGTGAATAGGTGGCAAGGTGTTGATTGTGGTCTTAACTCTGACAGGTGAGTATCGCCTAGAAATGAATGCACCACCAACACCTCAGTAATTTCCAGCACTTCTGTCGATTCTGTTATATTGTCTTAATTTCCTGTGTCTTTAATCTTAAATTGCAAAGCTATTTAATCACAGCTGCTTATTGTTTGCTTTCCTGTCCTTTTTTTGTGTGTTTGTGGTGTGAATTTTAGGTTGCAGGGATCTGTATTGGTATATATTACCACGGAAGGTGTCATTATTGCAAAGAGACATCTTTGCATCTGTACCAGACGAAATTAATCGAAGTAATAAACTTTTGCATTTTTTTAAATGTAACTATTTTAATTACACTGCTTTTATTGGTTTTATAATTAATGTCATGGTTTCCTCATGAATATTCATTAATGAATATCAGTACTGAAATATTTAAATATTTAAAAGCTCCCGTGTGTGCAGGAGCGGGTCAGGAGGTGTGGAGAAGGTATAGAGAGACGTCACCGCCCTCCAGACTGGCATAGAGAGACGTCACCGCCCTCCAGACGGGCATAGAGAGACGTCACCGCCCTCCAGACGGGTATAGAGAGACGTCACCGCCCTCCAGACTGGCATAGAGAGACGTCACTGCCCTCCAGACGGGTATAGAGAGACGTCACTGCCCTCCAGACGGGCATAGAGAGACGTCACCGCCCTCCAGACTGGGGCATAGAGAGACGTCACCGCCCTCCAGACTGGGGTATAGAGAGACGTCACCGCCCTCCAGACTGGGGCATAGAGAGACGTCACTGCCCTCCAGACGGGCATAAAGAGACGTCACTGCCCTCCAGACTGGGGCATAGAGAGACGTCACTGCCCTCAAGACAGGCATAGAGAGACGTCACTGCCCTCCAGACTGGGGCATAGAGAGACGTCACTGCCCTCCAGACGGGCATAGAGAGACATCACTGCCCTCCAGACTGGGGCATAGAGAGACGTCACTGCCCTCCAGACGGGCATAGAGAGACGTCACTGCCCTCCAGACTGGGATGATTAGGTTTGGTTCTTCAGAAGATCATTTTGAATTTTGGATATGTGCCAGAAGGTTGTTACAAAACCACCAAAATATTTACTGTTCATTAGTCGTTTTAAAAGCAATCAAGGTTTTTTGTTGTTGTTTGTTTGTTTGCTTGGTTAATGTTTTGTTATTTACATGTTATATTTTCATAACAATAACTATAAAATCTCTGACTAATCCAACGAATGATTACAAATATATATATATATATATAATAAGTTGGTTTGTTTTTTCTTGATCAATTAGGTTTTGTGGTTCAGTCCAAGACTTTAGTCAGCTGTTGTTAAGTTCTGAAATGCTGTAACACTTATCTGTGTTTCCACCTCATCCACACACTCTTAAACAACTGTGCAAATATAGCAGCTAAAGATGACACAATTAAATGGGGAAAGTGAAGACACGAGCATCACATGGCTGCGAGTAGTCATAAAAAAGGAAGAGGAAGATGAGGGAGATGAGGAAGAGCAGGGTGATGAATAGAGGCGGCACTGGGCACATTTGAACTCTGAATATGGCTCTTTGCCTGTGTACAAGTGCAAACGCAATCTGAACATTTTTAGTTACAGGAGAGAACCTGTGGAATGTGGACATTTGTTAATGAAATAAGCAATTTCATAAAATGTCATATAATTCAACTGCTCTGTCACAGCCTGATGCTAAGTGGGTTTTTTTTGTTTGTTTTGTTTTTTGCTGTCTACAATCTCAGCCTGCTTAATTTGCTCCTTAAAGATTTTGTCTTTTGTGTCTTGTCATTGAATTTTGTTCCCTGTAAGCCATTAGATGGAGTTGTGTTTGTGTTTCTCTTTGTAACTGAATTTGTAACCAGCACCAAGCAATGATACCCAAGAGGGGAAAAGTGTGTCAAGCCTGGCTTGAACCATCAAATAAGGAGAGCGAAGGAGAGTATATTAACGAAGAGTATGAATCAAAAGAGAAGCCGCCGTCACGACAGAGGTTTCAGACGGGCGAAAATTCCCACTTCTGCCCTCAGCATGGTACGTGTTTTGCGCGGGCTGCAAAACTGAAGAGCCACTGGAGAGAAATCTTCTCAGTGTTCGCGGTGTGGGAAGAGTTCCTCACAGCTTGCCCAGATGCAAGAACACCCAGCGAGTTCACACTGGAGAAAGGCCATATCGTTGCGCTCATTGTGGGAAGAGTTTTGCAGTAGCTAGAACCTTGAAAGCACATCAGAGAGTTCACACTGGAGATAAACCTTGTAAATGTTCTCAGTGTGGGAACAGTGTCTCACTTGGTTCATTGCAAGATCACATCAAGGTTCACACAGGAGAAAGAAACATATTTTTGTTCTCAGTGTGGGAAGAGTTTTTCAGCATCTAAACTATTACGATACATAAAAGTCCACACAGGGGGGAAAAAACATTTTTGATGTTCCCGGCATGAAAAGGGCTTGGCATCCACCACACATCCCAAGGAACATCAAAGAGGTCACTCAGGCCATTTTTGTGTTCCCTGTGTGGCAAAAGTTTTGCTAAAACCTTAAAAATCCACCAAAGAATTCACATATTAGAAAAGCCTCATCATTGCACTTACTGTGAGAAACGTTTTGTGGAAGCTAAAAGTTCATAGAAATGCACCAGAGAGTTCATACTGGAGAGATCATACCAATCCTTGCGCAATTACTGCAGTAAAGACTTTTGCAAAAAGTCCAAGAGAGAATTCACACTGGAGAAAAACCGTATCCGTGCTCTCAGCGTCGGAAGAGTTTCTCATACCATGGTTCTTTGAAGAACCACAAAAGAATTGACGATGGAGAAAAAGCAGTGTGGAGAGAGTTTTAGAGTAGCTCGAGCCTTAAAAAAGCCACATTATGGTTCATGCGGGTGGAAAGCCGTACATCTCTCGCTGAATGTGGAAAAGCATTTGCTAAATTTGGGACAGTAAAAAACCACGGTAGAGTCCACACTAGAGAAAGACCATACCAGTGTTCCCGGTGTGGGAAGAGTTTTGCACAACTTGGCCAACTAAAACTTCACCAGAAAAGACACAGGTGAGAAAGTTTTGTTTTAGTGAGGAAATGTTATCAAAAATAATTGTAGTCACGGATGCCATTTCAGTTTTGACAGGCTTGTTGGGTCATTCCTGTGTTCAGATTGTCAGCTGATGTTCAATTGTGTCTTTTTATCATGATTAACGACAGAACCAGTTTCAGGTCACACACCTGATGACAGTGTTTAAGTGAGCTACTTGTGGCTTATATTTTGAAAGCATTAACTGATGTTGCAATGGAGCACAGTCATGAAACGCTTATGTCTGTATGGCTATGCTGCAGAATGTAAACCGTATAAAATTGCTGTGTTTTCCTTGAAAATGGTTGGAAAAATGTACATATTAAACGCATGAACACTTTGGCACAGTCTTCAGGCAGAACCTCTGATCTGCTATTTGGCGTTTAGGCGTGGTGCGGATTGACTTTAAGACGAATTCGTCCAGTTTTGTAGGAATCCACATTTCCTCTTTGTTCTGTTCATGGGTCTGTTCCTTAGTAGCTGAATGAAAGGGGAAAATGTATAAATAACCCTTTATTTTCTCCTGCAAAAAGTGCAAAAAGCCAAGGATTATCAGAAAGATCTCGGTAGGACAAATCTCTCTCGCTAGGAGTTCCTTTCCAGTTTCTAAGAATGGTTATGGATGGTTATGAATGGTTATGGATGGTTATGGATGTTATGGATGGTTATGAATGGTTATGGATGTTATGGATGTTATGAATGGTTATGGATGGTTATGAATGGTCATGGATGGTTATGAATGGTTATGAATGGTTATGGATATTATGGATGTTATGGATGTTATGGATGGTTATGGGTGGTTATGGATGGTTATGAATGTTATGGATGGTTATGGATGTTATGAATGGTTATTGATGGTTATGGATGTTATAAAGGTCTTCTGCGTGGTGCACTATGACGTAGAGATTCATAGCTTCACAGCTGTGCGGTGATTAAGCATTATGCTTAGAAAGAAGAAAAGAAGTCGCAAGTCATCAGTGTAAACGTGTACTTAAATACACCTTAGATACAAATAAAACATCTTTATTGTATTGGTGACTATACAAAACATGGGTTAATACTTAATCGGTCCTTAGATTTGTTTTTTCCATCAAATACATCACTTCTTCTTGTTAGGATCTCATCAGCTGCCCTTTATATTGTGAGAAAATTTCTAAGCAACAGTTGAAAGGGAACAAACGGATATTAAGCATGTTTTTTCCTCTATTAAGTTCCAGCGTTCAGAGTTACAAGGTTTCTCCGAGCCGCAGCAGCATCGCTTCGGGGAAACGGGCGTGAGACTTGCAGTGCTGTTGCACCTTCAGCGCTTTACGCCTATAATGACGTGATTCTAAAGCTCCGAAAGATGAGTTCTTTTCCCTCACATTCCTCACACTCCTACAAACAAGGACCAAAATATGAAACCCATGCTCATGAAACGGCGAGGTAAATGGCTGGTGGACTAATTAGTGACAGTGCGATCAAGTAATGATACGGTAGCCTGTAACCTTCAGACCATGAGAACTAAGGATAGTGTCATTTCCAGTGGCAAGCCATTTTAATGCTAACGGACATTGCATTGTATTAATAGCACTTTATTAATAACATATCAGTCTGCATTTCCGGTTGTTGCTCTGGAAGCCGTGGAGTTATGAAGGAGAGGGAACTTATATATACTTTAGAACCCAACGTAATGAATGAAAAGAGAGGTAGTATAAATTGTATTTTTTCAGTGTCGTACACAAGGCTCCCAAAGAAACAGACTGTGTCGGACAGAAGTCTTTCATCGGCCGTGCAAGCAAAGTGCTTGTGCCTTTTTGGTTCATTATTTTAGTAGAGAAGTACATAGTAGATAAGATGCAGTTAACAGCAGTGGTCATAAATGTGCCAATCACAAAGGAAGGAATACAAGAAACTTTAGCAATACCCAAGGTTGTCCCAGTGGTGATGGGTGCAACTGGGAATATGACTCCTAAGGTGGAGGAGTGACTCCGACAGATCCCAGGAATGACGACATTAATCTTAGTCCAGAGGAAGTGGAAATACTGCACCATCTTGAGTGGGAATAAAATTCACGATCACCTTCCAGAAAGGGAAGATGGGACTCTGATTTGCATATAAATCTCAGGAATGGCAGGTTTTTGTAGTAATTTTGCTCCTCTTTACTAACAGTGCCAAAGCGTTTGTATAAATGACATCATTCATACAGACTCTACAGATAACAGCAGCCCATCATCTTAGCACAGAACAGCGTAGTGCTGACTTCAGGCACACTGAAACACAGTTTGGACTCACAAAGCGAGCAGAGGCACCTCCTTAATGAACTGAAGCTGGGCAGAATCGATTGGACAAGGAAAAAAGACATCTAGATTGACACCTCTGGCAGCCCATATGAAGAGATGCACAACAGAGACAGATGTAGATGTAGAATAAACAGGAGGTGCTCCCATGAGAATATCCGAAGGGTTCCGTCCGTGGCAGGGCAACAACATAAGAACAGATCCACCAAAGCTGGACACTGAAAAGTTCCGGAAAGGCATATGGGAGAAGAAGGCAGCACACAACAATAACGTCCAGTGGCTAGAGAAGCTGAGAGCAGACCACAGCAACCTCCCTGAACAGGATCCAGTAACCATCACGATAGCAGATTCCAAGAAAGGGTACGAAGAACTGGTCAGCCCCATAAAGAACTGGTCAGCCCCAGGTCCTGACATGGTTCACGTCTATTGGCTGAAGTGGCTGACTGCACTCTGCCAGCTACTGGTGGATAACAAACCAGGCAGGACCCCAGTTGCAGGCTCTGCAAAGATGACCCATCCAGTGCAGTAGGGTGCAAGATGCCGGCAGGCAGAGCGTACGTCTCTGACCAGGAGAGTGCCGTCCTGGGAACCGCTGAGAGGTCTATTTTCCTATTGCATTTTTGCCATTTTGTCTGTGATTTGTTTCTGTGTTTCTGCAACTTTCTGTGTACTATGCAGTGTGGACATGTCCTTGGGATAACGAGGCACTATCAAATCAGTAGGGATAATTGTTTTACCATCTTTTGATTGAATTTTCATTTTTATAGTTCTGTTTTTACTTATAATACTTTACTTTAGTTATGTGATCCACTGGTCCTTACAACTAGCCATGGCAGTGAACAAAGCTATAAATAATATACGTAATACAATTTTGTATTTTGGTGTAACACTGTTTGTTGTTAGTAAAAAGTTCCTAAATCTCCCTATAGATAGCATTGCTGGCACAGTTGTATCTCTCTGGTTAACTGCTGATAAAGTTGATAAATGTAACTTTATTATTTTCTGTGATGTCACATCAGTTTGATTATACAACAGCATTAACTGGGATGAGAGGTGATCTATGTTATCTATGACCTCATATATTCCATATTGTCTTGACAAATATGACAGGACAAAAAAGTAAATAGCCAAAGAAAATTGCAACTTTGCCCATTTGCTAGGCCGACACTACATTCTTAAGGACGTTCAACACACACATTAACGTAATTACAGTACGAGGCTATGTGGGACTGACTAGTCTTTCTACGATGATGTCTGTGAAAATGTTTGTTGTAGTTCCCTGTGCTCCCAGCAGAGGGTCGACTTTTACAGACGCGGCGCGCACTGGTTCACCGGAGAGGCGCAGACATAAACAAACGAACGTATAATAAATAAATTAAGATTTATAATAATTAAATAAAATATTCAGAAAATCGATGTTGCCTTGATGTTGCCCAAAAATCTTCGCCCTAAACATTTCCACTCTTATCAAATTACAATTAATTGAGAATTATGTCCAAAGGTTGCAAATTGATAACTAACCTATATTCGGTTACTCCACGCGCATCTCCAATTAAATTACCTGTACAGTCTCATGTCAAGAACCTTTGAGCAGCGTGTGTGTGTGTGTGTGTGTGTGTGTGTGTGTGTGTGTGTGTGTGCGTGCGTGCGTGCGTGCGTGTGTGTGTGTGCATGCGTGTGTGCGTGCGTGTGTGTGTGTGTGTGTGTGTGTGTGTGCGTGCGTGCGTGTGTGTGTGTGCATGCGTGTGTGCGTGCGTGTGTGTGTGTGTGTGTGTGTGTGTGTGTCGCAGTAGGCTGTCTCCTGTGCCAGGTAAAGGTCTATAAAAGCGGTTCACATAGTTATACTCAACAGGTAGCTCAGGTGAGTTCTTCGCTTCGCTGCTCAAGCCTGGGCGGTCTACTGTACATCAAGCTTAACAGGTAAGTGAGTTCATGGACATTTAGCAGTTTGTTATGTGCGTTGTTAAATGGATATACGGACTCTCAGATTAATAAAACTGAACGGAACCCGCAGTTATCCGCTTCTCGCTTAAACAACCGTTAGCTTCACACTGCAATATCCCGGGAGACTGACTATGAATAGCCTGATGTTAGCTGCTCGTTTTAAAAATACGACATCGTGATGACATCGTGATGAGTGCTTAGATACTCCTGAGCAGTAACGAGGTTAGTATAGAGGGAACGTCATTTGTGTTCTGATAACTGTCTATAAGGTGGTGTAAGATGCGCGTTGGAGTAACAACGGGAACAGACTACACCTACTTAGGAAATACCCAGACATGCCTGTTAAATATAACCCTTGCAAATGTCTGAGAAATTGCGTACGATGTGCAGTACTCGGGGCATTTTGGCACAATCTTACAGTCAGGTGCGTAACATCGTACAGTCGCGCTACGGTTAAAGTGCGCATGTAGGGGTACAGCAGCCTAAAAACCTAAAAACAATGCTTAGACTGCAGCACAATAAAGCCTCCGTTCTTGAAATCTAAATAACGATAAACGTAGACTCCTTAAGATGTGGACTATTAAGATCAAAATGTCATTGGCGATTATGGGTTTTGACGTATTTTGCGCACTAAACTGTTAGGACCCATTTTAATCATCTTGCACAATCTCGTGTTTTCACAACTTTAGATAATGGCTCCACGGCCAGAGGACGGAAACGTCGCTTCTGTCCCGACGCCGGACTGTGGTGGGTGACCCTCAGCATCTTTGCCATGCGCGTTTGTTCTTTCCGCACGCATCTGATGTGTGTCTGCTTCCCTGAATATTCACAGAGACAACCACTCCATCCAAAGATGCTGCCGTGTTACCAGCGTATTCCACCGTCCCTCTTGTGACCAAGGACTCAGAATCAAACGACCCCTGGGACCTTCCCGAGCTCCAGGACACAGGGGTAAAATGGGCAGGTGAGCTGCAGGGCCAAGCCTTAAGCGCCACACAAAACCGCCAGAGCAGAAGGCTCTGAGTCTTTCATCATGTCTCGTGTCTGTCTGTTATTCGTGCCTGGACAGAACTGGACACCAAGGGGAAGGTTCTTCGAGTTGTAATCTCAGTGGCAAAGTTTGTTCTCCTGCTCGGCTTCCTTTATATGTTCGTTTGCTCGCTGGACATCCTGAGCTCTGCGTTTCAGCTTGTTGGAGGTAAGCCACTGGACCTGGTTGCTAACCCGCTTGTGTTATTACCAAGTTACATCACAATTAAAACAATAGGAAGCCAGTCAAAGAAAATGTATCGCACTATCTGTAGTAATTGTTCCCCAAGGCCTGTAGTTGAGGTGTAGACTTTTGAAACATTCTGCTCTGTTCAGTCGGCGCAGTTAACTGATTGTGTGTTAACCACGTGTGTGCGAATGTGCTTTGTCTTAGGAAAGGCAGCTGGAGATATCTTCCAGGACAACGTCGTGTTGTCTAACCCTGTGGCGGGGCTGGTAATTGGGGTACTGGTGACGGTCCTCGTGCAGAGCTCGAGCACCTCTTCATCCATTGTGGTCAGCATGGTATCTTCTGGATGTGAGTGCGCTGTTTGTCACACACGCATACAGTCACCACGTCTCCCTCATGATGAGTATCGGCCTGACATTTGATTGGTGGAACTCGGCCGGGCGTAGGGTCCAGTGGGACCGCTGCGGATAACTGTAGACGCGGGATCCGCCTGGTTGGGGTTGGCAGTATGGGTTGGTGCTGGTTGGGGTTGGCAGTAAGAGCGTTGGTTGGTGTTGGCAGTGCTGGAGGTGCAGTCTGCAGTGCCAATCATCATGGGCGCCAACATCGGCACCTCCGTGACCAACACTATTGTGGCCGTGATGCAGGCCGGGGACCGCAACGAGTTCCGCAGGTAAGCGCCGCGCTGCCGGCCGTTTTCCCCCAGAACGCTTCCCCAGATGGGTTAGGACTCTTCGGGAACCTCTGTGGTCCAGGAGCAGAATCGATGTTTCAGACAGTCCTTTTTAAGTCCCAGTTATGAATAAGTGGCTGTTTTTGTTTATATCTGTTGTAACAGACTTGATTCAACACAACACGGATGTTGGGAAAGAGGGAAAGGCAAGAACGTGTATTTAATTGGGTTCTTCAAGGCTGTGATGGAGAACCAGTGTTGCAACCTGGGAAAATTTAGCATATGTCAAATAGATCCGACAGCCAAAATTACACAGCAAACCTCTCGTATATTCCTAAGAATGACTTGTGTGCAAGTCTCCCGTTTTGTACCAAAAACTCACACGTGGCTGTGACTCTCCCTCAGAGCCTTCGCTGGCGCTACCGTGCATGACTTTTTCAACTGGCTGTCGGTTCTGGTGTTGCTACCGCTGGAGGTGGCCACGGGTGTGCTGTACAAGCTCACCAAACTGCTCATCGACTCTTTCCACATCCAGACGGGTCAGGATGCCCCGGACCTGCTGAAAGTCATCACTAAGCCACTCACCAAGAACATCATCGAGGTGGGGCCCACACCCGTGCTCCGAGCGGGAACGCCGGCCTCGGACAGTGGTTTCCCTTTCCGCGTATGTGATCGCACAAAGGGACTAGAACAGATCCAGGATCGGTTGTGAATGGGATGCAGGCTCAGGTCAGACTCGCGGCACTGAGGAGGCACTGGATCAGGATCAGTGTGGTTTAGCTCACAGTAACTCATGAGAATGGACTCTGGGACCCTTGTCCTGTATCTGGCCTATTTGAGAGGTTTATATGCACAGGAAAGGGTCCAGTGTAGGGAGAATAATATTTCTGTCCATGACTCATTAAACCAACCCAAACACATTTCCCAATAAGTCTGACTCCATGTTGGCTTGACGTGCTTGTGAGCTCCAAAACGTTCTTCCTCCACAGTGTGCGCTGACAGTAAGTCACAAACACTCCGAATTAGTAACTGACCTCAGAGCCAAACATGATTCACGCTGCATACTTTAGAGTCCCATGCTAGGGAGTGACATGTGTTTGCAGGGTACAGTGTGTGTTTGCGACACGCAAAATGTGCATGTGTGACGTGTAACATGTGTTTGCTGTGCAGCTGGACAGTTCTGTGATCAGTGACATTGCCATCGGTGACCCCAGCGCTCGGAACAAGAGTCTAATCAAAGTGTGGTGCAAAACAAAGGAATTATCGGTAAGGAAAGAGACAACACACAAAAAACCCCCACACAAATCTGTGGTTTCTTGGAATTGCTTTAAAAAGATTTACAATAAGTAAGGCATAAGGTTGGAATAGGTGGATTTTTCTACATAATCACTGCATTATCTACCTTTTTGTTAATATGTAATGGCCTTTATCCAGCAGTAAAATCACTCCTTAGGAATGTGGACCCACCACTGAGATAAATACGATTTACTTATAGTATGTACTTAAGCACTTAATATTGACCAGGTTGAATAGTGAATATTACACATGCTGACAGTACGTGAGATCGGACTACGCTGACGAAGAGATCGGATCACACCTGACAAATATTTGCGTTTCCTTATCATTTGTCTTTCGGTGTTCCAGACTCCGGAGAACATCACTATTCCTGGAGTAATCAACTGCACCACTGGGGCCCTCTGCTGGGCGGAGGGAAACCAGACGTGGATGCAGAAGAACATCACAACCACCATCAACCTAAAGAGATGTGAGTGGCCCGTCCCAGTCGGATTCAGGTGTTCAGAGGCGCCGCCGTGTATCATTTAGCACAAAGATCTGCTCCTCCAGACCCTCCCCCGCATGTGCACTTTGGATCCAAGCCCTTAAGCCACAAATTCCACCACAGTCTCTGATCCGAACACAATGAATTTCTTTCAGGACTGTATGATTCAGCAAACGTCTCCCCCCACCCTATATCCCTCTCCAGTCTACCTGCTCAATGGGACTATTCTTCTGCTTGGGTGGAACCACCTGGGGCCACCAAAGCAAAACAAAGAGAAGCAGCCAATCTGAGAGGAATGCTCCCGGTCTGGGGTCAAATTTGGCCAATTGGAAGGAACGTGCGGGTCAGTTGGTCTGCGCTTGGAATTGATGGTGAAATTCCAGCCTGGTTATTGTTCACTAGTCTTAGTGCCCTTTCAGAGAGTGGAAATTACTACCTGCCACAAAACAGCATCCATGGCACCTTACACTTCAAACCGCAGGGCTCACATGCTTGGCTTCCCCGCTCCCATTCCGCATGAATAAGATCCGATTTTGTAGCTGCCGTACTGCGTTTCGCACCGCGTTTTCCGGGACGTTCCAGGCCGACGCCGTGCGCTTCGCCGGGGACATCGTCGGCAACGCCGCTGCCTCCCATGGCACCACTGGATGACCTCTCCATGCACCGACTCACAGTTTCCCTAACAGTGCTGTAACTTGTGCTCCCAGGTGGTCACATCTTTGCGTGGACGGATCTGCCCGACCTGGCCGTGGGGCTGATCCTGCTGGCTCTCTCCCTGCTGGTTCTCTGTACCTGTCTCATCCTCATCGTCAAGCTGCTCAACTCCATGCTGAAGGGGCAGGTGGCCATCGCCATCAAGAAGGTGCTCAACACAGGTGAGGTCCACGGGATTCACTGCCGCCGCCAGGACCGGGAAAAGCGCGCCAGAAAGTTATGCACTTGGCGTGTCGGACGCGCACTTCCTGTTTAATCCAGACACTCCGCTCTATCGAGTCTGAGGTCGGGATTTTTTCCTGAATCCTCTTGCTGTCCTTGTCAGAGAATTCTGGGAGATATATGACATCCCTGGTATGCATCTTTGTTTTTTGTGTGCGTACGTGCGTGCATGTGTGTGTGTGTGCGCATTCTTGTGTAAGTGCCCTGTCATATGATAGTCAGTGCAGGCTCCTCCATCCTGCTGTCTGATGAGCAGAACAGGTATAGAAACTGCAGTCTGACGCTCGCTACGTCTGAGCACATGGCACGTTCTCGTGTGTGTGCACCCTCGAGGAGAGCTCAGGTACACTCCTCGCCTGAGCACGGGGGAATTCCTGTTAGGAGAAAATGCAAACGGTTCCTTTGTTTTCTCTGGTGACCTGAGAGCAAATCTTTTGCGCCACTTTTTGGCTGAGCCAAAAAGCACAGTCAACATGTACTAGATGCTAGTAGCACTTTCAACTTCATGTAATACTGAGCTCTGCACCTTCTGGGAAATGTGGCTCTGAATGTATTGCACTGCCTTGGGGGTGTGGGGAGGTGCTAACTGCGATGGATTCCTCTGTTGTATGCAGATTTTCCTTTCCCGTTCGGCTGGGTCACAGGCTACTTGGCCATCTTGGTGGGGGCGGGAATGACCTTCATCGTGCAGAGCAGCTCGGTCTTCACCTCAGCCATCACGCCTCTCGTTGGTGAGGACGAGCTGAAACACGCTGACCCATGGAGCAGCACAGTGATTGTGCACACAAGACAAGTGGCATCTTTATGCATTCTAGGACAAACAATAAGCCTTGCAAAATCAAAACAACACAAAACTGTAATGAGCTCATATACTAGGTATATAAGGGAGTTATATGACAGTATGCATCCAGCAGCAGTGTTATTGTGTTTTAGCATGTGCTACATATTGCAGTGTCTGTATTTCACTGCAGGGTTTGAGCTCATCTGAGTGTATATGTGTGTGTGTGTGTGTGTGTGTGTGTGTGTGTGTGTGTGTGTGTGTGTGTGTGTGTGTGTGTTCTCGTGAGCGCAGGTATCGGCGTGATCAGTATCGAGCGGGCTTACCCTCTCACTCTCGGCTCCAACATCGGCACGACAACGACGGCCATCCTCGCAGCCATGGCAAGCCCTGGAGAGAAACTGGCCAACTCACTGCAGGTGGTTGACACACACACACACACACACACACACACACACACACTCAGATGAGCACATACACACATATACACACACACACACACTCAGATGAGCACACACACACACACACACACTCAGATGAGCACACACACACACATACACACACACTCAGATGAGCACACACACACACACACACTCACTCAGATGAGCACACACACACACACACACTCAGATAAGCACACACACACACACACACTCAGATGAGCACACACACACACATACACACACACACAAACTCTCACAAACACAGACACACACACAGACACACACACACACACTCAGATGAGCACACACACACAGACACACACACACACACACACACTCAGATGAGCACACACACACACATACACACACATACACACACACACACACACACTCTCACGCACACAGACACACACACACACAGACACACACATACTCAGTTGAGCACACAAATAAAGTACTTTTTTCCACTGAAGAGCTCCTTCTTCAGAATGCACTCAAACAACCGTGAGTGCTGAATGTAGTAATAATAAAGAGTAAAGATAAAAATATATTTAAAAATCTGAGACAGGGCTTTAGTGTGATGGCACGTGGAGACTCTAACCTAGCGTAAAGATACGTTTCCATGGAGACAACAAAGCACTCCTGTAAGTCACTCTGGATAAAAGCGTATGCTAAATGATGTAAATGATCTAAATTATGCAAGTGATGTAAAGGGCTAACCCACAGCTGACGGAAAGATAACTTTTATCACATTGCTTAAAGTGACTAGCATTCTCCCTTATATGAGAAGGATTTAAAAAACAACAACACTACATGACAGTCTGTCCCTTCAGCGTGATACTCAGTCTCTTCTCCTTTCAGGTGGCGCTGTGCCATTTCTTCTTCAACATTTTCGGCATCCTCCTGTGGTTTCCCATCCCCATCACGCGCGTGCCCATCCGTCTAGCCAAGGCTCTGGGCAACTGCACGGCCAAGTACCGCTGGTTCGCCGTCGTCTATCTGATGCTGTGCTTCTTCATCATGCCCCTGACGATCCTGGGCCTGTCCATCGCAGGCTGGCAGGTGCTGGTGGCCGTGGGCGTGCCCGTGCTGGTGCTAGCCGCCTTCGTGGTGGCGGTGAACGTGATGCAGCCGCGTTGGCCGCGCTTCCTGCCGCCGGTCCTGCGCACCTGGGACTTCCTGCCACGGCCGCTGCACTCCCTGGCGCCGTGGGACGCCGCGGTGAGCCGGGCGACGGGTTTCTGTACGCGCCGCTGCCGCCGGTGCTGCCGCCGGTGCTGCCGGTGCTGCCGGTGCTGCCGGTCGGGGGTGGCGGAGGAGGAGGGGGGTGCCGCAGACGTTGCCGCGGAGAAGAAGGCGGACCTGGAGATGTACGACAACCCGGCGCTTTCTGTGGAGGACGAGAAGGGCCACGTTCAGACGGTGTCGCGAACGCATTTGTAGCGGGTGATATAGCCCCCGGGCATTGTGGGTAGGACTGGTTATGTTGCATAATTTAAGGTTTGCCGTGCTGAAAGAGACTGCAAGCAGTCTGGCGCACTGCAGCCATATGTGATGCAAAAAGAAAGATGAGGCAAAGGGGTTCTTAAGAGAACCATCATAATATAGAACCATCCTCACATAGAACCATCATAATATAGAACCATCCTCACATAGAACTATCATAATATAGAACCATCCTCACATAGAACCATTATAATATAGAACCATCCTCACATAGAACTATCATAATATAGAACCATCCTCACATAGAACCATTATAATATAGAACCATCCTCACATAGAACCATCATAATATAGAACCATCCTCACATAGAACCATCATAATATAGAACCATCCTCACATAGAACCATTATAATATAGAACCATCCTCACATAGAACCATTATAATATAGAACCATCCTCACATAGAACCATTATAATATAGAACCATCCTCACATAGAACCATCATAATATAGAACCATCCTCACATAGAACCATCATAATATAGAACCATCCTCACATAGAACCATCATAATATAGAACCATCCTCACATAGAACCATTATAATATAGAACCATCCTCACATAGAACCATCATAATATAGAACCATCCTCACATAGAACTATCATAATATAGAACCATCCTCACATAGAACCATTATAATATAGAACCATCCTCACATAGAACTATCATAATATAGAACCATCCTCACATAGAACCATCATAATATAGAACCATCCTCACATAGAACCATTATAATATAGAACCATCCTCACATAGAACCATCATTATATAGAACCATCCTCACACAAAACCATCATTATATAGAACCATCCTCACATAGAATCATTATATAGAACCATCCTCACATAGAATCATTATATAGAACCATCCTCACACAAAACCATCATTATATAGAACCATCCTCACACAAAACCATCATTATATAGAACCATCCTCACACAAAACCATCATTATATAGAACCATCCTCACATAGAATCATTATATAGAACCATCCTCACATAGAATCATTATATAGAACCATCCTCACATAGAATCATTATATAGAACCATCCTCACATAGAATCATTATATAGAACCATCCTCACATAGAATCATACTCACACACTGTGCACTACTGCTTCAAAGGGTTCCATCCGACCTGAGAAACCAAAACCATCCCTTCTGTTTCCAAACTTTATTATCTCCCTGTGCTTTCTCTCCTCCAGACTGGTCTTGCTGTTATAACTTTGGTATCATGCCAGTGTGTCAGTGGGCAATACAACATGAAAATAGAGACAGCCTACCTAATTTCTCATGAAATGTAACACTTAAATATGTACTGTTTAAAACTATTTAAAGAGTTCTATTTTTAAATATTTGTACAAATATATATATATATATGTATGTATATATATATATATATATATATATATATATATATATATATATATATATATATATATATATATATAATTTTAAACAGTAGTTAATATGAACACTCCAGGGCAAAAACCAAAAATCGCATAAAATGGTCTTTAAATGGTTTCGACAGCAAATTTCGAACACAAAGACATGTGTTTTATATCAAAATATTTAAATCTTTTCATGATTTTATCTTTGTTTACTTATTGTGTGTAATTGAATTTCCCAGTTTCCAGCTTTTCCCCCCACAATTCACTGCGGTTACGAGCGAGCAGCAGTGCATGTCTCAGCAGGGCTTTCTGTTAGGTCTTTTGTCTGGCCAGTGATTTGTTGTTAGGACCATTTCATTTTGGGTTTGGTCCATTTTTTTTGCCCAGGAGTGTAGATTCTCTTTTTGTAGATTTCATAAATGAAGGGACTGTTAAGATGATTATGAAATATTACTTTCAAAGACATGTGACCTCTGGACAAGGATCATTCCAGAATGTCTGTATGTATATAAGGGATTCATGGAAGTTAGGACTGTAAAATATTGCCTGTAAATAAATATTTAAAACAAGTAAAATTATGTAAACAGTTATTAATATATATATATATATATATATATATATATATATATATATATATATATATATATATATATATATATATATATATAATTTTTTAATTTTTTTTAATTTTTTTTATTTATTTATTTATTTATTTGTGGGTGTGTGTGTGGGTGTAAAACTGGGATTACCGATCTCTGAGTTGTAAAGGAGTGGATATAGTCACGAGCACATGCCTTGTAGAAGGGGTGGGTTAGATATAATGCTACTATTCATGATGAGCTGATTGGTATTACCGTTTAAAACATAATTTAAACATTTTTTTATTATTATAATTTAAAAAACAGTTAAATGTTTTGAACTACTGATTCTAAATATTTCAGGTTTTGACATTTTGTTTACACTTTTGACTGTATATAGGCCACCTGGCCATAACACTATAAACGTATACCTGCCTGAGTGTTTATCCAGTCCTTTTGGGCATATTTGTAGATGATTTAATACTCTTATGGAGATAGAAAGCAAGGCTTTGAAGGAAACTACAAAGGAGAATACTACAACATCAGTTCAGCCAGAGAGCTATTCATTATTACAGCGAGGGTGCATAATCATTTTAAGCTTAAACACAAAAGTGTTCTCAAACTTGGCATCACAAGGTCTGGTGGCGCAGCATGACTGAAGTTCACTATTCCCCCCAATCTTCCATCTTTTTTTTTCAGGTATGTGGGAAAAAATGAAAAGGGACTCTTATCTGTTCTTCACTGACACCACTTCCAAAATAAATGGAAAAACGTTACAACGAAAGAGACATGACTTATTGCTTTGGACTAGGGTTACTGATTCAGGTTTATTGCCTACGTGGGAGTTTCTTAACAGGGAGAACACAAACAGTCCCTGCATCGTCCCGCTAATAATTTCATGTCTTATCGGGCGCTTGTATGAGCCCAGCTCTGGCTGAACACGCCGTCCTGCACAGCTCTTTGAAGTGGGCTGCCTTTATGACAGACCTATCAGCACGTATCTGATGTCCTGCGAAGTGCTTTTTTTTCCAGCAGAGAACTTTGCACTGCCTGAGAACAACAGAAGGCAACAATCCCTGTTGAAGGTCCGAGCACAGGGACAATAGATCAGAGTGGAGGTGTAGAGGTCTCTCTAGCAGCAGGTGGAGGGGGACTTTTAAGCATGTATGCTCTACCCGTGGTCACACCAGAGGAGTTCCACATGGGTACCAGTGCTCCTATAACGGGCCTTCAGAGTACTGGAGGGTAGATCGGCAGTAGAGATCTAACTACAAAATTTTGCCATAAACGTCTGCTGCTAAAATGTACATTGATTTCTTTATTTTGACAACAAATGTTTTTCCTGCTTTTAGAAATTTCACAGCTTGTATGCCAGTCTGCTCACCATGATAAGTTGCAGACGCCATTTCATTTTTAAATAAAACAACTTTATCTTAATTGTTTTAATAGAAAAACTGTAATGGGAGAGCCTGAGTTTACCAAGTCAAGCCAGTCCACCACGAGGCATTCCAAAGACATAAGAGACACCCGCCGATTTATTTGAAGGCAGAAGTAATGATGTTGTTTCTGCAGCTAAGTCTCTTCAGCAAAGACAACTTGATGTTAATTACTTTGGACTTTGACACGTTAGCAGTGGAATTACTAAAAGCCAGTTTAAAAATGACTGAGTTGCCTGGGGTGACATGTTAGTTAATGATGCTCATTACGTTTTACTGCTGATTCAGGAATAATATTATGACGGTGTTATAACTGAAAAAAAAAAACACTGGAAAGCTTAGTTTCTGCACACTGAAAAATCAGTTCAAGAATCTAAATCAATCCATAAGTATTTATATAGCGCTTTTTACAGCAGATGTTGTCACAAAGCAGCTTTACAAATGTCCGAGTCCAAGCCCCCAGTGATCAAAGGACGACAATGGCGAGGAAGAACTCTGGCCTCCACTAGACCTCCGATCCGACCCATGAAGGACCTCGACAGCTCACTGCTCAGCGTGACTCACTTGTATGAGAAATAACAAATGTAACTTCCTTTCAGCTTTGTCATCATTCCTACAAGGTCAGTATGTGACTTGTGACTCTGAGGTTCATTTTTATCAAAGCTGACATTACAGTCGACCTGATTTTTTCAGGTCAAACTCAATTAGTGTCATAAACTCCAAGCTTCTGTTTCAGCCCACAGTGAGATGGATAGACCAATGGAGAGAGAGAGATGCTCTCAGTGACGTGTGTTGGCAATGACCCATCCTCTTATACACAGAGTCAAAGGTCAGACTGCAGGTCCTCCCACAGGTGGAGACGCAGCGTGCTCATTTAGAGTCACATGCAGAATTATTCATCTTAGGGACGATTCCCAGGAGCTGTCAGAATGAAATGATACTTTTCTGTTTATAACACTGTAACTGCTCACCTTTATTATTTCCTGTTTTAGAAACATACATTTACAATTTCCCTAAGCTGTTTACACGTTGTTCACATTTAGGGTTATGGTTGGGGTTAAGGTTAGGGTAAGAGTTGGGGTTAGGGTTAGGGTTAGGGTTTGAGTTGGGGTTAGGGTTATGGTTAGGGTTAAGGTTAGGGTTAGATTTGAGGTTAGGGTTAGGGTTAGGGTTGGGGTTAGGGTTAGAGTTGGGGTTAGGGTTATGGTTGGGGTTAGAGTTGGGGTTAGGGTTAGGGTTAGGGTTAAGGTTAGGGTTAGGGTTAGAGTTGGGGTTAGGGTTGGGGATATGGTTAGGGTTAAGGTTATGGTTAGAGTTGAGGTTAGGGTTAGAGTTGAGGTTAGGGTTAGGGTTAGAGTTGAGGTTAGGGTTGGGGTTAGGGTTGGGGTTAGGGTTAGAGTTGGGGTTAGGGTTAGGGTTGGGGTTAGGGTTAGGGTTAGAGTTGGGGTTGGGGTTGGGGTTATGGTTAGGATTGGGGTTAGGTTTGGAGTTAGGGTTGTTAGGGTTAGGGTTAGGGTTGGGGTTGGGGTTAGGGTTAGAGTTGGGCTTAGGGTTAGAGTTGGGGTTGGGGTTATAGTTAGAGTTGGGGTTAGGGTTAGGGTTAGAGTTGGGGTTGGGGTTATAGTTAGGGTTGGGGTTAGGTTGGGGGTTAGGGTTGTAGGGGCAGTAGTGTAGGAGGAGCTGGACTGGAGCAGTAGTGTTCGGAGAAAAGGAAGGGGCAGCATTGTAGGGGCAGAAACGTAAGAGCAGAAGGGCAGGGGCAGCAATCCAGGGAACTCTGTCCTGTTTTATCCACCTTGCATGCAAACTGGAAACTTTAGCTGGTTGCTCATTTATAATGAGGGAGCAGGACAGGGGCAATAGTGTAGGGTAGCAGGACTGGAGTAGTTGTGTAGGGGCAGAAGTGTAGGGGCAGTAGTGTAGGAGGCAGTAGTGTAGGGGCAGTCACTGTCAGTGATCCAGAGATGTCTGTCCTGTTTTTCCTTGACTGGGCTATCAAGTTCCATAATGATTTAGCTATTAGAATACACACACCACACCCACCCACTCATTCAGTCTCACACACACACACACACACACAAATTTCTTTTCTATTGTTAGTCTTCAGGTCTTAAAAGTAAAAATTGTTTAAACACTGTTTTCTTTTCCCATTTAGTGGTGTTAAATCATTCACACACACAAGACTCAGTAAACAGTTATTTAGGAAGATGTTTTATTTCAAAGACACAATGTGTGTAATGTCTCTGGTATTTACAGCAATGTCTGTTTTTTTCTTACCAACAACAATGTTGTACTTTTATAACCGAACCAGTTCAGCACAAAATTTATCTCAAGTGCCATTGGATGTATCTTGTGTCTTATTACTGTAACATTAAGATCGTCAGGGGTGAAAATGCCGTGTGCAAATCAACATAAATACATCGCAAGCGGCACAATGTAGCTACTGAAACAGAAACCTGACTCATTGTTTTTTGACTCTCTACTGTAAATGTGTTTAGACTGCTTTGTAAAGTATCAGGCAAAAAAGAAACAGAATGCACTTAGAAACAGTCAATGGTCATCATCTGAACACGATACAGTAACACGAAGCAAAAGTTTCTTGTTTTGCAAACCTAAGACCTAAATGATTGTTATTGTCCTTGAATGAACGCCGCACGGACAAAAATAGTACTTACACATGTTTTTCGATGTCACCTCAACAGTAAATTACAGACATTTATGCAGATAGGGTTACGGCCAGACCTGCGGGGTGGAAGAGTGGACGCTGGCCTGTTGGGAAAGCCTAACCACAGCCCGTGACTAGTGAGGTCAGGGCCCGGGCGCGAAGGCTGATGAATGTCTTCTCATGAATTCACACCGATCGGTCAGCACCGGCGAAGCACAATAGCGTCTGTATGTCGACGTGAAGAAGAAGAAGAAGAAGAAGAAGAAGAAAAAAACAGCAAAAAACCCCCCCAAACAAACAGCAAAACACTGTGACATATTTACGACAAATTGTTTGGACTGTCTGAAATTGATCACATTAAACGTAGCATTTAAAGCGGAGCGTCACGACCAGGTCACGCCAGCACCGCTGGGTGCTTAGAAAACATTGCGACGTGCAAGGTACGGCTCTGCATGCGTGTAATGTACGTATGTGGATATTCAAACTGACATTATTATATGCAGGTACAGAACAATTACAGCTGTGTTCGCACGAATCTTGATCATTTGGTGTCTCGTAACTTTCTAAAGTAAGTACAGCTCTTGAACAGTTGCATGGTAATTGTTACAAGAAATTACATCTCAATAATAAAAATGATCAATAATAATAATCTTTGTCAATGTTAATAATAATAGCCTAGTGATATATATATATATATATATATATATATAATTTTTTTTTTTTTTTGTTATACTAAAATATAAAAAATTATCATTTATGTAATTAACATATGGAAACCAGCTGTATGATGTCGATAGATTATCAAAAGTGACCTTTTAGTAATAATAAAAGTCTGGTAAGTGCAGTTGTAAAAGTGTTAATGGACAACTGCTCCCAGTACTCAGCAGTCATTTAAAAGCGTGGGAGCATCCCGTGGGAGCGTGTTTGGAGCATGCTGTCCCTGACGGACCGCAATAACGAAGCTTAACGAGTCCCCGCCGATTGGCTGCTGGTGCGGACGGACGGTAACGTTTCTTTGGTGCCACCTTGTGGCTCCAGGTTGAATAACACAGTCATAATTGAAGCGTGAAGCGTGTAGCCTGCCGTTCTCGCTACGGATTCGCAATGGCGTTTTCATATCAACCTTATTCTTGACCATACACGAATTGCCCTCCTGAAAAAGTTGAAGGACTCCCGAACCTTGAATTTCATGACAAGGAATAAATAAATAAGTAAGCAAACACGGAGTAAACATGTCCGTCCCGTGCGTGCAGGGGTGTTGTCATCCTGCTGCTCTCTGGGCCCGGGGTACGGGGGGACGTCCGAGGCTCTGTGAGGGCCCTCTGCTTTCTGGTACGGCCGGTCTCCGTATCTTCTCTGCCTCCGTCCGTCCGCACGGTCGCCGTCACTCAAAGCAGGTGGGACGCAAACAGCATGCACAGGGCGCACAGGCACACTCCAGTCGCCGTGACGACCACGTCAGTGGCTTCCTGCAGCCAGCGGCTGTTTTGGCTCTCGTGGGGTGGGTTACTCTGAACCTCTCCGTCAACCCCTGAGGGAACCGGTGAGCCTCCGTGGCGAGCTGCTGGGCGCAGTAAGATTCTCCCGGCACCCCCTATTGGTTGATCAGGTTGACTGCGTGACTGCTGTGAAGAGAAGTGAGCTAGAGAGAAACCAGTGAATGAATGAATGAATGAATGAATGAATAAATGAATAAATGAATTAACGATTTAATTAATGAGCAAGCAAAGGAATGAATCAGTCTAATAATGCTGGGCTTCAGTTTATAGTTACCTACACCATACACACACCATAACTGTCTGCTTTCCAAGTGAAAATAATGAACAAGTGTCCTTGTTAGCTAACTGTTAATAGTTTAATGTCTAACGCACTTGATGTTTTAAGCTCAGTACTAACACAGTGCTACAAAGTGTTACAGTGACATGGAATTCGTTCTTAGTTGTAGTGTTTTCTCACAGTACTCTAGCGTCTGTATGCAAAGCAACCGCGCGGATTAGGGAACCGAACCTACAGAGAGCGCTTTGCGCGAGGCCGGCCAGTAGCAGGGCAACGAAAGCCGTGAGCGCGAGGCTAGCCAGGGCCAGCTGCACGGTGCTGCGTGCGATGGCTCGCCACGCTCCTCCCAGACGGAGCCCAAGCAGGGCCAGGAAGCAGGGGCCGAGGTCGTCCTCCTTCCCCTCGAACCTCCTGCACCTGGAGAACGCAGCGGAAAACACGTGCATGCATGAATGTACACAACTTCCTTTCCGTGTTCGTTTTTTATGCTCGGACCAAAGGGTCAAAGAGTTCGAGTTAGAGGTTAGAGGTCAGACCTCAGCAGGAGTCTCTCCACCACGGCTCTCTTGTCCAGTTGGGTTTCGGGCTGAATCTGCATCTGTTCCAGGACACTGTCAGGGACGCTGTAGCCTGCCTGAGTTAGCACTGCCAGGTTGTACAGCCCCTACAGTACACACAGAACATCACACTGGAGTACATTTACTAATCTAGTACATTGGGCACAATGAGCTTTGCAATCTAGTGCATTTCTCATGAATAAATATGTATTCATAATGATATATTCATATGGGTAAATTAAAATATTTTCTCATGAATAAATATGTATTCAAATGATACAGTCACATGGGTAAATTAAAATATTTTCTCATGAATAAATATGTATTCATAATGATGTATTCACATGGGTAAATCAACATATTTTTCTTCACTGATTACGTTTTATGAGAAACCATTACATCTACTTTAGTTCTAAAACCCTTTCTGCCGTGCCTAAAATGCATATTTGATACTCTATTCAGCACTCAGTACAGAAGAAGCAGGTGTATTTCATCTGTGATGAGGTGAACTATTCAACTACCACAAGGTAGAGAGATGGGATTGTGTGCTACCTGAGGACTGCCCTGTAGCGCCGCCCTGCTGTACAGAGCTATAGCCTTTACCATATCACCCCCTGCACTGTAGTAATCGCCCATCTTTAGAAGACCTGAGAGAGAGAGAGAGAGAGAGAGAGACTTAGTGAATGCACAGGTATGTGGAGGCAAAGAGGGAGGGGAGATCAACCGTAGAGACCTACCAGCCTCGTGAGGGGCGTGGTTATGGGTGGAGTAGTTGTGATACCTCCAGTGGCAGGCGGAGGCATGCTGTAGCACCTGCCGTGGAGAGGGAACAGCGATGAACTGGAGAGTGTCATCATGGAAGTGGTTTTATTGGAAAGCAGCGAAAGGATGAGCGGAACAGGGCTGAACTGGTCAACAGTTATACGGGCTTTTCAGGGACTATTTGGGGTCGTCTGGTGACATTTGAATAACGCCTCATTCATCATTTCAAACTTTATATTCTAGGAGCATAAATACCAGAACACAGTGATCTGGTTAAGCCATTACAACTGTGGTTCATAAGATGGCTAATATGATTTACCTCACTAACGTAATGGCCAATATGAATTCAGGATTACCTCACAAAGGTACGCTGCATTGAACTGTGCCACTACAAGACCAGTCTCTGCTAGCATAGCATATTTCAGCAGGGCCTCATCCCTTTAGTGAAAAAAAACACACGCACACACACACACAGACACACACACACACACACACTTACAAAATTTACACAAAGGTCAAAATAAGTCAAACGAGTCAAAAACAGCATGTCACTCTGACTTCTTTGAAATATTGATTGCAAAATCCTGTGTGATAGCAGAAGTAATGAGGTTTGTTTAACTGAAATACAGAAACCCATCTTGCTGTAGTAAGTAGAAAAGGACAGAAGAATAAGAAAATCAAAATGAAAGGAGGAGAGGAAGAAAAGTGGATGGACGGATGGATGGATGGACGGACAGATGTGTCTCTTACAATGATCCCTGTTGATAAGCTTTGAGAGCTTCTCGGATGGTGAAGCCCAGGTGCCCATTCTTCTCACTAACCATCTTCAATAGGCTGTGGAAATACCCAGGACAAAATTAGAACCAGAACTCGATCCAGGACGAAACTAGAACCAGAACTCAATCCAGGACGAAACTAGAACCAGAACTCAATCCAAAAGAAAACCCAGAACTAAACTAAGTCAGACAAACCAAGTCAAAAGCAATGTGGAATGAACAGTATTTACAGTGCTAAAGAAATTCTTGGTAGGTTAAGGTGATTTACATGTGTTGACTTTACGTTTCTTAAAACCAATAAATACAAGCTAAATCGACGATTCATTTCTCCCAGCTGACACAGGAGAACGTGACTCAGTGGTTCATTCATTTCATCGCTTCGTTTTGTCCCTGCGTGGAGGTTAAGGCGTGGCGCCCTGGTGGGGAAACGTACACCACAGCTTTGGCGGGGTCCCTGGCCAGTCCGGCCAGACTGCCCCTGGCTAGCTGCGCTGCTGCTTCTACCGCCCCTTCCACATGACCCTGCTCGCCCGCTGACAGGAAGCACTGAAACGCGGCCGTCTGAAACACACAGCACGCTGAGGCTGACACTGCAGGTGTGTGCATGCATGAATGCAAACGTGCACACATACGCGCGCACGCACGCAAACACACACATACGCACAAACACAGCTGAAATGGGCAGCTTTGCAAACTGCTAAATGGTTTATTAATTGATTCAGACTAATTTCAGTAGTTTCAGATCAATGTCAGATACCCTTTATTAGACTAACACATTTAGAAAATTCTGATAGAGTTATTGGAAACCAGAACCATTTTCATGCGTCTTAACTTCAACTGTTGTCATTTGTAATATCATTCATATAGGTTGAGCTTGTCTCTACCTCATTCGTGCTGGGCATGTCCGGGTTGGCCCCGTTCAGGTGATACACACCCAGGTTGAAGATCGCATCCCGGCTGCCGTTGCGGGCAGCCAACTGGAAATAACGCACGGCTTTCCTGTCATCCTGTCCAGCCGCGCTGTAGTACCAGCCCAGACCGTTCAGAGCATCCACAGAGCCCTGAGAACGGTATGCTGAGGTTAATACACCTCACACTCATGCACACACACACCCGCCACAGACACACATGCGCCAGCTGTCAGTTTGAAACCAGGCCAGTGGTTCTATGACACCAGCTCACGCACATACGCAGACAGGCACGCACACACACGCACGCGCACACACACACACACACACACTCACCATGTCAGCTGCCTTCTTTAAGAGCTTCAGTCCCAGGGTTTGATTCTTCTTCATTCCAGTGCCCTGATGAACACCACCCAAGGCTTCAGAGAAGAGTCACACACTGCTCACAGAGCTCATAATCTGTCTTCCTCAGTCTCTGCCTAGCTCCGTGTTTTCTAGCACACACACCGCTGTGATTTGTTTTAAAACGTCATCTTACTGCTTTTACATGGTTAGTTTTTACTTTGATTTATATATAACAGGGGCTTCTATATAAAGGAATATAGCTGCACAGACTCTCTGTATTGAACCGGGTGTGTGGTTCCGTAATGCCGGCCGTCAGCGTGAAACCGAGCCTATCGTCTCTCGGTGGGTGTGGCCTGACCGACCTTCAGCAGCAGGATGCCGTAGTCGTACATGGCTGCTGCGTCGCTCATCTGCAGTGCGCTCTGGGCGTACCACCTCAGAGCCGCGCTGATGTCCTTCCTCACGCCGTTACTGCCCCAGAACAGCATCCGTGCTAGCGTTTTCTACCACACACACGCGCACGCACAACCAGCAGCAACGGCCTTGCTGAAGCTCTGAACAAAAACACAAAGCCTAACAGGCTCTAAGTGATATAAAGGTCGGGGTTACTGGACTTTTCCCAGCCTAGCTGAGGCGCTTGGTGGGGTCAGGGTGGGGTCGGCGGAGGTACCTGGGCCTCCAAGTCCCCGCCCTCGGCCTGGAGCCTGAGGAACTGCACAAGGTCTCCCTCCTCTCCCGTCTGTGTCTGCAGCTCGGCAGCGTGGGTTAGGTGCACGTGCTCGGTCAGGGATTGCTGCGGACGGGAGAGGCGCACGGATCAGGCGCGGTGGGAATCACACTGCCCCGTCGTCCCCGACCGCGTGCGAACGTTTTTTAAATTTGCCAATTTCTTTTTCTGCTGTTGTCCCAAAATGGTGTGCAAGTAACAAGTACCTACACGTCAGTGTAGGGAAGTGTAGCGAGCTCCACCGATGTCACCGAAATACAGTAAAGACTCCATACAGAGACCTCAGGAGATGTTTACAGTTAAATAATGGTGGACACTTACCCTCTGAATCTTGAGGACCAGTACACTAATCAATAAACAGAATCCATAGCAACAGGACAAGATCTGCTGAACTGAAACTCTGTCTCTAATAACACTGCTGTTAAATACTGTTTGGCTTTGCAATGCTGCCTATACTAACTAAAGCCCCCCACGTGGACGTGCGTGCATTTGGGGTCTGTTCTTTAACAACGACTAAACTGCTGCCCATTTAAAAACGCTAAATTTGACCTTCTGTGTCTTTGATGCAGCTTTATAACTATATTAATATACATAAATGTATTATTTAAGTTATTGTAACTTAAACATTTACAATGTATTCAAACAGACATTTACATGATTGCAAGCAAGGCTAATCTATGCCAGAATGTGTGTATTTATGCAAATGATATGCAAATGATATGGCATGACTGCGTTGAGAGGCTATAGGCCCCAGTTTTGCCTTTCAGAAACATCTGCTGTGGTATCAGAGTCAGTGTCGGGGCACGCAAATGATTCATTTCAGCTGTTTCAAATACCCTGTACTATTTATTTACTAGACTGACACATTTAGAAAGTAAAAACTTTTTCCTTCATCCCATCCCAATAATTATAAGCAAACCCCAAAATAAAAGTGAATAAATCAAATAACACCCCCCGCCCGATCAAAACGTGCGCAAAACAGGAAAGAACTTGTCACCTCGGAGTCGTGGACCTGGTCGCGGTCCGTGCTGGTCTGCTGGCCCACGTTGGCGTAGTAACCGTAGGCCACGTCCTGGTCCTCGGGGAAGCCGTCGAGACCCTGCATGTGCTTATAGCCCAGGTGAAGCAGGTCTAGGCGGTTGTCCCCTGCACCACCCATCAGGCTGTGCACGTGACCCTGTGTGGCACAGGAGTCAAAGGTCAAAAATCTCCTCTCACCAAAATTTAGGCCCCGGGGTGCAGTGATGCGTCTGTCACGTATGCGCCCGGGCCCCTACCTGCTCCTGGTCCGCGGGCAGCCCGATGCCAGCCAGGTGCAGGGCAGCAAGCATGACAGAGGCCTGCTGGTGCCCCCAGCAGGAGCAGAGCCGCAGCAGGTCTACGGGGGAAGGCCCCGCCCCCGGCCCGCCCGCCGTAGACAAGCTCTTCGTTGCAACCAGGAAGAGATGCTGGCTGAGGTGCAACGCTGCTCTCTCGCCGCTCCACCGGCCTGGAGGGGAAACGTCGGTTCTGTTGGTCAACAATCAACCGGCGCCAACGCATGCTGCAAAGAGCCTTTCTGATCCCTCTGACCCCTCAGATTTTTCATTCCGATCGTAAAACAAAAGGAAGAGCGTGTAGTGTTACTGATATATGCAGCTATTTAAGTATGACGTACATACTAAAACTCCAGATACCTGAGGTCAGTTCTTCCTCGTGCGTTTTGAGAATCTGCAGTACGGCGGCGTGTTTCGCCTGCTGCTCCCAGGACCAGGCTTGCATGCACTTGGCCGGGGCAATCCTCCTCCACAACCCCTCGGAATATGCCTCGCACGAGTCTGGAAGCGCCAAGCAGAAACATGGCACCTTCGGCACCTGACCAACTCCTCCCAGTTTCTCCAGCACAGTAAATATCATCCAATTGCAATCGAGGCTACGTCTGATCTTAAAACTCTATACTTCGGTTGAGGAAACTGAGACAAACCACTAAAACAAGCCCTTAATGCTTTTAAAGGTTTTAAATACACAGGACTCGCTGTGAGCGGGTCTGGCAGTAGAGGGCGCTCTAGGCAGCGAACAGAAGTTCACCATTGGCAGGACGTGCTCTGCTCTCTCGTACAGCGCGTAGGTATCTGTCAGTGATCTCTCGCGTCTCTTCACACTCTCTGTGGACCCTGTCCAGTTCGCTCAGGGTCCTCGACGGAGAAAGGGGATTCACCACCTCGGGCAAACATGTCAGAATCCATTACAACGTGTGCATGTGACGGAGCGAAGCCACACTGCTTTAGGTTTTGGCTAGGCTCTTACCCACGCTAACTGAAAGTTCTATTTCTAATTGAGCAGCCAATCAATAAAGAATTTAGTTATATAGATGACACCACAATGAGCACAAAATTATCTAACGCGTACGTCTCAATATCCAGACAGAAAGGACTGTGCACCTCGAAAGATGTACATTGTTACCTTTTCGGATCCCAGACGGTAATATTTGATTGGTCCATAATACCCGTGGATCCCTGGCATGTAGACGTCGCCACCGATGGCGAAGTATCCTGAAGTGTCGTTGAGTATAACGCTGCTGCCGAACCTGGGACAAGGCGTGAAACGCTGTTTAACCGACTTTAGCACCTCAGAGCGCTTCCGGCGCAACGGCGTGAAGTCCCTGCACTCGCCACAAGCCAAAATTAGCCAGAGACTTTTTTCCTACTTATGGGAAACCAGCCTATCCAGGAACTCGTAATTCAAGGAAGTTAGTCAATGTGGCCGCATCCGAAACCTCATACCAAACAGTAGCCTTCTGCAGGGCTCTAAAGGGGGGCCCAGGCTGTACTGAGGAAAAATCACACAAATGAACGCAACAGAAACAGACTAAAAGCATATGCTCGTCCAACGTGCTGTGCGTGGACCTGAGGAATGGAAACTTTACACTGACATGTGAATATATCAGATTACAAACAACAGAAAAGAATAGTAATACTACTAATAAAAGTGCCATAAGTGTGTTATAAATGTCCTTACTCATAGAGGTGAGTTGTCTCTGCTACGCCCCCTGTAGGCTTCACATCTGTGATTACGAGTTTCACCTGGGCAATAAAAAACATCACAACACAACAGGGTTTGCGATATTTACTATAACTATATAGAATCGGTGAAATCTTGCACTGTATAGTATATATACAAAAAAGTGATGTCATGTGTTGGTAAGATTTGTGCAGGTCTACAAAGTAAAATCGATCTTGTCCCCACTGTGATGCACCCAGAGCAATAAATGTATATCTATTGTGTACATTTCAATCTCCCGTATTTAAGTTGAAAAGTTATGCCCACATTAGGCTAGTTATTGCTGCTTTGTGATCTGTCGTAAAAAGCGCTACATAAATATATATTTTTTTTATTTGATCACCAGACCAGCATTAGGTTTTCATAATAATTCATCAACGTGAGTCTTACGATTGCATGTTTGCTCCACATGTGGGCTCTATCTACACCTGAAATGTCTAGCAGATAAAGGCTGTTTTTTAATCTGTGGCAGGGTACCACTGAGGCGTGAATGAAGAGGTCCAGTCTGATCCAGGTCAGCAGAGGCAGGACGGTGTGGACTATGAAGGCCTCCTCCTCTCTGGAGACCAAACGTACCTGCACCACCAGTTTACCTTCAGAGCAGCACACACACACACACACACACACACACACACACACACACACGCACGCATACACGCACGCGCACACACACACACGCACGACACACATGCGCGTGCCCACATGCACACACACACACACACACAGACACACACACACAATCAGACAAATATGTTTTAGGTAGGGTTTGGCGATGTTTCTCCTTTAAACTACATTCATCAGCATGACTGGGCTCTTCTATATCCAGGTTTTTGCCAGGATTGCAGGGGTACTTGTGTGTTTAGGAATGTCACTGGAACTAAGCTCAGTGGTAGCTCAGTGGTTAAGGTACTTGACTTGTAATCGGAAGGTTGCTTGTAAAAACACTGGCCACTGTTCTATTGCCCTGCAACAGCAGAGTTGGCCACCCCTGACTGAGGTGTCCTCATTTCGTTTCCTGACAAGCAAGCCGGAAAAGAGAAGAAAAACAAACCGGAACAGAGATGGGCTGATCCGCATGCTCCGCTGTAAACATCAGCTTCAGCAGGGCAAAGTTTCCCTGTGACATCAGACCTGTGCTGCCGTAAATTCTCTCCCAGGCACACCTTCCTGCAGCCACACCCCCCCCCACCCCCCGCCTGCGTCCAATCAGGATGGGGGCTCCTTGCAGCCAACTGTCCGAGCGTGCTCACTCACCTGACTTGTTTAGCATCAAGAGCGGCGCTCCGTAGGTCCTGTGCTCGGTGACGTGCCTGACGATTCCGCACAACTTTTGTCCGCACTGGTTCAGCAGGTACAACCACACCGACAGGGTCACTCTGCACAGTCACGGGGACAGGTGAGCCTTTCCCCACGACACCGCACGCGGCCGTTCAGGATTTGCAGATGCTATCGGGAAGCTCTGTAAATCGCTTTAAGCCGACGACGCGACTCTCTGGTAGCAGTGTGTGTGTGCTGAGCAGCTGCTCCTTACAGTAATGTTTCTTGCCAAATGCTACGCCCCAAAAAAAATACTGACAACACCCTGTACAGCTCTGCCACACAAAAACCAAGGCTTTCGGTGCGAACATATCATAGTTCCTGCATTACACATCCTAAATGCACCGTGGGGCAGACTGAATGGGCAATGATAGAGAAAGCCAGGTGCACAAGGCAGCAGTGTGCTGGCTCTGTGTGCAAGTATGGGCTCACTGACCTGGACTGCGGTGCACCACTGAGACAGAGACTCCCCAGCTCAGCGCAGGTGAAGGCGGTCAGTGTGCGGATCACTCCATAGCGCTCCCCGGTGCTGGCAAAGGGGAACGCTAGCAGATCCACAACAGCTGTGCAAAAAAAACCACAGTTGGGTTTCCCAGCATTAGTGCACACTGCCAAGGGCTCCAAATAACAGAGGAAATGTGTTGGAAGGCATTGGCATTTCTGAAATATTAGCTCAAACTGTCACTTTTTGCTTGTAACTGAGTTATTTGAATTGCTTGCAATTCATTGAAATTACACTGGAAACTCACCTGAGTCATGTGAACACTGCTCTATTCTGTCTTTGGTCAGATTCCACAACAGCTCCGCCCCCCATGCCACTGATCTGGTCTGCGGTTGGCCAGACCGCTCGGAGAGCGGGACCACCCGCAGGACTTTAAACGTCCCCACCAAGGACTGGCGATATCCTGCGACTCCATTGCGACTGCCGTTGCCTTCGTGCACGTCCAGGTGGACCAGCCATGCCCTCAGCATTGCATCGTGGACCTCCACGGGCCGCCTAACGAAGAAATCTCTCCTGTACACCACGGCGGGAGGGAGAGTCAGCTGGACCCGCCTAGTTCTTGCTTTTCCAAATCTCCCGAGCTGCGTCCACGTTCTCCTGAAGGTCACCTGTCCGGCGGTCTGCGGCGTGGAGACGACGGCCTCGAGCGTGACTCTGCAGGACCTGGTGCACCTGTACCTCACCTGCACGCTGGAGGTGACTGCCACGGTGTCAGGGGCCACGTCAAAGCGCACAAAGTCACCATGGCGGCTCTTGTCCACAGAGGGGGGTGACGGGTCGGTGGTGTGTGTTGAGAAATCGCCTTGCACCTTAGGGATAACAGAGACTCACTGCAATCAAAAACTCTGAGCTGAAATAGACTGAGATAAACCTTAATCCGGGTTTTATGGCATGTAAATTGCTGCTCTTTCCCTCACTACAACTGATTGGCTGCGACCATAAAAACAAACAAACAAACAAACAAACAAACACCACCACCAGTAACTGGAATATGCGCTAAAAGAAACTCAAAATAAAAAAAATACAAAAGTCTGTAACATTCAATTGTTCATTTTTTCCTCTGGTAAACTAATTTAGTACTTATTGTAGGGTATTGTTTATGTTGTTTAACAAACTCTAGCACTTATTGTTTATAGCACTTATCATTAAGATAGACCTTATGTATTTTGCACTTCTAGGTATCAGCACTGATCCCAGTATTCTACAGTATTCTAGTTCATTGGTATGTTGAACTCTAACCTACTGTACTGTACTAGGACATATTCTATGAGTAAATGACAAACCACTTTTGTAAGTCGTTTTGGATAAGAGCGTCTGCTAAATGCCGTAAATGTAAATGTAAATGTAAATGTAAATGTAAATGTAAACTTTTCTTGAGTTGGAACCGTTTCATCCATAAACCGCTTTGCTGGAGCATACCGCCTCAGAGTGTTTAGATTGGTTTTCCATTGTAGCTTATTTGCTTTTACTTCTTTAGTTACCGTTTCGTGAAAAGCTACTTATTAAAACGGTGGTCCTGGCGTCTGTGGACAAGCCGCCTACGTCTCCCTCTACAGAAGCAACCGGTAGCGCATCACGTCCATCATGTGCAAGTGGAAATCATGTCCAAACAACTTGTCTTCATTGAAGCGAAAGCGCAAAATGAAAGCAAGGCGTAACCCGAAACCCCCCGCAACACCTGCAAGCGACCGTATTTAGTTGATGTCTTACCGCTGAAATGATTGCAGTGTAAATCGCGGCTTTAATGACGAGGCTGGAACTCGAACAGACTTTCATACTGTCGCACAAAACGTTTAAGTGCGTTTAAGTGTCGCGTTTTCCCAACGCTGCTCGCCGGCCAAGACGTCGCCGCAGGTTCACAGTCACGCTCGGCAGCGTTTTGCTGGTGCCGCCAAGCTTCCGCGTGCAGAAGGCGGGGGGGCGGGGGGGATGCAAGCTGCTCCTGTCGCGCGCCTTTACTGTCGGGTCACGCCCCGGGTGCGCCCATGCGCGCGCGCGCGCGGACCGAACGACGCGAGCTCGAACTTGATCTTCGGGCGACACGCGCCGGCGCGGGCGAGACGAGCGTCCTGCGCCTGGCTGCAGAGAGAAAGCCGCGCGTCGGCGCTTTCCTGCGTCCCCTGCAGGCGATGGCGACGCGTCAGACGTGAAACGTATAAAAGCGCAAACGAGCTCGGCCTTCAGCCTTCTGAGCGGCGGTCCTGGTCCTACGCGTAACAGCTTTAAGGGTTGATGCCAACGGCAATGGTACGCTTGTATTTCAAAGAGCTGGCAAGCTGAACTTAGTCTTTATATATTTATTTATTTACTGATTCAATAAATATTTTCTACTACATTTTTTTTTTTTACACTTTACACAGATCAGGCCGAGGATGAAAAAGTAGCCTCTGTGGATATTGGATTTTATTTTTATTTTTTTTACATTTATTTTATCTCTTTAGTAGGCTACTATTACTTGGGCTGCTGCTACTTGGATGTAGTAAGTAATGGCTTTACAAGACGTCTGCAGTTTCCACAGTGTCTCTCTCTTCTCTCCGTGGGACGCTGTACTTTTGTCGTCCGTGTCTTCAGAAAACTCTGTTCACATGTTCGGAAGGGGGTTTGGAGAAGACTCCAATTCCAGACGCTGGTATAGGAACAGCAGTTCAACTCCACTGGAATTTTATGTGCCAGTGTTGGAATATTTAGCAGAGAGCCCTATTGAGTTTGGCCAAATCCACCCCAGCTGTAACGCCCCGCGGGCGATTCCCGAACCAAACAACCATCTCGACCCTTTCCCGTCTCCCTCCGTCTCTCCCTCCATTCCTCTCCCATTCCCTCTGGGACACGGCACCACCACACTGGGGTTCGTTTTCCAGGGTGGAGTGATCGCCGCGGCCGATTCCCGCTCCAGCTGCTCTGGCCTTGTGGCCTGCCCGGCCTCCCAGAAGATCCTACCGGTCCACTCCCACCTGGTGGGCACCACTTCGGGCACCTCGGCGGACTGCGCCCTCTGGAAGCGCGTCCTGGCGAGGGAGCTGCGGCTCTACCAGCTCCGGCACCGCCGGAGGCTGTCGACGGGGGGTGCTGCGAAGCTGCTCTCCCACATGCTGCATCCGTTTAAGGGCACGGAGCTGTGCGTGGCTGCGACTCTGTGTGGCTGGGATGGGGAAGAGGAGGGTTCACCGGACGGGAGGACAGGGACGGACGAGGAGCGCGTTACGCGTGCAGGAAAGCACGGAAACGCCCGTGCACGAACTCAGCCATCGGTAAAGAGTGGATCGACTTCACAACCAACAGTAGCGAGCGATGGAAACAGCGAGCCAGTGAAAATCAGTCATGCAAGATGTCAACCAATAGGAAAGAGTGCGACGAGCGACCAACCAACAGGAAGGGACACGGCAAGCTCTACTCTGCCGGCTTCAAAACAGTCCGGCCCCAGCCTTTATTACGTGTGCAGTGATGGCCTACGCCTGCAGGGGGCGCTCTTCTCGGTGGGCTCCGGCTCTCCCTATGCGTACTCGGTGCTGGACGGTAGGGTTCACTGGGCACTCGGAGTGGACGAGGCTGTCTCATTAGCCAGGGAGGCTGTGTACAGGGCCACGCACAGAGACGCTTACTCGGGCAACAACGTGGATCTTTATCACGTCACTGCTAAAGGTTGGAGGCGGAGACCCAGAGAGGACCTCAAAGAGGAGTACTACAGGGAGAAAGAGGAGGAGAGGAGGAGAAAGGAAGAGAGGGAGAAGGGAGGACGAGCACAAGGTCGGGCATGTTGAGGAGATGCTGAAGATGACAGGCTAGGAGAAAATCAGCAAATGTATTACATTTATTACACTTTGCAAATGCACAGCATGAAGGTTTTCCTTCTTTTGCTCCAGATATGGTTGCAGCAGTTACGATACGACTAAGTCACGAAACCGTAAAAACAAACTACAGTTAATGGTGAAACTGAACAGAATAACTCCTGTTTAAAACTACAGTTAATAGTGTAGCAGCATAACTCCTTTTCAACTGTTCCACAGTAATATTTTACAGTAGAGAAGAAACATTGAGTTTATCTTGTAAGTGATGCCTTCTACTTCGATGAACTCAACTATGAACTAGCTGTAGCGTGAAAGTGAAGTAGAAATGAAAACTTTTCTGGAATTGGTATTTTTGGTATATAACTTAAAAACAATCTAATATTACACATTCTGGATCATTCCAGTTCTTGATTTTAAACTTTGTTAAAATTAAATATTTACATTTTCTTGTGGGCCTAAGACAGTCTTTTAAGTCTAATTTCACACACTGGTTCAGCTCAACATTGTGATTTGTAGTCTAACAGTGGTTCAAAAGGAGATTATTGCTCCCCTATGGGATAGGAAACATGAAAACAATGAAAACTAAAAACAAATAAAAAACAGTAACACAAAAGATTATGCTCTTATTTTGTATGTTTGTATATACAGTAGGTGAAATAAGCATTGAACACATCACCAATTTTCTAAGTAAATCTATTTCTAAAGGTACTATTGAAATGAAATTTTCTGGGGTGTTACTGACATCTGGTGAGAATTTCATGTCAATAGCACCTTTAGAAATATATTTACTCAGAAAATTGGTGGTGTTTGATACATATTTCACCTGCTGTAAGTATATTCCAGAGGTTTTGTTTACTTCCACTTGAATGTTGTAGCCTTTAGGACCTTTCCCTCACTGGATGTTTCATTCCTACATGAAGACAACATGCGTACGACCGCCATGTTTAATAGCAACAAGCAAAACCCTGAGAGGAAGAGAGAGAGGAAGAACACTCAGAATTCTCCTGGGACAGAGAAAAAGAGCGAATCGTGAAAGCCAACACAGTCACGTGTGATTATTCTGGGAATAATAACGTTTGTGAAAACCATTTCTCTCTTACCAGTCCTGTGTCCCTGATGCCATTAACCATGTATAAATACATGCAAATATTTTGTAAGCATGGCAACCTGACACCCAGACCAGAACCAGACACGATACAATTCAAACATTGACCAACCTGGCTAAGATCGGGCCACACAACCACACAAAACCAAGCAGAAGGTTACAGAGTAACAGCCCATACAATACTGCCTTACTGAGGAACACTCCGATATGCACTGCACAAACTTTCTAGCTTGTGACCTGCACACAATAGAATAATATCTAATTAATATAGTCACAATAGAATAATATATAATTAATAATATAACATGTCTTGCATGTCTTTCAAGCTAGTAAATATTTTACCATGCTGTCTTACACACACAGTAAAAAAAAAAAAGGTGCTAGACTAGATCATCATTTCTGTCATTCCTCGGCTACAGGTTTTGGTTTGACGTGTTACCACAGACTGCAGTCTGCTAATACTTGTGTGCGTCACAAATTTTCACAATCAGACACTCTGGAAAGTTCTGGCTAGAATGAGCAAGTAAGAGCAGAGAGGTTTTAAAGCACCGAACATGTTTCAGTAGTCAAGCCCGTGGATGTAAGCGTCTTCATTTCCCAACTAAACATAATACAAGCACTTATTAAGCAGCATTCTGTGGCTGTTACAGCCTTCGGTCCTCTGTGTTGCCTAGTTTAGACTCACGATTAGTGTAAAGGCTAAACATGTTTCTTCTTCCTTTCTCATCTTTATTTAAAGAGTAACCAGTTCTTCGTGGTGGGGAATAAAGCCAGGCCAGTAGAGCCCCAGTCCAGTCCCAGTAGAGTCGTGTGTACACCAGCACCGCCTCCCCATGTCGCTCGGATTGCTAATCTGGTGAAAAGCGAGAACTGCAATGACATCTGAACTAACTTCAGGATTTTTTAAGAGATGGTTTTGGTCTTTATGAACTCTTAGGAAGAGGATTGTTATTAGCTATTTGTGGCTATTTGGGGACGGTATCGTTCACTTTTCGTTGCACTGGCTAAGACGATGTCGAGTGGATCTAGCAGCTACACAAAAGCGGTGTATTAACATTTAGCTACATGACAATTTTAAAAGTTTTATCTAGCTCGTAAAGATAATTTAAATCACTTGGAGGCCATTATATGTAAGGTTAAACTTCGTTTAGCTATAACCTAGCTAAGCTATCTGACCTACACAATTTTCTTATTACATTAGTTCACGTTACTTTTACCAAAGTAAAAGTGCTAACCTAGCTAACATAATATAGAAACAAGCCACCGGACACATCTCTTCTAGCCAGCCAGATATTTATAATAAATATGGTAAATAATAACCTCAACTAGCTAGCGGTAGCTAACATTATGAAACTGTGGAGTAGTTAGTAAAAACGCTTATGTCGTTAGCCAAAAACGACACTGCACTTACATAAAAACATAGGCCGTGTTTAGGTATTACGATAGTGAAACGACACCGCAGACTTGCGGCAAAAAAGACCATCGTTTAATGTTCAGATGTGTATATCGTGTATATTATGGGTTCATTCCCAGGGTAGACTAGAGCGCCTTTACCAGGATGGCCGAGTGGTTAAGGCGTTGGACTTAAGATCCAATGGACATATGTCCGCGTGGGTTCGAACCCCACTCCTGGTAGAATCACATTTTTCCCTTTGTCACTTGTGGATTTGTGTTGCTAGGATTATGCCTGGGAAAAGGGAAAACTCGAAAAGAGTGCAAGGTTATTCATTTAAACCTCTTGTGGATGCGACTATATAGAGAATGGAAAAGCTGTTTTGTGTCGCAGCACTGCGAAGATCTGCAATTTAAACCCAGCAACGGGGGGGGGGGGGGAAATAAAATAAGTCGTTATTAATGTCAATCTGAAAATAACGAAATGCAACAAAAGTTAAGAATATGTATTTATTAAAGATACGCGGCACAACGAAGGTAAATTGTACCGTTCCTGCACTGCCCCCTGTTGGTACTTTTTCGGGGATTCGTTTCGGTCTAAACTCTAGTTGCGTATGAAGTCAGTTTTGGATTTGATATCCAGATTGAAAGCAATGGATTTGTCATTGGCATAAAACAACCCACGCTGTGTTTAGTGTTTTTCAGTAATAGTGATTGGTCCATCACATATTCGCCACTACAACCCACTCTGGTCACGTTCCCCTTGCTTGTGAGGGGCAATTTTTCGTGGTTTTGAGACCAGTTCTTAAAATACAGTAATTTACAAAAGCATCATGATATTTATGGATTAGAGGGTATCTGGGACCTGCAGTTGGAGGAATGACCACTGAAAAATCATTTTGGTTATTTGCAGTTAATCAGGAGATTTGCTTGGAAGTGTGATGATGTATTAGCTATAGATCACATTTCTAAGCACAATAAAGTCAAACCTGACCGAATAGGACCGTTTATTTCTTATGAAAGCGCATGCGGTCAGGTAATGGGCGTGCAATGTGGTAGTTGTTAAGGTCCACGTGGTTAAGAACACCAGTACTGTACGGCCACCCCTACCCACTTTAACCACTAGGTGGCGACGTGTACCTCCCTATTGCTTGTAAACTTTGCAAGGCGTCTGTAGACGTATGTGTTGTAGCGTGAATATTGTATGTGTAATATTGTTTATTAATCGTTGTAAGAGGTACAATCTATGAAACAAACCCAAAAACCCTCATGCGAACCGTGTGAGGGTTTACTCTTGGAAAGTAGGAAATTACTGTAGGAAACTGGCATGGCGATATCGGGGGAATGAAGACGTCATCTAGCAGCAACGTATGGCTCGAAACGTTTTGGTTCTCCTAACTGCGATAACAGATTGGAAGGAATAATGTGTTTTTTTCCCCTGCTTTTTCCATATCTTTTTGCAAACATTTGTTTCATGAATTTTCACACTTTTAAATTCCATACTTTTTCAGACTTCCCAGAACTTTGAATTCCTTCATGCAAAGGCCTAAATTAGTACTGCATTGCTCTGGCTCTGTTTTGCCTTTTAATAACACGTCAGTTGTAAAAAAAAGTACAATGCAAGCAGGAAAATGCATAAAAAGAGGTGTAATAGTGGGGCTACACCAATTTGCCTAGATTTGCGTCTCAAATGATCACGCGGTTAATGTTTAACGCTAAAGTCCAGCACTTCGTGGAAAAGCGTCCCACGTGGACCGAGCTCCCGAGTCCGGCCTCTTCATCCAAACGTCCCCGGAGCGTCGGGGCTGCGCGGTCACGTGACTGCGCTCGCGCCATGTTTCCATCCCCGCGAAAGAAGTTGCAGGGAAGAGGGGGGCTGCGGCGCGAGCAAAGTTCGGCAAGCGAAAGTTTCCCGACGAGTCGGATTCGGTAACCGTTGCGCGACGAAACGACATCACAGTATCGCAACTTCTGCGGATTACTTTCGGGACGTTAAATAGTCCAGCGTCAGCAGCCTCTTTGGAAAATTAGGTTGACGGTGCCACACTTGGGACCAAATTTTATTACCCCCTTTTAAAAAAAATTTTTTTTAACCCCCAACACTTTCCAACACCGAAAGCCCAACTCAAGAACAAACTACAAAGAGGTAGCAGCCGGTGGACTTAAAATTATGCAAGTGCCCTCGCCCGTACCCAGAGTGTGGAAATGAGCGCACGGCAGCGTTAACGTTTGTGTGCGCGCTCCTGCGTTACTTCGCCGAGGCGTTCGGAAGGGCTGGGACACTCCACGCGCTCACCGTCCAGCGGGGCAGCAGAGGTAAGAGAGCGCGTGCTTTGGCCTTGACCAACTCTGCATGTTCCCGTTTTTCCTTTATCCTCGAGACAAATATCCTTGATTCAAGCCCCGTGCGTCAGTCGGTAAATTGTGGCCAATGAAATTCGAATAGGCAGGGAAAATAAGCGTTACATGGCGGCTTTCTTCCCCTGCTGTTACTTTTTGTTGACTTTTTTTGTTGTATTTGTTAGATTGTTCTAAAGCCACCCCTCCCAACCCGTCTGGTTATATTGCGCTTTTGCATTAAACTCTTGGGTGCCTGCCGCGCCGCGGTTGAGACAGGTGACCGCTTCTGGAAGCGCGATCCCGCGGCTGCGACATTTTTGCATTCGGAACCGTGAGCGATCACGATCGTTTTGGCCTCAGCCCTTGTCTTGGATCAGATCCATTTTAAAAAAAAGGCCCATGGGCTTCGCTGTCGTTTCGGAACGATCAAGGTCGTGAAACGTGGCCAAATCCGCCTCCGCGTTTGCGAGTAAGGAAACGAAATAAACGGGCGGGCCGACTCCTCACAGCACACGGCTAAAGTTAGACGTTTTTTAAGACGCACGCCAATGTGTTTACACTGTAAGCGCCTCCTCAACGAAAGCCTTTCTTGGAAACGGATCGGCGCTCCCGGTTTCCAGTTACCCGATTGCCAAAACTCTTAGTCTGCCTCGGCGCGCTCTCTGATTATTAATGAATGACCTTATGCATTGCTCCACCGGCTCCCAGCGTCGGACGAGTTTGACAACTCCGAAGGAAGGATAATTGGGCTTAATAGAAACCTTTCAGTAGCCCAGGGCATGGGCTATTAAGTGTGGATTTAAAAAAGAAGAACAAGAAAATACCCAACACACACACACACACCCACACACAAGGTGGTCAGACGTTTTGGGATCCTGACGGGTGTTTCGTGGTCGTAAAATGAAGCCAGTTCCTGCAGAGACCTTAGACGCGCCGGCCAGCGGCCTTGGACTTAATGCGTCCCGTCGGCTTGTTCTCCACACGCACACACGTTTCGAACCGGAAGAGTTCGTGGGACGTTCACTGTTGTCACCCGGTCATCTCCCCGGCTGGTGCGTGCGGGCTGTTTAAACAGGCCTTGCCCTGTGCACACCCTCCACAGAGATGCGGAGACGCACCCCCACCCCCCCCCAGGACAAGTACCTGACAGTCAGTTAAACACGAGCGAAGCGGTAGTGTCCTGTTCTCCTGCAGGGACGATGTAGCTGAGATCAGGTGTCTGACCAGTGCCTTGGGAGATCCGTGCTGGATTGTGGAGCTAATCCTGTGACACCGGTCCTTTCACGCTGGATTATGTTAGTCTGAAGATGGTATTACAAATGTAAACATTTTCATTTGGGCTTGAAGTTAAAGCTGCAGGGTAGGGTTTTTTGTTAAAAACAATGCACCTGTCGCTTTGTTTACTGAATTTGGGGTGTTTTTCTTTTATTTACATGCAATTCCCATTATATCAGGACTGTTTTCTAGAAAGAGTACCAGTTCTAGACGATGCTGGAACAGTGAGAGGATCTTTCACTTAAAAATGCTCCCAAACAGATTAGCCTTTTCTTTACAACTGCTAACCAGCGTCAGTTAATGTTCAAAAGATGGAACCACCAGGGTCTCTAGGTCATGTGATTGGCCTCAAAGCCTGGCCAACCACACTAGAGTACCGGAGTGTGTTATTCTGTGCGTCTCCTGGTCCCAACCCTGCTGTAGATGACTGGGGCGATGTGACGGCCCGTATGCCGTAACGAGCTGGCGTGTGCAAGCCGGCTTTGAGGCCTGGTGAAGCCGAGCTCAGCTGCCAATCGTTTTGGGTTTGCAGGCCTCTTGCAGGAGCTGTAGGGGCGGGCCGAGTGAGCGCCACGCCCACTGCTCCCGAAGATGGCGACGCCGCGTTCACCCGTGGAGGCGGCCGAGGGCGGAGCCAGCAACGAGTTCAGCGACATCATCAGGTGGCGGTCAGGTGAGTGTCCGTGCGGGGGTGCTCATCCGGGATGTGGGGGTCGGGGTTTGGGAGATGGGAGGGGGAGAGGGAACACACCTAAGTGAACAGGAAGTAGAGCTGGAGAAAGGGATATAACTGAAGGAGGGATGGGGGCACATGTGTGGCAGGCTGTTCTTCCATTTCAGGCTCAGCACAACTGTATGATCCCAGTCCCAGAGCGTTTGGGACACTAAACCGCAGCTAAATTCGGGAAGCGAACCCTGACACCCTCTCCGGGTAGGGGTGGAGCATGCGCGGTGGTTTCAGGCTGGGCCCTTCCTAGGTATGTGAACCCTCCATCGCTTCAGTCTGGAATGCCGCAGCATTCCTCAGGCTGGAATTCCTCTACGGATCTGGATTTACAGCGCTTTTCTCCACACCACAATGCCTTTATTTTTCTGCAAGGATTCTGGTTGCCTGGCGACAGTCAAAAGTACAAATGTCTGGTGTCTGTGTCGTGCTTGTGTGCACAGTGATTCAGTGCCCTGGGCAAAACGGGTAATTTAACCACCAGCCTAAAGGGGTTTGGCTAATCGAGAGGCATTTATTATTATTTTTTGCGCTCGGTGTTGGGTGTTTTATTTCCTGCCACTGTGTGGAGTTTGTGGGAGAGTTGCGCAGGGCGTATGTTTCTGGTGGACCTGATCAGGCACCGGCATTTACAGCATGGTGGAGTTGGACTCGTGGGTGCATGTGCATGTTAGAATGTGCGTACACGAGAGTTGAGTGTGTGTTTATCTGTGTCAGACAGTGTGTGTGTGTGTGTGTGTGAGCGAGAGAGAGAGAGATTGTGTGCATATGTACCCTTGGTGAGATGCTCTTTTGGTAGTAATACAGAAAAATCCAGCCAGTATTTTAGATGAGATGGTAAGGGTTAATGGGTAAAAAAAAAAAAAAACTGTGTGAGAGAGAGAGATTGATTTGGAGTTTTTTTACCACTCTTTTTCCATATCTTAAAGCCCCCTGCTACATGTGTGCGCTGACACACCACATCCTTGTGTTCCCCTGTACTCACTCTTTCCATTTTCTCTGGTTAAGCATTACCTCTCAGTAATCAGGAAGTGACACACATTTCCAAATCTATATCCTTCCATCCTTCCTATAATTGTATACGAAACACCCAGTCAACACAGAGATCTTTTCGCATGCTTTTACTCCGTGTCAATCAACTTACGATCTCATTCAGGAACGGAGCTTCGAGTTGTTTCCTAATAGACCTCTTAATGCTGTCATAACCAGTCTACTCCATTAAAACACTGTTATTCCCCCCCATTGTAGGATTAGCAGACTGTGATGCGTATCCTCCCTACCCTCCTTTATCATTATCTATTAATTTGTCAATTAGTCTTATTGGCTGTTTGTGCCAGGCATGCTGGGCAATGTAGTCTCATTACACGATTTGATGTGACGGCCAGTTTGTCGGTCCTAAATTAGACTGTTGAACAATTTGGCAGGTTGGCCAGGGCATGGGTAGAAAACAACTAGGCTAAACTCAAGCTCTCTTTTGTAGTGTACACACACACACACACACACACACACACACACACACACACACACACACACACACACACACACGGGAGGACAGACAGCTCCAAGCTCAGTAGCCAAGTGTTATATAAGCAATTCTCTAAGGCACTGGAAAAGTGTACCACTTTAATTTCATTGGCATTCTGCCTTAGTAACCCCAATCAGAGGCACCTGCCCCTGGAGGCTTTTATTCTACAGTGCAAATGGTTGAAGTGTCAATACCATTATCACAGATCCCTGCTCTACCTGTTTAACCTCATGCTGAGCATTGTGGGTAAGGGACTGAGGTCACACAGCCTGGGTCCACTCTGTTTGGAAGGGGTTTGGTGGTGGTGTTGCTAACATAGTGTAACATTGTGAGCCGGGCCGCTGCTATTGTTCTGGAGAAATGGACACTGTGTGTGTGTGTGTGTGTGTTTGCATGTGTTATATGAAACCTTGGAGAATGGAAAAGCTGAGCACATAAAGGGGTTTTATTCAGAGTTATCTAGTTACACACACACACACACACACACACACACACACACACAGTCATTGCATCTCTGTCCTGTTCTTATTTATATATTTTTAAGGAACCTTTGTGTCACTCTGTATGCTTAATGAGCGCGTGTGTGTAATGACATGCTGCTCTTTGAAGGTTGCCTGTGAGAAATTTACCATGCACTCACCCAACACATACACTATAAGGCTGTCCCATTTCTCAGTGACAGTATGGTTTGTGTGTGTGTGCTTGGTTGTGCATGTGTGGGTCGCATTCGTGAGTTTGTGTGAATTCGCAATGAGCAGATATAGGATTATTGCCAGATGTATTGTGAATCTGGAAGAGCCTCAGTTAAAATTGAAGGAGTGTATTTACACACACACACACACACAGGCACACCCAGGCTGCTCCAGGGTTGCCGAATGCCTGCTTATGTTGAGAGTAATGAATGCAATCGATTATTGAAGAATGACACATGTTCAGGCTGCACATTTTGTTTTGTTTGCACATCATCCGTTCCGACTTTTTTTACCAGTTAAGGTCCATGTGTAGTGCTAAATTAGGAAATTCCTCATCGCTTCTGCAGGAAATAAGCCGACCTGTTCATCTGAGATTGGGTGTGACGCCAACACTGACCTCCATCTGTTCAGACCTTTAATATCCATTACTGCATCTCTGGCACCTTTTTTAAAACCAAAATTTTGTGTATTATTTCTTCGTCTTCTGCGGGGTATTTTGCTTTCTGGTGTCTGTTTCATCTCCTGTGCTCAGTAGTCCCCTGTAGGTAATGTAGCGTCTCACTAGCCCATTTGTTTATGTTGTTGTTGTTGTTGATGTTGTTGTTGGCGGCCTGGTTGGGCTTTACTGGTGTGCAGTTGTTATTGGTGGTCGTGCAGCAGTGAACATTCGAGGCCGTAAATCCGCAGTACTAGAAAACAGGAGAAGGAACAGGAAGTCTGGAACAAGACCAGAATACAGGATATAAGAAATATTATTCCCTGTGTGTGTGAGAGAGAGAGAGGGTGGGTGTACATTCCCACATGGAAGTGTGTGTGCATGCGCGCGCGTGACTGTCAGAGAGAATTGACCTATATAGGTCAGACTCTAAATAACTTTATGTGCAAAACCTTTCTCCTAATATGTCACAGCTGCATTGTGTGTGTGTGTGTGTGTGTGTGTGTGTGGGAGTTAGTGAAATTCTCACGGAGGCCATGCTTTAAATGTCTGTGAAGGGTGTGGTGATGTGGTTGACTTGACAGAAAAAGAGAAAGTCTAAAACCAGACCAACTATTTGGCTTGCTGTGCGTGTGTGTGTGTGCGCATGCTGCTCCGTTATGACATATCAGTGTAAATGACCAGTGGACACAGAGGGACCAACAGTGTGGCGGCTGTCGCTGGACTGTGGAGGACGCCGCTGGACTGTGGAGGACGCCGCAGAGGGACCAACAGTGTGGCGGCTGTCGCTGGACTGTGGAGGACGTCGCTGGACTGTGGAGGATGCCGCTGGACTGTGGAGGACGCCGCAGAGGGACCAACAGTGTGGCGGCTGTCGCTGGACTGTGGAGGACGCCGCTGGACTGTGGAGGACGCCGCAGAGGGACCAACAGTGTGGCGGCTGTCGCTGGACTGTGGAGGACGTCGCTGGACTGTGGAGGACGCCGCTGGACTGTGGAGGACGCCGCAGAGGGACCAACAGTGTGGCGGCTGTCGCTGGACTGTGGAGGACGCCGCTGGTCTGTGGAGGACGCCGCTGGACTGTGGAGGACGCCGCTGGACTGTGGAGGACGCTGCAGCCCTTTTCAGTTTTATCCCAGAAAATCACATCACACATTTCAGGATTAGCAGAACTAGCATGAATATTAGAAATGTAATAAATAAAGCCAAATATGCATGTGTTCAAACAGATAATTTATTTATATAGAAAAATGTATTTATTTATTTTTTAGTCAGAGAAAAAGGGAAAAACCAGCGAAGGTGTGAATTAAAGGGACCTTTGACCACCTGTTTTACGACCATCGAAGGAAGCCTTGTTGACATTGTGTGAGAGAGCGCGAGACCGAGAGAAAGCTAGCATGTGTGTGTGACTAAACAGAAGGTAAATGGTCATCCCACATCACTTGAACCATGGTGTGTGTGCGCGATCCACCATCAGCTAGCATTGAGAACCACGCTGGAGAACGGGGCGCAGCCACTGATGCATTGTGGGCACTCAGCATCTCCCGGCTAATGACGCAGCTGTTCCTCGTCACGCCGGAGACAGGACGAGCGCGAGAGGACGGAAGTGGCGCTCGCACTCTTTCCGTTCCTCCCTCTCTTTGTCTGTCTCTCCCAACCACAGGCTTAAAAAAAAAGAAAAGAAGCAGCTCCGTCCGTTGCTATGGGAACGCTGAGGCCGTATCTCTTATTTCAGTAACATTTAATCAAAATCGGAGCTTCAGCCTTCATGCTTGGAGCCACGCTACACTAGCACCGTGAAACCTTCCTAATGAAGACTTGTGCGTGCTCTCTCTCTCTCTCTCTCTCTCTCTCTCTGTGTGTGTGTGTGTGTGTGTGTCTCTCACTAGTTTCTGGTGCTTTACCAAATCGAACCCCGCGCCGGCCCGTCCGTGGTCAGTGCTGCGAGACACACAGGCGGCGGGAGGCGCGGCGCTGGCCTGTAATTAGCACAGCCGTGTGCTCCGGTGGCCAAACCGACACCGGTCTGCACACCCCTGCTGGGAGGGAAAGAGAACGCTAACTCACGACACGGCTCGGCCACTGGGTTAAAGTAAAGGTGAACACAAAAGACAAACGACTCCAACACCAAGCACTCGCGCTCTCTCTCGCTCTCTCTCGCTCTCTCTCTCATTTTCATTTATAAGACTGTATTGCTGTGGCTGATTTATACAATTTCTCCACAGCAGTAAAGTTAAAAGGGGGAGAAAAAAAAAAAAGATATTAATCTTTGACGAGGTTTGCGAGGTGTGAGGTTTGCAAGGTTTGAGGTTTGCGACTTTGTGTGTCTCTACCCTCCATTTACCTCCCTCCCCATTCACACACTGTTTGTTCAGTTGTCCTCAGCAGTGGTTGGCTCACAGCATGAGCTGTGTGTGTGTGTGTGTGTGTGTGTGCGCGCGCGCGCTTCTCTGTCTCAGAGAGAGCAAACTGAACCATGACGCAGACCTTTTCTCCTCAGTGTGTAAAAGATTTGAAAAATTGGCAGCAGGTATCATAGTGGAGGCTCTTCAGTGACTGGCTGTGTGTCTTCAGTCAGCTGTTCGTCACTTCCTGGGGTGTAGTGTCGTCAGCCACTTTTAACTGCCACTACCGCCCGTGTCCTCTCGCACGCAGGGCCCCTCCCTCTTGTTGTCGCGCACTCTCGCGCGTGCCCCCTCACTCTCTCGCACTTGCCACTTGTGGTGATCTTTTTCCCCCGGCATGCTTTGCTCTTCAAAACACCAGTTTCCTCTGCCAGCAGCTCGGCACTTCCTGTCTACCGTTTGGCGTTGCTGGTCCCTGCATCCCTCCAGTTTGTGTTGGTGTGTTCGTGTGTGTGTTTGTGAGACATCTTGATGAGGTTGGCCCCATGAGTCTGAGACGCTGGCTGCCGTGGAGTAAGCGTGGCCTGTTAAAGAAACGCAGGAAGAAGTTTTCTCTCCCTCCGTTAGGTGAGTCTCGTTCCACTTCCTGGAATGTTCCACTTCCTGGAAGGTGTTTGGAGGATCATACTGCTGTACCTTTCTTTGATTAGTTTGAGTTTGTGTGTGTTGTTGTTGTTCTCTTGCCTGTTTTCTAAGCCCATTTGTGTGTCTCTGTCCTGTGCAGGGTGTTTGTGTGTTTGGGGCTTTTGGTGTTGCGCTCGATTGGTGAAGACCGTGGTGCTTTGCAGTCCAAGTTCAAGTGTTCAGATGTTTCATAATAAGCCTTTAGAGCATCGTGCTGATTTTTTCTGTGTGGGTGTGGGTGGGTGTATTTTGAGGGGTGGGGGCGGCCCATGAGTGTGTCTCAGTGAGCATGGTCAGCTGGTTTTTGTTTGACAGTGTGTTCTCTCCAGCCTCCTCTATCGCGCGCGCGCGTGTATGTGTGTGCGTGCATGCGTGCATAAAGTAAAACTTCAATAAATCTCAACATAAAACAGAGAGATAGTTAAGGCATTTCGTAGTTGGTCTTCATCATTGCATTTCATCACAGTGGCGTGTTGTCACACAGTATGGACCAGCCACGCACCACCCCAGTGCATGCTGGGATGCCACTGCACAGAGGGTGTGTGTCCTCCGTCAGTGAAGCGCAACACAACCCACAATCTTCTGTCCATCTACACCCCTCCGTGTCTCTCTCTCCTCCTTCCTTGCACTCTTCGTTCTCTGCCCTGCTAGAGGAGTGCCAGAGTTGGTAAAGGAGTTTTTTTCTCTCGTCTCTCTGGTGGGAGTCCAGTGTGGCCAGCGTGCCAGAAAGTATGCCGGGCTCCCAGCTGCGTGGCGTGGATTCCTTGTTTCTGGATGTGTGACGCTCTGAGGAGCTCTGCGGTGTCTCCTGATTGTGGTGGTGAGCTCCAGGTGTGTGTGTGTGTGTGTGTGTGTGAAGGGGAGAGGCAAACGGACTGTGTGTGATTTGTTAAACTAGTGTCAATTATTAACCTCTTGGTGTTTTGTTTAAGTGAAGGCTGTTAGGATTCAGGATTGTTTGCTTGTGTGTGTGTGTTCAGATCCACTCCTGAAGTGGTGTGCATCTCCCCTAAAGCTCTTTGGTCCACACTGGAGGCCGTTCCTTACTTGTGGCTTTCCCACCCAGGCAAGCTCAGGCACGCTTCTAGAGTGGAGAGGCACTTTGTGTGTGTGTGTGGGGAATTTTAAGCATTGCAGAATGTCCCAGTCAAAATATAGGATCCATGTGCAGCCAAGCTTTGCTGAGACACTCACACACACACACACACACACACATAGTGTACCCCCTGGGAGTGTCAGCTGGGGTGGGGGAGTTATAAGTGTCATCATTTATGCAGAGATCCTGATAGCATCACACACACACACACGCATCACACGCAACACACACACAATGACCACCATTCACTCAGTCAAACCCAACAGATTCCAACACACAAGATAAAAGGCCACCGTGTGTGTGTGTGCGTGTGCGCGCTTACTGTCCTTGTTTGGAGCTTAAAGATGTCATCATGTGCTGTGTGCTGATGGCTTTATCTTAAGTACATGTAAAGAGGTGTGTGTGTGAGTTTGTGTGTGTGTGTGTGAGTGAGTACATTCCAGAGGTTATGCCCTTTAGCCACTCTGCATAAACACAAAAACGACGAGCAGGTGACCCTCCTGTCCACTCATGTTAACCTTTGACCCTATACAACACTCCTGCGCTACTCAGTGATGGCTGACTTGGATTTCTGAAGTATCTAACGTTAAGGG
>NC_137517.1:5887500-5905000 GCF_041902795.1 Electrophorus electricus
TGTGTCTGCCAGACCAAAGAACGCGGCTCCACCAGAGTCCACGCCCTCAACAATGTCAACAGAGTCCTCCAAGTGTTGCAGCAGAACAATGTAAGCCCCCCCCCCCCCCTCTCTCTCTCTCCCCCCCCCTCTCTCTCTCTCTCTCTCCCCCCCTCTCTCTCTCTCTCTCTCTCTCCCCCCCCCTCTCTCTCTCTCTCTCTCTCTCCCTCTCTCCCCCCCCCCCTCTCTCTCTCTTCTTCTCCTGTGCTGGGGTCAGCTGTTTCTGGGTCTGAATACCGATGCCATTCTGTGTCAGTGGTACTCGGATGCTGGCAGCGTGGCAGAGCGTGTGGTCGGCTCTGACGAGCGCACGGTCTCGCGCTCCCTCCCTCGCTTCCTTCCTGCTGTTTTTGCGTCATGTCCACATCGTGCGGTGCCTGCAGCACCGTGACTCTCGCGCTTCCTCTCGCTGCCACATAACGTGATGGTGCTACAGTGTGTGCACTTAACACGCTTTCGCAGGCCAGGACTGCCTTTTTCAGCACGCGCGCACACACACACACACACACACACACACACACACACACACACACACACACACCTCAATTCGGCAAAAAGCAAAAGCCCAACCTTCCGTTTCTTTCTTTTTCATGATCGTGTGTGTGCACGCGTGCGAAACTCCTCCTGTAGCAGCTGCCAATCATACGCACACAGCAGCTTTCTTAACATGCTGCGGGTAATGGATTAGGCCCCTCCCACTGTAGCCCCGCCCCCAACAGTCACTGACATCCCTCCTCTCCCGCCGTAGCCCCGCCTCCCAGAAGTCCCACGTGGGATGGCTTTCTTGATCCTGGTGCTGAGAGAGTCACGGAGATGCAGGGTGGGAGCAGCACAGCTGTGTTGGAGGGGCGCATTCATAAGTGTTGATAACATTGCGTGTGTGCGTGTGTGTGTGTAGGTGGAGTTGGTCAATATTGGAGGGACAGACATCGTTGATGGAAATCATAAACTCACACTAGGGCTCATATGGAGTATCATCCTACACTGGCAGGTGAGCACACACACTCCTCTGGGAACAGCGTCTCAACGTTGTGCTCACCTGTTTGTCCTCAACTCAACTGGAAGCTCTGGACGCTCCCCACCTCTTGGTGGACACATGACTAAATGGCTTTGTTTGTGTGCATGTGCGTGTTTGGTGTCTCCTTGTTGATCTAAACACACAAGTTCTAGCCTAGAGAAAATATTAGATGCATCGCTGAAATGAACTTGTGTGCGTGCGCGCGCGCAGGTCAAGGACGTCATGAAGGACGTGATGTCCACTCTGCAGCAGACCAACAGTGAGAAGACCCTACTGAGCTGGGTGAGGCACTGCACCCGTAACTATGACAACGTCAACGTGCTGAACTTCACAACCAGCTGGGCAGATGGACTCGCCTTCAATGCCATACTACACCACTTCAGGTAACACACACACTTTATTACTTTTTACTAATATTAATATTTCATAAGGACTGACTATATTCAACATGACGTACAGCTCCTTAGTTCATTAGTTCAAGGCTACAGGAAGCAGCATCTGTACCACCTGCTGCCTACGGTGGCCGGGATGGGACAGTATTTAACCAGCCATCAACTCACTGCAAGTGTATACACACGTGGAAGACAACCAGAGACTAACAATACGGCGACATTTGAAACCCTACATTTTTAATGGCTGCCGTCAACGGTTGGTGATTCATTATTTTTGAGTCTTCTCAGAATAAGTTAGCCACGTGATATTTTAACAAATGACAGCTTTCTTTTGAGGCACAGAGATGGAAAGAATATCCGGCGTGTTTACAGTTCCGGCGAATCTTTCTAGCCTTAGATCAGGCAGGCGTACGTTTAGAGTGCTTAAAGGTGTTGCTGTTTTTCACCTCACAGCTCACCGATTGCCCGTTCCGTGCGTTGGTTCGCTATTGGTTCTCTTCTACGGCGTTGTTCGTCTGAAGTTCAGAAACCTCTTGTGATGCCCTTCGGGATTTTAGTGATCTCTCTCTGCTGTTGGCGGAAGTGAACGTTGGGCATGGCTGCTTTTTAATTTACTGTCTTCGGCATCATTATGTCCTGAAGCAACCTACAAAAGAGCCGCCTGCAGCGCGCCGTTGAGGAAAACGCACGGAGGCAGCCTCCACGCGTCCCTTTGCGCTAGATTTGAGATGACTAACGCAGCCGTAGCGCCACACGTGGACCGTTCCCGTCTTCCTTCCAAGCTGGTTTAAGCTACAGGGGCCCAGTGTGGCACTAGGGGGTTCAACCTGGGCCTTTAAAAACTCTGGAATGTATCTGTAATTTAGGCAGGTTTTGTGACCTAAGAGAGTCAGTTCATCTATAAAAGACCTGAGTTGTTGTATGTTCACTTCAGCGGACAGAATAGATGTGGGCCAGGCTACTGCCTTCTTTAGATGTGGGGAATTAACAACACTAGTACTACTAATACTACTACTAATACTTCTAATACTACTACCACCAATACAATTACTTCTACTACTACGAATACTATAAATATATGAACACACCCACACACACCAGAAAAAAGGCAGGCAGGCGTGCGTGTGTGTGTGTGTGTGTGTGTGTGTGTGTGTGTGTGTGTGTGTGTGTGTGTGTGTGTGTGTGTGTGTGTGTGTGTATGTATGTGTGTGTGTTCGATCTACTGGTGCTCCATTCCTTTGGGAAAGGACATTGAGCTTGCTGATGGGGTCAGAGGTCAGGAGTGTGTTTATATAAATTAGCTATGCTGCTTGTTTGGGTCAACAATGGCCCACATCGATTAGCCAGCAGCGATCTCACTCTCTCACACACACACACACACACACACACACACACACAGTCTATGATCTGTGCTTGCATGCATGCACACAGCTTTTCCCATTCAACAACTCTCCTTCCTCCCCTCTCCTCTCCTCTCTCCTCTCTCCTCTCCTCTCCTCTCCTCTCTCTCCTCTCCTCTCCTCTCCTCTCCTCCTCTCTCCTCCTCTCTCCTCTCTCCTCCTCTCTCCTCTCCTCTCCTCTCCTCTCCCCAGGCCGTATGCGTTTAGCTGGGAGGAGGTACAGACTCTGTCTCCTGTGGAGAGACTGGACCACGCCTTTACCCTCGCCAAGAAGGAGCTGAACATCGACAAACTGCTGGACCCTGAGGGTAGGCCCCGGGCCCCACACACACACACATACGTGCAAGAGAGTTTGTTAGCTCTTTTTCAGCGTAGTAGGTGGAACCGCTTGCAGGTGTTTGGCAATGTTCTGTGATTTTTAAAATGTTCATTATTTACGTATTTAAGTAATATCTAGTTTGCTGACATTTCTTTCTCTTTCTGTCTCCTTCCGTGACAGACGTGGCTGTTCAGCTGCCTGATAAGAAGTCCATCATCATGTATGTGACCTCTCTGTTCGCTGTGCTGCCCCGTGACATCACCATGGACGACATCAGAGAGGTCGAGACGCTGCCCCGGAAGTACAAGATGGAGGACTGTCAGCCGGTCGGCTCGAAGGTATTCTGCTTGGCACGATGCACTTCACCACATGAGTGCTGATCTCAGGCCAGTTTGGAGTTGATCCTGAATCATTTTTTTGGTGCAAAGCGCACCGAATGAGGCCATCCCCTCTCATGTACAGTTTCTGCTGTTACAGCTAGCTGGAGAGAAGCGTGTGTGTGTGTGTGGGGGGGGGGATCTGTATTTCCCAGGGTGCAGTGCATCAGAGGCTGTGAGAGGACTCCGAGGGCCCTCCAGGGCCGTGTGTTTTATAGAAATGGCCTCTGCTGTAAAACCTGAAACCCACCCTCTGCTGTAAAACCCACCCTTCTCTCGCTCTCTCTCTCTCTCTCTCTCGCTCTCTCTCTCTCTCTCTCTCCTTCTCTCTTGTTCTTTTTCATTTTCTTTTCCAGTGGTAAAACTGAGTCATAATTGTCACTCGGTTCGCTCGTGTTGTTCCGCTGCTGTACAGCGCGCGTGCAAACACACACGCGCGCACACACACACACACACGCACACACACACAGCACAGTATGTCTCTGTAACAGAACAGTCATTTGTTTCACCACAGTCTGTTTTCAGCAGTCGTCTAGGACCCGCTGACGCTGGCGTGTTGTGCCTTGAATACGGTTACATGCTCTTGTTCCGCGTCTCTACCCGCCGAGAACACGGCCGCGATTCAAACACGCCTCTTCCTCCACCCCCTCAGGGCTCCGTGCTGGCCAACGCAGCACAAGCAGACAGGACAGTAGAAAGTTCTGGAAGCCGTGGCCATGCTCGGCTGGGAAGGACCGAACACGCCAGTCGGGCGTGTGGCACTCGGCCTGACAGGAAGTGTGGTGCGTGCGTGTGCGCGCGCGCGCGTGTGTGTGTGTGTGTGTGTGTGTGTGTGTGTGTGTGTAGGCTCCTTGGCATTACAGGGGTGGCCACCACCATATGGTTGTGATTTGAGGAGGTTGTGTGTTGCCAAACCACAGCTGTTAGAAGCCAGTGCGTTCAGCCGGGCAACTCCAACCGGTCTCGCACACTAACAGCCACCCACCCACCATGTCTCCCTCACATCTCTTCATTTCTCAATGCTTTGCTCATGCTCTCTTGCACACTCTCTCTCTCTCTTCTTCTCACAAACACACACACACACACACACACACACACAATGCACTGAAAGGACAAAGCTTGTCTGTCCCGTGTGGGCTACTGTTGGAAATGTCAGTGAATATTTGCAATCTGTGACCTTTCCTCCCTGCCGAGGGCATCCTCGGCACATCCGTGCCACCCCGCCCGGGCCTGCTCCCGCCAGTCACGGTTCACACCGAGCCCTTCCGTCCACTCATGGCTTCAGCGCGTCAGCCGCAACCTTTACGCCTCCTTCGGCTCCGGGCTCCCGCCCGAGCCGTGCGTTCTCGTCACAGGCCTTCCCGAAGCCACGCGAGCTTCCAAGGGGCATGGGGTCGCTGCTCTCGGAGCCTCCCTCTCTTCCTTGCCCCGCCCCCTGCCTGCCTGACCTATGAGCTGGCATTAAGGCAGAGTTTCCCAGAATTCTTGGGTGTGGTGCTTTGCTCCTGCTCACTCAGGGCTGAAGAGGAGAGTGTCCCGCCCCACCAGTCCAGATCTTCTAGCAGTAAATACAACGGTATTCATACCATAAGGACAAACACGCTCTTATCACACACACACAAACACACACACACACACACACACACACACACACACACAAACACTCACACTCTTGTGGTGTTTTGGCTTTCTTTTGGCATTTCCAAGCTGGGTGCGCTCTCTCTCTCTTTTTTGAAGCGGACGTGAAGTTTGCTGCACTTTTTTTTTTTTTTTTCGTGCGCCACAGACTCGCACGTCTTAGAAATCTAGGCAGGAACACGATTGGCTGAGGACCGAGGCGCCGAGTTTCATTGGCCCTCAGCTCCGATCCCTGACGAGCGTCCTCGATTTGGCTTCTCGCTCTGCTGTCCCTCCTCTTCACCGCTGCCTTCATCTCCAGGCCTCGGTTCAGCGTGCGCCGCACTCGGTTACGGATCGCGTTCCCGCCATCCGGTCACTCGCGTCCCTTGTAACTTCCTGCCTGCTGCCTCACAGGGATTGGCCGGCGAGGCGGAGAGCGTTCTGTCGGGGGAAAGGGAGCAAGAGATGGATCTGGACTCCTACCAGGTGACCTTGGAGGAGGTGCTCACCTGGCTGCTGTCTGCCGAGGACACCCTGCACCTCCAGGGCGAGGTGTCCGACGACGTGGAGAAGGTGAAGGAGCAGTTCCACATGCATGAGGTACGTACGTACACGCACACCGTGAACGTGTGCTCGCACGCGCGCACACACACACACACACACACACACTGAATGCATGCACACCCACACCGAAAGATCCAAATAATCATATCAAAGGACTTCTTGGTGTATTATGAAGTAAAACGAGTAGGGTCCAGTAACATCGCAGAAACCAGCCAATCACCTCACGCCTGTCAGTTCTACAACAGTCTGCATTTTTTAGACGTGAAGTCTGTCAGGTGAGCGAACGTGATCCGATTTAAATGGATATTTTGCCTCCACCTGTCGTTGCTGTGTCGCTATCCCCCTGCTGGCCGTGTTGGCGTTTAGAAGAGCTGGGGGAGCAGGTGGTGTAGTTCTCCAAAACCAAACACGATACACCCGCAACGGCACGGCATGGATCTGAACAGAGACCTGCGTGTAACGGAGGAGACGTCGCCTTGTAGTCCTCGACTGTAAACACCTCCCGCCTCACGCAAGGAATGCGGAGCCTCCCCCTCACCCCTCCCCAGTCCCCCAGGAGAACACAGCCGAGACATGCAGGGAATGCCCGGAATTCCACGCAGAGGCTCTGGGGCCAAACCCTACTGATAGCGATGGATGGAGAGCGGTGGAGGGGCTGTAGCGGAGCGGTGGTGAGGCGGAGACATGGAGCGCCTGGACGCCCTCCGTCAGTCCCAGCAGCCGTGGTGGGCATCTCCACAGCTCAGCGCCGGCTCCGGCTGCCTCTCCCCGCACCTCATCCATCCCCCACACACCCGGTGATCACCCTCATCTGGTTAACCAGGGTGTTAACGGGCCATCGCTATTAAATCTGTCTGAGAAGACAGCTTTACGATCTCTCTCTCTCGCACTCGCACTCACACACACACACACACACACACACACACACACACAGAGTTCCCCTCTCTCTTTCTCTCCACACACTGCACCACGGTTGGCTGGCCGTCAGACGGCCGCGAGGTTGCCGTGGCTGCTATCGTGACGACCTTTCTCCCTGACGTTCGGGGTGGGGGGGGATCACCCAGAGAGGGTCACCTCAGCATGACTTATTCCAGCTCGGGCCGGCCTTGTGTGTTCGGGGAGACCAGCTGTACACCACACACCCACTTTAGCAGGTGGTATTCGGTATGAAACGCACAGACTCCTGGGACTGGCTCTGAAACATCTCCTGGATATCAAAGCCAGTTTCCAAATACTCAGACTGGCGAGTTGGGTGAGAGTGTAACTGCAGGCCTGGGAGACACCAGAGGCTTCAGAACCAGACCTGCTCAGACCTTCTAAACGCACACCTGGACTGAACCTCTGTCTCCAAGCGTCCCTTAACGTCGGGCGTATCCAGGAGAGCGACGCTGGCTGAGATCCAGCTCACCGGCGTCAGAAAACACAAAGCCAATCAGAACAGCAGAAATCTCCCCCACCAGCAGGGGGCGGAGAACCCGAGGCGGCCAAAACGACCACTGGCCCCACGTTAGGAGACATGTTGACCCCTCTCTGACCTACGTGGTTAGGGTGAACCGAGTGGGAACGGGGGGGGGGGGGTTTATGTCGTTGTGGCATCCCACGCGTGACCCCGCCTCCCCACCCCTCAGGCATTCATGATGGAGCTGACGGCACACCAGAGCAACGTGGGTAACGTTCTGCAGGCGGGAAACCAGCTGATCTCCCAGGGCAACCTGAGTGAGGAGGAAGAGGAGGAGATCCGCGTTCAGATGGGCCTGCTGAACTCGCGGTGGGAGAACCTGCGTGTCGACAGCATGGACCGCCAGGCCAGGTGTGCTCACGCATGCATGCACGCGCGCGCGCTCGCTCGCTCGCTCGCACGCACGCAAGCATGGTCTCACTCCTTTTACTGTCCTGTGCCTTTTTAAGACTCCATGAAGTTCTCATGGACCTCCAGCAACAGCAACTCCAGCAGCTCTCCGATTGGCTAATGGAAACCGAGGGGCGGATCCGAAAAATGGAGACCGAGCCTATTGCGGAAGACATGGAAGGTTACCTGGACCAAATAGAGCAGCACAAGGTGAGGAAGCTCTCCGATTGGTCATTCGTATGGCTGAAGGCGGAGTGGGATATTTTGTCAATTGATTGAGTGGGTCGAGCTCACTCGACACTACGGGAAGCTTGATTGTTGTTTTTCCTCAAGTTTCTATAGCAACACAGTAGTTTAGATGTAGACACAGAGCATCTGTATTGGAAAATGTCTCTTGCGTTTAACAGAATTTCATTGGTTTGTATCAAAGAGCTACTCAGAATGGCTTAAGTGCTGAGCTTGTATCTTCTTTTTTCTCACACACACACACACACACACATGCCAGTGAGACGCTGCCAGCTTGCTAATGCCTCACACCTGCAGGGTTCGGGTACAGCTCCGGGCTTGTGACGCATTGCGTCTTCACACTTGGGCTCCAGCGAGTCCTCTCTGCGACTGTAACGTGTAATGAACATGCATCCCGTTACGCCCCATAGTGTGTGTGTGTGTGTGTGTGTGTGTGTGAGGCCTCGTGTTTTGATGTTTAGTGCGAGGTTCCTGATTCCTGTGGGATAATCTATAATCAGCCTTTCACGCTGTAGAGTGAGTGTGCGCGCGTGCTTTCGTTAATATTAGCTTGTTTCACGTTTTATCCTGGTTGACGCAGCAGAATCCCCTTTCTTTAAAATAACAGCACTAGTTTGATTGACTGTCTTAATGAAAGACGCAGCAAGAGAAAGGAGGGGAGGGGAGATGAGGGGAGGAGAGCTAATGAAGGAAGGGATAGATTATTAAATATCTCAGACGAGCACTTCACCGTCAGTATGGTTTTTAGTAAGCCGGGGATAAGGACACACACACACACACACCATAAGAGCATTATCAGAGACTGTAGGACAGACCCAATTAATTTTCACTATTTAGCACCGTGTACTTATCCAGAGCACACGGGAGGTTGCTGGATCGGGCCCCGCCTCGGCTGGGTTACAGATTCCGGGCCCCTGAGCGAGGCTCCGGTCTAGGTTTGGCTGGCCTGGCAATATCCTAGCTCACACCCGGCGTGGCGGTCCGCAGCGGTGTTCTGTACCTCTGTTCTGCTGTGTGTTGGTAATGGAACCTCTGACCTCTGGCCCAGGTGCTGCAGAACGACCTGGAGGCGGAGCAGGTGAAAGTGAACTCTCTGACCCACATGGTGGTGGTAGTGGATGAGAACAGCAGCGACAGCACCACCGCTGCTCTGGAGGACCAACTGCAGGTAGGCCCGGAGAGCCGCACGCCCCAGGGTCCCCGTGCCCCCTGATTTCCAGCGACCGTTTGTTTGTTTCAACTGGATTTGACTAGGGTTGTGTTTTTGGTTTTTTTTTTAAACACAGAAATAAGTTCAAGCCCAGACTCACTGTGGGTTAATGGGGGTTAATGGCTTCGAGTCACCTGCGGACACGAGCACTTCCTGTTAGTAGTTAAACAACGCCGGCCCATGGCCTTAAAGAGTTTGTGTGTGTGTGTGTGTGTGTGTGTGTGTGTGTGTGTGTGTGTGTGTGCGTGCACGCATTCCTATACTCAGTGGACACTGTAGGAGGCTCTCAGATGTTTTACATCTGCTGTAAAATGTGTTATATAAATGCGTTTGACTTGACTCCTCCTCTCCTCCCCTCCAGTCTCTGGGTGAGCGTTGGGCGGCGGTGTGTCGCTGGACAGAGGAGCGCTGGAGCAAGCTGGAGGAGATCCTCCAGGTGTGGCAGCAGCTCCTGGAAGACCAGGTCGGAACTCATCACACTCGCGCCCCCGTTACACGCCCCGCGAACACACGCACACTCACTATCCTCTGAGCTTGCCCTACGCTTGGTCTCCTCGGTCGGTGTATGTTTAGCTGGTGCGTTGTGTTGCCCGTCATGATTCGTGTGTGTGTGTGTGTGTGTGTGCGTGCGTGCATCCAGAGCCTGTTTGGCGCTTGGCTGGCGGAGAAGGAGCAGGCTCTGAGGGAGGTGCAGGAGTGCAGCTTCACGGAGCCCGGCGAGATCAACAGTCACGTCCGCAGATTAGCGGTGAGATGACGTCACGGCTGGCTAGCCGCTTTAGCACAGGCTGCCAGAGGCCTCGCAGAGAAATCCCGGATTAGCCGCAGCTCATCTTAGACTAGCCTTCCTCCTTTAACTTCAGATTGCCACCCGAGAGTGGCTCATTTTCCCCCCAAACTCAACCCGGCTTAGTCCTGAGCAATCGGTTCGCGCTGACCTTTTGACCTGTGACCTGGGCAGAGTCTGAAGGAGGACATGGCGCAGAAGCGGCGGGTTCTGGGTGCCCTGTCGGAGGCGGGGAACGACGTGGGCCTCCTGCTGAAGAGCGCAACCGCCAGCCGCCGTATCCACAGAGACACAGAGGAGCTGACCCAGCGCTGGGACAACCTGGTGCAGAAACTGGAGGACTGCTCCAATCAGGCAACGGCACACGCCACACGCGTGCACACACGCACACTGGACATGGACCACATGCCCACCGAACACACATACATGTACACACGTATGCACACTACACAAACTTCTTTAGACTTTTCTTTTGAAAAAGATGCCTCCGTCTTTTCGCCAAGGTTGCTCTCGCGGTGACTGTTGCTGGGAAGCCACAGGTGCAGGAGAGGGTCGTCATGGAGACAGTCACCGCAGTGAAGGAGCGGTCTGAGCACACAGTTACCGGCAGAGACCAAGAGATTCCTCTACCAGCCCCTCCAAAGAGACGTCACCTGGACGTGGAGACGGAACTCCGGAAACTGTAAGATCACACACACAGCCCCCATTAAGTGATATAAGTTTTGGTGCTGGTGTGACCTGAGTGTTTAACAGCTCTCTCTGTGTGTGTGTGTGTGTGTGTGTGTGTGTGTGTGTGTAGTGTGGACACTGAGATTCCTGAACTTTTGTCCTGGTTGGCCGCGCGGAAAACAGAAGCCGAGACCACCTCAGAAGACCTGACCCACCTGAAGCGAAAACTACAGGTAAGGAAAAAACTCCCAACTCCCCCTAAGTAGTAAGCCGGAGACAGATGCTGATTGGCACGTTTCTCGTCCAATCCGTCCAGGCCCTGGAGGGAGAGCTGGGAACCAAAGAGCAGCAGGTGACGGAGGTGACCGGTCGAGCTGAAAAGCTAACAGAGCAGCTAGTCCAAGGTAACGGTGCTGAGAAGAGCCGCGCACCAGACGGGCTCTAATGTCTCTTCCTCACTTCATAGCCGCCAGCTGACCTCAAGCGAACTTTAAATGAACAGGAAGTGTTCTAACGGGCCCCACCCTCAATTTTCCTCTCCAACCTGTCCCGCTCCGCTCCCGGGCAGACGGCGTCCCGCCGGGGGAGGTCCTGGCGCGGCTGGGCTCCCTCCGCTCCGAGTGGACAGGCTGTGGGCAGGCGGTCGGGCGCCTGAGGGGGCGTGTCCTGGCCCTGGAGCGTGGTGCCGCCCTCTCGGCCGAGCTGCAGGCGGTGGAGGAGGCCGTGGGCGAGGTGGAGTCGTGGCTGAGGCGCCCGCCCACCGACCGGCCCACCACGCACGCGCTCCGACGCGACTGCCAGGTCAGTGCGCCGGCTCACTCAAAAGTAACTCGGACTATCTATACTTGACCTTTGCACTCAGACAGGATAAACGTGGCATATCTACGTAAACATCTAGGTGAGGATGAACACAGCCCAGATTAGGCTCAGAAAGCAGTTAGACAGGTTCCACAGTTACCGGCAGGAGTGTGTGTCGCCCTCTGCAGCTGCAGAAACCTGACCACAAACGCCCGCAAGCCTTTGGTGTTCATAGGAAGTCCTGTTTGGCACTTGTTATGGATACATGAGTCATCTGGGATCAATCTTTCATGAACATGACAACAAAGCGGTGGGTTTTGTTATTTTGGTTTTGTGTGTGCGTGCGTGCGCCAGGCTCAACAGGCAGCCCTGTTCTCTCTGTGCCCACGGCTGGAGGAGCTGTCTGCTCAGGCGTCATCTCTGAGCGTGGAGACCAGCGCCCCCTGCAGGACACGCGTGGCTGCGCTGGCTGGTCGCCATGCCTCCGCTGCCCAGCGGCTGAAGGGCGTAGAACAGGAGACAGACACGGGTAAACCCAGAACACACACCGACACAGGGAAGAGATCGGTTACCTGTTGCGTAATTCAGGAGTGAGCGCGCGCGAGGTTAAACACGCGTGTTCTGAGCAGTTGCGTTCACTTTCAATTCACTATACGCAGATTGGATGTATATGTGGGTTATAAAGGTGGACGTGCACGTGTGTGGTTAGGCACGTGCACAGTTCTAAACGTATGTGTGCACTTGTAAACGTGGATGTGCACGTGTGCGCGTTTGTATACCGGGTTTATAAACGGGTTTACACACATGCCTGAATAATGTGACAGGAAAATGATTGGTGCAGCAGTCCTGGGGTGGACTGAGTGTAAGACAAGACACAGTGACCCTGCTGGCACCAAAGACTGTGTGTGTGTGTGTGAGTGTGTGTGAGTGTGAGTGTGTGTGAGTGTGAGTGTGTGTGTGTGTGTGTGTGTGTGTGTGTGTGTGTGTGTGTGTGTGTGTGTGAGAGAGAAACAAATCCAATTTATGTAAGTGAGAACCTATTCAGTTTGACATTCCCAAATGACCTGTGCTCTCAAAAATCCAACATTTAGGTTTTTTTTAACCTTCACACTGTATTTCTTTAATTTACCCCCCCTTCTCCATCAGCTCTGAGGAAGCTCCAGCAGGATGAGGAGTGCGCTGGGGTTCGGGCTGAGCTCCAGGCCCGACTCTCCACCCTCATGGCGGGCGTGTCCGACCTCCCCTCGGCCGAGGAGGCGGTGGGCGGAGCTCAGGTCAGTGCGTGCGGTCGCCCGGCGCCGCGGCTCCATCTCCACCGAAGTCTGCTGACGGGATTGTGCGAGAGTCATTCATAATTAATAGTGGCTTTGTTTCCTTGTTCCGCTGAGTGCTCTCCCGTCGCCTCGGTAATGGAACGACGGCAGGAAAAGGGGAAGAGAAGCGAAAGTTAGTAAAATAAGGAAGTAAAGGAGAGGAAGCGAGTCTTTTTCAGCCTCTCTCTCTCTCTCTCTCTGAGTGTGCAGAAAGAGCACCCGCGTTTTAACTGAGCTCTCTGCACGCTCTGGTGCCGTGTGGACTAGCGCGTGACTCCACTAAAGCACGACTGAGCTGCACAGTGCACGCTTGCACGGTGGGCTGACCGGCGTGTCGGCGGTCCGCTGTGCCCGACTGCAGGCCCTGTTCTGCACGGCCTGGTCTGGGAATTCCACACTCGGCTCTAATTTTGGAGCTCCACACAGATTCCGGCCACAAAGTGCTCTTGTGAAAAGTGCACCAAGTAACCATGCCGTCCGAGGAATCTGGCCTGGGCCCTGGAATAAAGCGAAAACCACGCTGGATGTTTGGGGCAGTGGTAGCTCAGTGGTTAAGGTACTTGACTTGTAATCAGAAGGTTGCTGGTTCACTGCCAGATTTCCACTGTTGGGCCCTGAGCAAGGCCCTTAACCCTCAATTGCTCAAGTTGTATTCAGTCATAATGAAGTCGCTTTGGATAAAAGCCATAAATGTAAACTTAAATGTGTTTTGAGGAATTCCTGTGCTGCCATCTGCTGGTTTGTACATTTTACTGCACTTTGGAAGTTGTGTGTAACACGTGTCCGTGATAAATCATTTTGCATGTTTGAAAACTGTGGAGGGTGAGGTGTTTTTTAGTTTTGGCCAGTTTAGGTTTAGGTTCTGCCCAATGTCGAAAGGAAGCAGTTTTGCCCATGTGCTGATGGGTAATGTGGTTCTTTGGCTCTGCAGGCCCTGTGCGCGGAGATGGCACGACAGCGGCAGGCCGTGTCGGACCCTGCCCAACTGCAGCTCTGGGACCAGCTCTTCACCACAGCCACAGACCAGCTTGGCATGCTGCAGTGCATTGTGGGTAGCCTGAAGGACACACAGGTAAGCCTTCCCCTTTTACGTTGGTAACCGCAAAAATGCGGGCCTGGCTGGGTAGACGGGGTCGTTGCTATGGAGTGCTGCCCTTCGTCCGGCCGCTCGGGCCGGGTCGCAGAGATGCTCCAGGAGGTGGGGGGGGGGGGCGTAGTCAAAGACGTAAAATGTTTATGCGGTGATCGTGCGTGGCGGCGTACAGGTCCGGGCTGAGGAGGTGACTCGCTGGCTGGATGCCGTGGATGAGCTGCTGTCGCGAGACTCCAGGGCCCTCGAAGACGCTGGCAAGCTACAAGAGGAGCTTAACCAGTACAAGGTGGGAGTTCGAATCCTTCAAAAAGGCCCAGTAAACGTTTATTCGAGAGCTTACAGGGCACCAGAGCGAGTGCGATACGACCGTGAGGTTTTTCTGCCCCCCCCCCCCCTGCATTCAGGAGTGTGTAAGTGGGATGGAGGCTGTGGAGTCCTCTCTCAAGCAGATGGGGGAAAGCGTGTGCGCGGTTCAGCAGAGTGCAGTGCCAGGCCTGGCCACCTGGGGGCAGCAGGAGCAGGAAGAGAAGCAGAAACGTTGGGACGCGCTCAGCAAACAGGTGAGGATACGGCGGCCCGGGACGGCAGGGCCTTCATCCCGGCCCGCGCAGGCGTGGGGGAAGGGCGCTGTGCCGGGCGCGAAGGTGGAAGGCGCGATTTCAAGTGCGCTCCCGTTTGTGTGTGTGTGTGCGCAGCTGCTACAGCGGTGTGAGCAGCTGACCGAGAGCCAGGAGAGGATGCTGAACCTGAGGAAGGACCTGGCCGAGATGTGCGAGTGGATGACGCAGGTGGACGAGGAGTTCCTCATGAGGGACTTCGAGTACAAGAGCCCCGAGGAGCTGGACGAGGCCCTGCAGGAGATGAAGGTACCCGGGGGCCGAGCCGCGGGACGGAGCTCAGGGGGCCGGTAGAAGGTTCGGCCTGGGGGGGCTGCCGACGCGTGATGACGTGCGCTAATAAACGTGCAGCGTATCCCCCAAGAATGACCTGGAAAGGCCTTCTGAACCGCAGAGTAACAAGAACCGTGGTACAAGTTACAGGAAGCTATTGCATAAATTATTGCTACATCCTCATTGCTTTGAATCTGGTGTGTGTGTGTGTGTGTGTGTGTGTGTGTGTGTGTGTGTGTGTTAGAGGGCTAAAGAGGACGTGCTACAGAAGGAGGTGCGGGTGAAAATTCTGAAGGACAATATTAATGTGTTGTTGAGCAAAGCGCCCCCTGGTGGTCAGGATCTGAGTGGTGAGCTGACGAGAGTGCTAAAGAACTACCACAAACTCTGTGATCGCTTCAAGAGCAAGTGCCACACACTGGAGGTACTGTGCGCGTGCACACACACACACACACACACAGGTATGGTTTTGTTCATATTGTGGTCAGACTGTAAGTAATTGTAGCTGAACAGTCGCTCCACGCTTTGGGAGGTGTGGTCACGCTGTAGTCCCCGTAGTTTAACTCCTGTGGCTCCGCACCGTAGGAGGTGTGGTCATGCTGGATGGAGCTCCTGCAGTATCTGGACGTGGAGTCCGGCTGGCTCAACAGCGTGGAGGAGAACCTGCTGGCCACCGAGGTGCTGCCGCAAAGCGCCGACGCTACCAGCCAAGCCCTGGAGGTACGCCGTCCTTAGGGCTGTTCCCTGACACACTACAAGGGGCAGGATTTGGGGATTCCCTTTGATTTGAAAACCAATGGAAAATGGCTTTTTTTTCCTGAGTCGTTAATACACATGTCGAGCCATGACAGTCTTTTTTTTAAAAAAGATTTCTGGTGAGCTGGTGCATGGATACCATTTCAAGTCAAATGTCCCCACTGGTCTGCTCGTCTCCTTCTCTGTGGTACCCCTGCTGACCTCTCAGTCTCTGGAGTCCATCCTGCGTCACCCTGGCGATAACAGGACGCAGATCCGGGAGCTGGGCCAGACTCTCATTGACGGGGGCGTCCTGGACGAGCTGATCAGTGAGAAGCTGGAGAACTTCAACTCTCGCTACCAAGAGCTCAGCCAGCAGGTGGTGTGGGGGTGTGTGTGTGGGGGTGTGTGTGCGTGCCTGCGTGCGTGTGCGTTTGCTTACATGCACGCGTGTGTGTGTGTGTGTGTGTGTGTGTGTGCAGGCGCTAGCGCGTCAGTTGTCTCTGGAGCAGCAGTTGTCCTCCCAGCGTGAGGCAGAGAAGACGGTCCTCACACTGCAGGACTCTCTCAGTCAGCTGGACCACACCCTCACCGCCTACCTGACAGACCATGTCGACGCCTTCCAGCTCCCGCAGGAGGCACAGGTACACACACACACACACACACACACACACACACACACTCTCACACACACGCGCACACACACACACACTCTCTCTCTCTCACTCACACACACACACACACACACACTCTCACACACACTCTCTCTCTCTCACTCACACACACACACACACACACACACACACACACACACTCTCACACACGCGCGCACACACACACACACTCACACACACACACACACACACTCTCACACACACACTCTCACACACACACACACACACACACACACACTCTCACACACACGTGCACACACACACACACGTGCACACACACACTCACACACACGTGCACACACACACACACACGTGCACACACACACACTCTCTCTCTCTCTCTCACACACACACACGCGCACACACACACACACTCACACACACACTCTCACACACACGCGCACACACACACACACTCTCACACACACACTCTCACACACACACACACACACACACACACACTCTCACACACACGTGCGCACACACACACACGTGCACACACACACTCACACACACGTGCACACACACACACACACAGGCACACACACACTCTCTCTCTCTCTCTCACACACACACACACACACACACACACACTCTCACACACACACACACACACACACTCTCACACACACACACACACACACACACACACACACACACTCTCTCACACACACACACACACATTCTCGCACACACACACTCTTGCGCACACACACACACACACATTCTCGCACACACACACTCTTGCACACACACACTCTCGCACACACACACTCTCACACACACTATCACACACTCGCACACTCTCACACACGCGCACGCACACACACTCTCACACACGCGCACGCACACAGGTACACGCACACATACACACATGCGCACACACAGGTACACTCACATACACACGCACACATACACACGCGCACACACAGGTACTCACACACACACGCACACGCGCGCATACACAGGTACACTCACGCGCACACACACACACGCGCGCATGCACACGCGCGCACGCACACTCACACGCGCTCACACACACGCACGCACAAAGGTACACACACACACAGGTACACTCACGCTCGCGCACACAGGTACACTCACGCGTGCGTGCACACACACACACACACACACACACACACACACACGCACACTCACACGCGCTCACACACACGCACGCACAAAGGTACACACACACACAGGTACACTCACGCTCGCGCACACAGGTACACACACGCGCGCACACATTGTTGTTCTCTGACTGATCACTCAGTTCTTACTTCACCAAGTGACCCTAACTCCCTTTATACCATTTGCATACTTGACCTTTGAACCCGTCCTTCACCTCCCAACTTTGGCCTCCAGGCAATCCAGGCTGAGCTTGCGGCCCATGAGGCCTCCCTGGAGGACCTGCGCAGGAGGCTGGCGGCCGGCGCGCCTGCTACCGCCCCCGACGGCAAACTGGCCAGCGGAGGCCCCACGCTGGACCAGCTGCAGGTCAGATCTG